>NC_136065.1:1691482534-1692047534 GCF_964261635.1 Lissotriton helveticus | reverse complement strand
GCGCACCCGGAAGTGCTCCGGGGCGCGGACCGAGGCGCGAAACGCAGCTCCCCGGAAGCGATCCGCGGCGCGTCGCGAAAGCGCGACGTATCGCGTTACCGCGTAATGCGTCTTATGACGTACCGCGTTAGCGCACCCGGAAGTGCTCCGGGGCGCGGACCAAGGCGCGAAGCGCAGCGACCCGGAAGCTATCCGGGGCGCGTTCCGCAGCGCGTAACATAAGCGTGAGAGGTCATGTGACTTGTTAATAACACTTTTCATTGGTTCATTTCACTTTTGGTTTCATAATGTTGTTAGGCTTGGTCATGTGACCTAAAGATAACACTTTTCATTGGTTTAGAACTATTTTTTTTTCTCAAATGATGAAAACCCCTCCTTCTTTTTACCTCATTCTTACTTTCTATTTCCAGAGAGCAAGACCTATTTTTCACAATGGCTTCTGTAATAGCTGCAGCTGGTGCTTCTCAGCAACCACCACCACCACCACCACCACCACCAAAAGGACCACCACCAACACTGGACTTTGGTAGAGAGGAAGATAATGAGGACGAAGAGGAGGAGGAGGAGGAAGAGCAAGTAAGGCAGTTCCTGCCAGAAACACCAAGGCAGAGCCATATTAAAGAGCACTACATATGGCAATTCTTTAAAATTCCACCTGGACAAAAGAAGGTCAACGCACCCCAGGTGTCTTGTTTGATTTGCAAAAATATACTTTCTCGTGGCAACCCCAACAAGAAATACAGCTTTGGCAATCATACAATGATTCGCCACATGGAGCGATGGCATCCTAATAATCTTTCCCAAGCACAAGTAAGGGATCTTGCTGCCAACCCCCCAGATGTCATCCCCAGCACCAACAGGGGACAAAGCTCATTCGCCGGACCTGAAGGCCGAGAAATAATCCCCAACATTCAAGCTCCTTTTGCACACTACAAAATAGTTTGTATATATTGTGGAGGAACTATTGCTTATGGAGAGAAGAGTATTACTTTGATTAACCGAGCTGGAGAAAATCATAAATGCTACAAGATGAGAAAACAATGAATCCTTTTTATTTTTTTTTGCTCCTGTTGAGACATGTTCTAACCCTGCTTTTTTGTTATTTCCCCCTTACAAAACCCAAAAAAAACACAAAATAGTTTTCAAAAATCATAAAAAAATCAAAAAATTGTTCAGAAAATTCATTAAAAAAAAGAAAAAAAGAAAAAGAATAAAAAAACAGTTCTTTTCAGAACTACCTTCCATTTATAACAAAATTGCCAAAATGTTTATACCCTGTCTTTCTTTTCTCCTCATAGTACGCTCCTCGGACCGCTTCCCGGTGCGCGTACCGGGCGCTACCCACGCAAAAAAAACAAAAAAAATGTTTAGTTTTTTTTGCCCCGCGGGGCCCTTTTAAAGCCTCCACATTAAACCTAGGGGGTCAGGGAGGATCTACTATGCCCCCTTATGGTCATTTCCCCCTTTGTTTTGGCCTCCTCTTGTCTCTCAATCCTACCGAGAGACAAGATGGCGGCCGCTCCGGACTGTTTAGAATGTTGACAGACACCGGAGAGCCAATCAGCTTCGCTACGCGAAGTTCCGGTACGCTTAAGGTCCGCGGACCGGAGCGCTGCCCAGAGCGCGCTTACAGATATATATCTTTTTTTAAACGTTAATTTCTCAAAATCCACTGGAGCACATATATTGAGACCTACAAAAGGCACATCGGGCTACCAGTCCCTACAATTTTGCCAAGTTTCATGCAAATCCATTCAGCCGTTCGGGCTAAAAGTGAGGCCAACCGCCCTATGGAAAACTCAATGTTAAAAACACGTTTTGGAACCCCCCTTTTTTCTCGACCCCCCCTGGACGAACCCCCCCCCAAATTTCCAGGGGCTGCTCAGAAACAAAATGTTCCATTTTCCAGAAAATTTCTGCCAATTCCGTCCACAAACGCCAAAGTTATTAGACATAGAATTTTCAAAAATCCCATAGGGAAAAAATCCTAACTATATATACCTACTGGCGACCGCCAGTAGGTAATATATATATATATATATATATATATATATATATATGTAGGTAATGTAATATATATATATATATATAGATATATATATATCTATATATATAGATATATATATATCTATATATATATATATATATATATTACCTACTGGCGGTCGCCAGTAGGTATATATAGTTAGGATTTTTTCTCTATGGGATTTTTGAAAATTCTATGTCTAATAACTTTGGCGTTTGTGGACGGAATTGGCAGAAATTTTCTGGAAAATGGAACATTTTGTTTCTGAGCAGCCCCTGGAAATTTGGGGGGGGTTCGTCCAGGGGGGGTCGAGAAAAAAGGGGGGTCCCAAAACGCGTTTTTCCCATGTTAATTTCCATAGGGCGGTTGGCCTCACTTTTAGCCCGAACGGCTGAATGGATTTGCACGAAACTTGGCAAAATTGTAGGGACTGGTAGCCCGATGTGCCTTTGCTAGGTCTCAATATATGTGCTCCAGTGGATTTTGAGAAATTAACGTTCCAAAAAATATATATATCTGTAAGCGCGCTCCGGGCAGCGCCCCGGTTCGCGTACCTGACGCATAACGGAACTTCGCGAAGCGAAGCTGATTGGCTCTCCGGTGTCTGTCAACATTCTAAACAGTCCGGAGCGGCCGCCATCTTGTCTCTCGGTAGGATCGAGAGACAAGAGGAGGCCAAAACAAAGGGGGAAATGACCATAAGGGGGCATAGTAGATCCTCCCTGACCCCCTAGGTTTGATGTGGAGGCTTTAAAAGGGCCCCGTGGGGCAAAAAATAAATAAATAATTTTTAGTTTTTTTTTGCGTGGGGAGCGCCAGGTACGCGCACCGGGAAGCGGTCCGGGGAGCGTACTATAAGGAAAAAAGAATGATAGACTATGATATTTTGAAATATTGTATGTTTATTGATTGTTCTTTTTGTTGTTTTTTTATTTTTTTTATTTAAGTAGCAGTATTAATGATTATTAAATATAAATGTATTTTTGGAATTGTGCACAGTATACTATAAGTATGAATTTACATTATAATCAATTTGGTACTAGTTTATGAATTACATATAAAAATGATTAAAGACTCAAACAATTTTTTAATATTAAATATAATTTTATTTTTCGGATTGTTTTTCAAAATTTAATAGAACGTCTAACATTTGACTGTCCGATATGTCCTCTTGTTGAGTGAACATAACTTCCCACATTTGACCGTCATCATAATGAAGTAAATAATCCACAGATTCTACACATTGTAGAAGTTCATGGTCTCGTGATTCATCCATGAATTCCAAGTCAATGGGTTCAATTATTTCCTCATTGTTCATGTCTAGGACAATTTCAAAGGAAACGTTCTGTTCTCCTTGCATTTTTGTGCTGAAATTTGAATAAAAAATAAATATATCAGTAGAGATAGGGCACTGTTGGGTTTAAGTTCAGACAGGTACTTTTGAGGCATGAAGTAGTACTATTAAAAAGTGCCTGTGAAAAAGCCTATGTAAATTCATAATTATACCACAGAAACCTAAATCAATCCATAATTATAATAAACAAGCCTTTCTCAATGTCTAACTCTTACAGAGGGATAGTATATAACTATCTGAAAATGTTTTCAAATTTATAAAATAATATCTTACCTTTTAAAAACAAGTTTAAGTTGTGAGTGAAAATGATCTTGCAATGTAGTTCAGGAAGTAGTAGTCAAAATGGCTGTGTTTTTCTTTCTTTTTTTATATATATTCAGGTATATAACCAATCAAATGTCAGGTAAAAAAAGTAGAAAATGAAAGTAACATTTTAATTGGTTGTCAATTCCAACACTTCAGATGTGTTTTGTGAAGTAATTTACCTCAGGGTATTTAGAGAGGTCTACAGGCTAAATGGCTAAATGGTATTCCAACCAAATTTGTGAAAATGGTAGGGATTGGTATGTAGTATGAGTTAATCTATATTTGGTGACATTTTCTCCAGGGTTTATTCTGTAAATTACTTTCCCACCTTTTTTAATGGAGCGCTTCCCGGTGAGCGCCCCGGTACGCGAACCGGCAGCGTTACGGGAGTCCACCATTTTGTGTTTCGGTCGAATTAAGATACAAGATGGAGGGCAAATAATGTTCAGAATGGGTAGAAGGGGGCACGGTAGACGTATCCTGACCCCCTAGGTTTTCTGAGGGTGGCTGAGGAGGCCCATATGTGCGAAAAAAAACATTTTTTTTCAAATTTTCGCGCGGTTAACGTCCGGTGCGCGTACCGGGTAGCGCTCCGGGGAGCGTACTTTGGTGAAAATTAGTGAAAAAAGTTAGAGTAAAATAATAATTGTGAGTGATCAGATGTAGGGTAGCTCTGAAAAGAGCTTTTGGGTCCTGTGGCTGATGTAGGTACCTACAAGTAGGTACCAATGCACAGTCTTAAATTGAGGATGAAAATTCTGTTCCCCTCATCTGAGAAGTGAACTCCATCTGCTCTGTAGATATCTTGCATGTAGTAACGCAAGTTATTGTTGTACATGGAGCCCATTCCATGGTCTCTCATGTAAGCTGAAACAGACTTATTTACATGCTTCCTCGATTTCTCAATTTGTGGACAAAATTGGTTCGACCACCTCCATTTCTGTCTTTGGCATATATTTGAATATACCAAGGCAGTTTGAGGAAAAAGTGCCATCAATTGCTCAAAGGTGTCCTTTAAAAGCATTTCCAGACCTACCTCAGTCAAAGTGCCCAAGTCATTACCTCCACAGTGCACAATTAACAGGTCAGGTTTTGGCAAATGCAAAAAGGTTTTCACCAATGGTATCAATTGGTGACATTTTAATCCTCTGTGGGCAATCCATTTGATTTCCACATTTTGTAAATTGAGGTTAGGTAAATTTCTATCAGCATACCTTTGAGCCCAGTAGATGTAACTATGTCCAACAATCCAGACAGAAAACATGGTGAGAGGAGGTTCTGCTGCAGTCAGATGAAGTGTGGCAATGAAATGGCAGTTGAAAAAATAAGAGTTTAAAATGAAAAAAACTGTGGAGTTTCTGTGTTAATGAAGTAGTAGCAGTGATTGGTGGATTTTGATTGCTGAAAACAGAAAGTTAGGGTGCATGGATGAGTTCTTTGAAAGATGTAATTTGAATGGTCAAGAAAAAATCATTTTATGAAAGATTGCACTGGATATGCAGGTGTACTGAGAGTTCAGAGTTCAATTGAAACATTGTTGTGTGAACTTGCAAACATCAGAGGTCTTTCAGGAGGTGGTTGCTATGCAAAAAAGGCAGAAAGGGCAGAGGGGGGAAGGGTGTTGATTTGAAAAAAGTGAGGGAAGAGTTTTGATTGGGTGACATGAGAGATATGTGTAATGAATTACAGCATTTCTGTGCTTTTTATGGCTGCAGCCTCTGGAGTGCATACCTTTTGCTCTGCTAAAGACAAATTGGTGTGTTTCTGAGACTGTTTTGAAACTCATAAAGTATTTGCTAAGGTGAGAAAAGATTCATTTAATTTAGATAGAGAATAGTATGGTTTAGGGAGAAAATTATGAAGAAAGTTGTGTATTTAAAATGTTGCTTTGTGTCAAGTGTTTTACAAATAGATTTTGTTTCTTTGTGTTACATAGCCATGTTAAAAGTGACGCAAAAATAGTGCAAGGGTCTTACAAAAATGCTTTCATATGTCTTAGGGTATTTTAACTCACTTCCCCATGAATGTATGATTATAATTTGTTTACAAGATGTGTTTAAAAACGTTTTTTGAAATCAATTAGGTTTCTTGATATGTACTGCTAGAGTTTCATAGGTTGCTTGGGGCATATTTTCAAGGCTTTTGAGTTCCTTTGATGTAATTTTTCCCATTTTAATTTAAGACCTTTCCCCGTGGTGCAAGGTCCTTGTAAATATGCCCCCATCTGTGCTTGGCAAATTTAGATTTTAATTCTTTGACTAACATAGCCATGTTAAAAGTGACCCAAAAATGTTGCAAGGGCCTTAAAAAAAACGCTTTCATGTGTCTTAGGCCATTTTAAGTCATTTCCCCTTGAATGTAGGTATATAAGTGATTTAGATGATGTGTTTAAAAACGATTTATGAAAACAATTAGGTTTCTTGATATGTACTGCTAGAGCTTCATAGGTTGCTTGGGGCATATTTATAAGGCCTTTGAGTCTCTCTGATGTTATTTTTCCCATTTTAATTTAAGACCTTTCCCTGTGGTGCAAGGTCCTTGTAAATACGCCCCCATCTGTGCTTGGCAAATTTAGATCTTGATTATTTGACTTACATAGCCATGTTAAAAGTGATCCAAAAATGGAGCAAGGGCTTAAAAAAAACGCTTTCATGTGTCTTAGGGCATTTTAAGTCACTTCCCGATGAATGTAGGTATATAATTGATTTAGATGATGTGTTTTAAAACGTTTTTTGACATCAATTAAGTTTCTGGATATGTAGTGCTAGAGTTTCATAGGTTGCTTGGGGCATATTTATAAGGCATTTGAGTCTCTCTGATGTTATTTTTCCCATTTTAATTTAAGACCTTTCCCCGTGGTGCAAGTTCCTTGTAAATATGCCCCCATCTGTGCTTGGCAAATTTAGATTTTAATTCTTTGACTAACATAGCCATGTTAAAAGTGACCCAAAAATGGTGCAAGGGCCTTAAAAAATGCTTTCATGTGTCTTAGGCCATTTTAAGTCACTTCCCCTTGAATGTAGGTATATAATTGATTTAGATGATGTGTTTAAAAACGATTTTTGAAATCAATTAGGTTTCTTGATATGTAGTGCTAGAGTTTCATAGGTTGCTTGGGGTATATTTAAAAGGCATTTTAGTCCCTTTGATGTTATTTTTCCCATTTTAATTAAAGACATTTCCCCGTGGTGGAAGGTCCTTGTAAATACACCCCCATGTGTGCTTGGCAAATTTAGATTTTGATTATTTGACTTACATAGCCATGTTCCATACAGTTCTCACCTTCTGCGTAGTCTTTGATATGCTAGACTCCATCTGCACTATGAGATACCTAAGCAAAGGAAACACAGGTGATGTGATTGTGAAATGAGGAAAAGAAACTCCACATTTTTCAATTACATCACCTGTGTTTCCTAAGTTTACGAATGACATTGTGCAGATGAGGTTTAGGCCTGTCCACGGACACAGAAGAGGTCTGGCCTTTGTTCAAGAGTGAAGTGGACATGACTTACTTCATTGGTAGGCCTTCACATGTATTATCTCCTCTGTACTCTTCAACAAGCGTAAATTTCATCTGCAACCCTGAGTAGGCCTCGCCTTAAACAAACCTCTGGATAGGCCACACCTTATCGTCATCCTGAATCAATCATTTAAAATGTTAGGGACAGATTTATGATAGGTGTATGCCTCTTTTGCGTCACTGTGCGTCATTTTTGTGACGCAGCGGCGGTGCAAAAGATTTGCTATGTGGCGACATATTTACAACTTGATGCATCTAGGCAGATGTGTCATGCTGTAAAGTCCCGTGCCACATGAAACCGATGCAGCAGTGATGCAAAAGATGCACCATGTTGCAAGACAGGCCTCACTTCATCTCCAACAAGATAAGAAGCTGAATCTTCTGTAAATGTCAAAATTGTTGTATACACTGCTGAACTTCTGTGTACTCTTTGATATGCTAGACTCCATCTGCACTATGAGATACCTAAGCAAAGGAAACACAGGTGATGTGATTGTGAAATGAGGAAAAGAAACTCCACATTTTTCAATTACATCACCTGTGTTTTCTAACTTTACGAATGACATTGTGCAGATGAGCTTTAGGCCTGTCCACGGACACAGAAGAGGTCTGGCCTTTGTTCAATAGTGAAGTGGACATGACTCACTTCATTGGTAGGCCTGGACATGTATTATCTCCTCTGTATTCTTCAACAAGCCTAAATTTCATCTGCAACCCTGAGTAGGCCTCACCTCAAACAAACCTCTGGATAGGCCACACCTTATCGTCATCCTGGATCAATCATTTAAAATGTTAGGGACAGATTTATGATAGGTGTGTGCCTCTTTTGCGCCGCTGTGCGTCACTTTTGTGACGCAGCGGCGGTGCAAAAGATTTGCTATATTGTGACATATTTACAACTTAATGCATCTAGGCAGATGTGTCATGCTGTAAAGTCCCGTGCCACATGAAACCGATGCAGCAGTGATGCAAAAGATGCACCATGTTGCAAGACAGGCCTCACTTCATCTCCAACAAGATAAGAAACTGAATCTTCTGTACATGTCAAAATTGTTGTATACACTGCTGAACTTCTGTGTACTCTTTGATATGCTAGACTCCATCTGAACAATGAGATACCTAAGCAAAGGAAACACAGGTGATGTGATTGTGAAATGAGGAAAAGAAACTCCACATTTTTCAATTACATCACCTGTGTGTCCTAAGTTTACGAATGACATTGTGCAGATGAGGTTTAGGTCTGTCCACGGACACAGAAGAGGTCTGGCCTTTGTTCAAGAGTGAAGTGGACATGACTTACTTCATTGGTAGGCCTTCACATGTATTATCTCCTCTGTACTCTTCAACAAGCGTACATTTCATCTGCAACCCTGAGTAGGCCTCACCTTAAACAAACCTCTGGATAGGCCACACCTTATTGTCATCCTGAATCAATCATTTAAAATGTTAGGGACAGATTTATGATAGGTGTATGCCTCTTTTGCGTCACTGTGCATCACTTTTGTGACGCAGCGGCGGTGCAAAAGATTTGCTATGTGGCGACATATTTACAACTTGATGCATCTAGGCAGATGTGTCATGCTGTAAAGTCCCGTGCCACATGAAACCGATGCAGCAGTGATGGAAAAGATGCACCATGTTGCAAGACAGGCCTCACTTCATCTCCAACAAGATAAGAAACTGAATCTTCTGTAAATGTCAAAATTGTTGTATACACTGCTCAACTTATGTGTACTCTTCGATATGCTAGAGTCCATCTGCACTATGAGATACCTAAGCAAAGGAAACACAGGTGATGTGATTGTGAAATGAGGAAAAGAAACTCCACATTTTTCAATTACATCACCTGTGTTTCCTAAGTTTACGAATGACATTGTGCAGATGAGGTTTAGGTGTGTCCACGGACACAGAAGAGGTCTGGCCTTTGTTCAAGAGTGAAGTGGACTTGACTCACTTCATTGGTAGGCCTGCACATGTATTATCTCCTCTGTATTCTTCAACAACCCTAAATTTCATCTGCAACCCTGAGTAGGCCTCACCTCAAACAAACCTCTGGATAGGCTACACCTTATCGTCATCCTGAATCAATCATTTAAAATGTTAGGGACAGATTTATGATAGGTGTGTGCCTCTTTTGCGCCGCTGTGCGTCACTTTTGTGATGCAGCGGCGGTGCAAAACATTTGCTATGTTGTGACATATTTACAACTTGATGCATCTAGGCAGATGTGTTATGCTGTAAAGTCCTGTGCCACATGAAACCTGCGTAAGGTTTCATATAGGTGTTTTGTTGCAGGGTGGGCATTCATTTGCATGAAAGCCCTGTAAAACTAACACAGTGAAATTTAGAAGATTTCACTGAGTCAGCTTTATAGCATTGCTGAATCAAATCCTTATGCCTGTTTGAAACAGGCATAAGGAGTGATGCACCATGCAATGTGTGGCTTCCTCCTGTGCATTGCAGTAGACATGTCGTGCTTACGACGTGATTCCTGCAATGTGCTGCTTTTGCGGCACAGATGCGTGACGCCTCTGTGCTGTTTTTACTCAATGGTGCTCCACATTGTAAATGCGGCACACCATGGGTGGCAGAGCAGCGGTGCACATTAACTGGTGCATCCCTGGGGATGCGCCAGTTAACATAAATCTGCCCCTTTACATTTAAGTATGAGCAGGGGACACAGAGTCGGTGAGGCTTATCCAAGGTTAAGAAGAGATGAGTCCTGTTCACTGAAAAATTGGACATAGGCCTCACCTCCTCAGCATCGCTGGACATGGCTAAATAATAGCTGCAAAATGTTACTCTTGTTAAACAATTTTACTATTATAGTCTCTGAGATTTGTCTCTTACTCTGCAACATCTCATTGTTGTTCTCTTTCTTAAAAGATAACGACAACATCAACCATGAGTGATAATGAGCAATCCGTTGATCTCGATCTTATCGTTGAACTTGTCATTGAAACGTCAGTGGAAGTAGATCCCTTAGATGATTTAAATCCTGAGGATGATGAAGAACATGATGAGGATGCCGATTTGTCAGAATTGTATGACATAGGGTGGGAAGCTGACCTGCTTGAGCCTATGGAACTATAAACATTTATTTTTAAAATTTAACGGAAATAAAAAGTAAAAATGTAAACCGTTTCATTTAAAATTAAACACAACTTCAAAAACAGGTTATGTGTAGTGCCTTTAATAAAATAGTATAATATGCTCATAAAATTAGATCAGATTCACATATAAAACAGCACAGGTAAAATGTAGAAGCATTCCATTTCTTTCCTACTATTTGTGAATACTAAATTTGCCAATGCACTAAAAATTATTATATATGAAAAATTGACAAGTAGTATGTTAAGTTTTTGACGACTGTTATTGATTTACTGTTTGGTAATAGTGGTTAATAACATTTTTTATTATATTTTACCACAGATTCAACTGCAGATCATTTCAAAATTAGAGAATGCCGTCTAAGGATAGAATCCGAAAGGCTACAAAACGTCAAAGACAGCAGGTTCATCAATTATTGCAGCAGTCCTCTACAATAAAAAATCGTCAAGTCACCAAGAAAGCTCCGGGTAAGACAACGAAATCATTCATAAGAAACATTTGTAGTAAAAAAAGTAGTACTACAGAAAATGTTTTAGTCCAGAAAAAGAGAAGCAATTTAAACGGAAAGGAAAGCCAATCAAAAATGTTACTGCTACAGCAGGAAATAACTCTGTGCATGATAGTAGAAGGAAACAACAGTTTAGGGACATTCGTAGACGAATGTTCCGCAACAGGATAATTGGCAATTTGTTAAAAAATATTAAGAAAGGTCAACAGAAAGTGGTTTTTTATAAGAGAAAAAAAAAGTTGAGAAAGTTATTGATCAGGCATTTGAAATTAAGCGAAAGTTATTTATTTTGATAATCAATAGAATTAGGAAGCTAAACAAGGCAATTTATGATTTCAAAAGAAATAGTAGATGGAAGAGAATAGTTAATCGTAGTAATTTTTGTGAAGTTTTTTCAGGAGAATGGATGCATAGTTCAAGTTGTGAGGCATTTTTTAATGAGGAGAGTTATTTCCAGGATAATGATTTGGTGCATGCAGTTGACACCAGTGGTCGAGCTTATGAGGTGAAAGATGGTTGTCCAGTTGAAAAAGAAAAACTTGTGACAACAGAGGCAGAAGAGGTGTTAGGTAATGAGGTTTTAGGAAGACGTCCTAAGGGACCTGTGTACACCTGGAAGTGTAGTAGTATTTGCAGTGTGCGACAGGATTCCATCAATTTGCTTTGTGATTTTGTACGGACATTTAATAAGAAAAGTTTGAAGCAGAAAATGATGTTGTTGCAAGAATTAGATCCTTGCAGAGTGAGAGAAGTGACAGGTTTGCATGGTCATTCACTGGCTTGTCTTTCCAGGAGAGTATGCCAGAGTGTTTTTCATCATTTCAGGATGCTAGCAGTGCATCATAATAAAGTGAGGAAATTAGTTAGAATGTTGTATTATGCTAAGAGTCCAGCAATTATGCTTAAACAATTATGCGCTGCTCTTTTGCATGGTTCTGAAATAGATGTGAAGAATATTTGTGAAGAAATTGAGTTTTGTTACTTTGGAAGTAAAGAGGAGAATGTTGAAATTGACCCAGAAGAAGAGGGTAATGTGGAAGATAGTGTACAGGTTTCCAGTACAGATAATTTTCAGAAGGAAATTGTCACGTTTCAGGTGAAATCAAGTGAGAGGCCTAATTTCACTTGTGTGTGTTGTCGACGCACTTATTATAAGAATCAGACTAAGTTAGTGGATTTATATGCAAAAAGTGAAAGGGAAAATAATAGTGAATGGAAGGATTTCGCAACATACTTGATGGTAGAAAATTGTTTTGATTTGGGATCGGATCAACGTGTGTGTACTTATTGTTGTAACAAATTAAATCAAAACCAGATGCCTGCTAGAGCGGTTCATAATAATCTGGAATTGGTTGAGATTCCTTCTGAATTGAAGGATTTAAATACTTATGAATCTATTTTGATTCAAAGTATCCATCCCTTTCAGGCTATTGTAAGAATGGAGCCAAAGACAGGGAAATTGCCTCCATCAGATTTACAGAGAGGATTAAAGGGAAGAGTTGTTTATTTGTCTCTAGATTTGAAGAAAAACATTAATACAATTGGAGTAGAAAAAGTGGAAGAGGAACCTCTGGTTATCTTAGTTAATGGGGTTCCGACAAAGAGTAAGAAAATATGGCAAGATTTAGTGGATGTTAGGAAAGTCAAAAAGGCAACATTGTATTTGAAAAAAAATATTAAGTACTATAAGAATGTATATGTTGCAGAAGAGGAAGTAAGTGAAGAAGAGGATAGCGATTTGTGTGCTGGTCAAATTGAGAAAGTAGAACCCTCTAAAAGTGAAGAAATATATGAACATTATAGTGTTCATCCTTTGCATTCCAAGGAAGTCATGGGGAATGCTATTGAGTTGTTTCAAATTAAACAAGCCAAAGGGAGTCCCATTAGTGTTTGGGAGGAAAGTTTGGAAGTTCGGTGTTTCCCACAGCTATTTCCAACAGGTCAAGGAGGAAGATATGATGAGCGACCTCATCAAATTCCTGCTTCTGAATACCGGACTTTACGATTGTATGCAGAAGATGTAAGGTTTCGACAATGCATTCCCTATTTGTTTCATCTCCTGTTTGAAAGCGATCTGTCTGGACTGTCATATGCAGTGAACCACATCTTGAAAAGTGGTATACAGATGCAAAACATCTCGGCAAGTGACTTTATGGATAAAGTCAATGTGCAAGACAGTATTTTGGATTCTCACCTGATTAATCTCATGGCGTGTCAGCATGGTACTAATGAGTACTGGTACCGTCGTCATGGTGATTTATAATGTATGCTGAGGAACTGAGGAACTCCCACATGGTTCCTCACTCTGAGCTGTGCCGAGTATGGCTGGGAAGACTTACTTGAATTTCTACGAGAGGCAAATGGAAACATTGAAAATATCGAATTCAAGACACCCGGAGAACTGTGCTCTTTGGATCCAGTGAATGTATGCAGGTACTTCAATCATAGATTTGAAGCTATGATGTCTTTCATCATGAATAAGAAGAATCCACCTCTTGGAGAGGTGTTGGATTTCTTCTGGAGAAAGGAGTACCAAGCAAGAGGTGCTCCTCATATACATATGCTGCTGTGGATCAAGGATGCACCTAAATTTGGAACAGATCCAGAAGACTTAGTGATGAGTTTCATACAACAGTATTCTACGTGTGCTGTTCCAAACGCAAAGGAGAAGAAAAGCCTAAGAGAACAAGTTCTACGTTTCCAAAGCCATCGTTGTGGAAAGTACTGTCGTCGTAAATTCAGAAACAAGGACAAGTTCTACACCAAATGTCGTTTCGGCTTTCCACGACCGGTGATTTCTAAAGGAAGAGTAAACAGTTTGATGTCTTCGCTGCGACATAATGTGATGAAGAAATCACCTAAAAACACATACAATTTGAAAAGGAACGAAGAGTCCAAGTACATCAACGACTACAACCCAGTGATTTTGTCCATGTGGAATGCTAACATGGATATACAGTTTGTGGCTGATAACTGTATGGCTGTGGCTCGGTATGTGACATCTTACATCACCAAAAAAGAAAAGACAGAATTGAAGGATATGTGGGAGGACATTTCCCATGAAAAGAGCCTCAGCAAGAAGTTGTACAGTTTCAGTCTGAAGATGTTGTCACATCGAGAAATCGGAGCTTACGAATGTTCTGACCGGTTGTCTTCAGCAAGTCTCTATGCCAAATCCAGGAGTATCGTTTGGGCGAGTCTTGGTCTTGCTGCAACGCGTAATCGAGTTCTGAAACCTGTGCGGGAAATTGAGTATTTGGCGGAAAAGGAGCCGAACAGTACCAATATTTTGAAGACCAACATGTTGGATACATATTATCCAAATCGAAGCAGTCACCTCGAGAATGTTTGTCTGTATGAGGTTCTACAAAATTACATATTCAAGAGGAACATCAAAGAAGATATTGATAAAGGAGTGTATGCTGTAATTGGAAGTGAGGGATGTCTGGTCAAGCAAAGAAAATGCCACTTGGTAAACCATCGAAAATTGAGTGGCGAATCTCCTGAAAAAAAGGAGTTTTTCTATTTAGCACTTTTGCAACTTTTCAAGCCTTGGCGTGCAGAAGAGGAACTGCTTGGAGATTTCCTCTGTTACGAAGACTCTTTCACTGCCGCCAAGGAGACCATAGAATGTCCTGTTTTTCCCAAATATCTAGAAATGTTGAATGCGGAAATCGAGCAGGAAGCAACGATTGCAGCCGAGATTGCCAGAGATAGTTCTCAGGACAGTCAGAGTTCTGTTTCATTGAGTCAGGATCCACTAGGAGGACCTGTTATCGAAAATGAAGCTGCCACTGCCATGAATGAAGTGGAAAGAGCCATGGCACATGCTCAGGAGGATGCGGTTAACTTAGAAGACTTGGAAAGACAACTCAACGTTGAGCAGAGGAAAATATATGACGAAGTTACCAACCAAATTGATCATGGATTAAGTCATGAGAAGAAAGAGTGCTCATGTACGTCGTTGAAGCCTGTCCGACTGTACGTGAGTGGAGAAGCGGGAACTGGAAAAAGTTTCCTCATTAAAGCAATTTCATGTTATTTGCAGGAAAGGACTGAGTCATCGCTGTCTTGTGTTGTCACCGCTCCAACTGGACTGGCAGCACATAACATTAAAGGTATTACTTTGCATCGTCTACTGATGCTGCCAGTGGAGCATGATAACAAATTACAATACCACAAGTTATCTGGAGATGCTTGTTGTGAAGTTTCAAGAGTCTTGAGGAAAATGAAACTTCTTATCATTGACGAAGTAAGCATGGTTTCCAATGTCATGCTTGCCTTTGTGCATTTGAGAATGCAAGAAGTTCTTAAAACAGAGTATGATGTGTTATTTGGTGGCAAACACATCATTGTTTTCGGAGATCTTCTGCAGCTGACACCAGTGAAAGGACAACCTGTGTTCAAAATGCTCACGCATGAAGATACCAGGAAGTGCCTAGGGAGCATTGGCAACGTCAATATATGGTTAAACTTCAATTATGCTGAACTGCATGAAAATATGCGTCAGGCGAAGGATGAAGATTACAAGAATATTCTACAAGATGTTAGAATTAGAAAAGTGACCGAGCATGGGAAAGAAGCTTTACATGCACGATTACTGTCAAATTTATATCCAGAACAAGACGTTGTGCCTGAGAATATTTTTCAGAAAATTACTGAGAAGAAATCTGGAATATGTTTGATGCCAACTCTTGCAGAATGTGCCATCTTCAACAACAACATTTTGCATTTAGAAAACCAAGAGATTGTGAAACTGGAAGCTATTGACAGAGTAGAGCATATGGGATCAACAATTATTTTGTCTGAGAATTTGAAAACAAAATTGGATTCATTAGAGAAGACTATATCTAAAACTGCAGGTTTTGAAAAGACTCTGAATGTGTGCTTAAATTGCCGTATAATTTTAAGAAGGAATTTACATGTTGAAAGAGGTCTGGTAAATGGATCAATGGGTAATGTTGTTGATTTTGTGAAATACAGAAATAGAGATGGAATTGAATTTTTAAAAATTAAATTTGATGGCATTGAGGAAGTACAGCTAATTGGTCGTTGTTCTGCTAGATTTTTGCTTGTAAAAGACTTATATGTTCGCCGTAAGCAGTTTCCTGTTTGCTTGGCATATGCGGTGACAATCCATAAATCGCAAGGTTTAAGTGTAGACAGTGCATTGGTGAATATTGGCAGTTCTGTGTTCAAGGAGGGTATGGCATATGTGGCATTGTCACGAGTTAGAACTTTATCGGGATTGTACTTGATTGAGTGTGATGTCACAAACATTTGTGCGGATCTAGATTGTGTTAAGGAATACAATAGGTTAAGAAGAGAGTATGCGCCACATTTGCCTCAATATCCTTTGTTTGAGAAACGTGTGGTAGGCCGGAAACGAAGAAATGTGACCAATAGTAGGGAGGTTGTAGCAAAAAGACGAAAAGTCGATGAACCTGAAATTATAAGCAGAAACAAAAAGGATTCTGTTGAAGATGTTGTTGGTTTTCAATTTGAAAACAGTTCTGGTGTCAACTGCTATGCTAATGTAGTGGTTAATGTTTTGTTTTCTCTAGAAAATTTAAAAGAAGAGATTGTGGTCAATTCGGATCAAAGATTTTGCAGTTTGTTAAATTCTGTGTTAGAGAAATGTAGCACTGATAGAACAAAAATAGAAAGTGTGTCTGAAATTCGAAATCTGTTAGACAGATGTTCAGGTCAAACACAATTCTCTCAAAATATTCAGCAAGATTGTCAGGAGTTTTTAATGTATATGCTTGATGTATTGCATGCTGAAGGTGTAGATGTAGATCACTTGTTTGGGCTTTCTTATCAATGGCAGCATGACTGCGAGAACTGTAAGGTATCAAGTACTACTAGTGTAGGCTCAGAAAAATGTATATATTTAACTTTGCCAGACAGTAAATCAGTGTCCTTTAATAAGCTAGTAAAAGCAGCTGATCACAACATGGAGTGTAGCCAATGTAAATCTGAAATGATGTCAACATTATTTATACGAACATATGGCCAGTATGTCATTTTAATGTTCCAACGATGTAGGCCTGATGGAACAAAATTGACAACTTTAATTAAAAAATTTGTGGCTTTGCAGTTGTCAATATCAGGAAGGACTTTTGTAACTGCAGCAATTATATATCATGAGGGTCCTTCAATAACATCAGGACATTACACAGCTTATTTAAAGTCTAGAAATGGCTGGTCATTCTGCAACGATTCTGTTTTAACTTTCAAAAAAAAATTGCCTTTTGACCTTAAAAATTCTTACCTGGTGTTTTTAAAACCAAAATTTTAGAGAAGGAATCTTGGGATTTGCTCTGAGGAATTTCAAGAGGTTCTAATGGCTCCTACACAATTTGGCCTTGAGGATAAGTGTAGTACAGAGTCAAAAGTTATTTTTGAGTTTTAAATAGTTCCTGGAAAAAAAGAAGATTTTCTTACAGAAAGTGGTGGGCACAGATTATTTGAAGAACAGAGTACTTCCCAAAGCAAACGGTGTTCTTGCCATAACACTTGACGTCATGGAAAAATAACTGCACTTTGAATGAGTTCAGAAAAACTGTTTCTTTTTATAAGCTAATTCAAGCAGCCAGTCAAAACATGGAGTAGAGGTAATGTAAGTCTGCAATGCTGTCTAGATTATTGGTCCAAACTTTTGATTATAATGTCATTTTAAAAATCCAACTATATCAACCTGATGAAAGTAAGTCTTCAACTTTAATTACAAATGTTGTGGCTACACAGTCGTTGATTTTAGGAAGAACATTTGTAACTGCAGCTATTATATGGCATGATGGTCCTTTGACAAGATCCGCTTATTACACAGCTTATTGAAAATGTAAAAAAATTTGCTGTTTCGGAAATGATTCCCATTTGACTACGATACAATGTTGCCTTTTTACTTAAAAATATTCTTACTTTCTGTTTTCAGAAAAGAGAATTTAGGGTAGGTAACTGGCGTATAATGATTCTAGGGGTTGATATAATTTTATCTACTGTTTTATATTGCTTTGTGATTAAAAGTGATGTAGAGAATTAAATAATTGTAGTAGTCATAGAGGTAGTGTAAGTCTGCTTCATAGTAAGCAGTATCAGTGTCATAGGAAATGTAGAACATGAGTGAGCAAGAAGGGTAAGATATTACTAGTCCAGGATTGTGAAAGTGATCTTGAACGTTTTCTTTCTGAAAGTTGCGGAAATAGAAAATGACGGGATTTGCTTACAAGAATTCCAAGAGTTATAAATGGCTCTTACATGATTTGGCCTTGTGGAAACGTGTGGTAGAGAGCGAGAAGTCATTTATTGTATGTAACATATTTTTCAAAACGATGGAGGTTTTCTTTCAGAAAGTGGCGGGCTGAAAATAAAAACAGCACAACAGAGTGTAAGCTGTTCCTAGGACATCCTTCGACGTCATGGAAAGTAAGTTACTTTTGAGGAGTTCTGATTTATGATTGGTTATGTTATATGGGTTTTTTAAACACAATCATTTTGATTGTGTTTTTTTTTCCCCGCTGTTATATGATGAATACCTTCAAGTCACTGTTTTTAGTGAAATTTGATACATTCTGAGAACAGCAAAAATAAACCATTTAACATGTATAATTAATTCTGTACTTTTTGTATTTATGATGTACATTTAGAACTGTGTAGGAGGCATGGAGAAGCTGAGGCTTCAGTAAGTGTCAAAGTTGTTGCATACAGTGCTCACATTCTACGTAGTCTTTCATATGATAGACTACATTTCCACAATGAGATACCTAAGCAAAGGAAACACAGGTGATGTGATTGTGGAATGAGCAAAACAAATTGCACATTTTTCAATTATATTACCTGTGTTTCCTAACATTACACATCACATTGTGTAGATGAGGTTTAGGCCTGTTCCAGGAGACAGAGGAGGTCTGACATTTGTTCAAGAGTGCAGTGGACATGACTCACTTTGTTGGTAGGCCTGCACATGTATTATCTCCTTTATACTCTTCAACAAGCCTAAATTTCATCTGCAACCCTGAGTAGGACTTACCTGAAACAAATCTCTGGATAGGTTACACCTTATCAGCATCTAGAAACAATCATTTAAAATGTTAAGTGCAGATTTATGATGGCCGTGTGCCTCTTTTGCGCCGCTGTTTCGTCACTTTTGTGACGCAGCAGCAGTGTAAAAGATGCACCATGTTGCAAGATAGGCCTCAGTTCATCTCCAGCAAGATACCGTCAGTTTAAAATATATATAATTAGGACTGTGTAGGGGGCATGCAGAAGCAAAGGCTTCAGTAAGTGTCAAAGTTGTTGCATGCAGTGCTGCACTTCTGGGTACTGTTTCATATGCTGGACTACATCTGCACAATGAGATACCTAAGCAAAGGAAACACAAGTGATGTGATTGTGAAATGAGCAAAAGAAATTGCACGTTTTTCAATTACATCACCTGTGTTTCCTAACATTACACATCACATTGTGCAGATCAAGTTTAGGCCTGTCCAGGGAAACAGAGGAGGTCTGGCCTTTGTTCAAGAGTGCAGTGGACATGACTCACTTCATTGGTAGGCCTGCAAATGTATTATCTCCTTTGTACTCTTCAACAACTCTAAATTTCATCTGCAACCCTGAGTAGGCCTCACCTCAAACAAACCTCTGGATAGGACACACCTTATTGGCATCCTGAAACAATCATTTAAAATGTTAGGGACAGTTTTATGATGGCTGTGCACCTCTTTTGCGCTGCCATTGCATCACTGTTGTGAGACAGCAGCAGTGCAAAAGATGCACCATGTTGCAAGATAGGCCTCACTTCATCTGCATCAAGATACTGTTAGTTTAAAATGTATATTTTTAGGACTGTGTAGGGGCATGGAGAAGCAGAGGCTTCTGTAAGTGTCAAAGTTGTTGAAAAACTGTTTGTCCTTCAATCTTTTCCCTTGTCTTTTCTAATTTTTAAATACATGTTTTAATATTTTTCAAATGTTTGTTCTCTCTTTCACAGATTGAAAGTATAAAAATAACAAGTGACTAAGTTAACGACAATTATAAGGTAAATGTTTTGTACTCTTTTCGTTACATTTCTATCACATTTAACTTCTATTAGTTTCACTACTTCATTTCTTTAACCCTCACTTTCCTGCCTTTGCTACTTCCCTCATTCCTTTCTCTATTACTTACTTACTCTACTCCTTCCACTATTTTTCTCAGTCCCTCTCTTCTCATACTTCCTCACTCTTGTTCACTCACTCTGTCTCTATTACTCTCACTGTTTCTGACTGATCACTCTTTCACTACTTGTTCATTATGCTTTCTCTCTGTAGTTCAAGCACAGTAAGGGGCATATTATCAACACAGGCAATAAAATTATCGGTGCTTTTATCGGCAGAAAACTGCCGCAAAAGTGGCTTTAGCAGCAGTTTTCTTCCGGAAAAGCAGCTTTAGCAGCAGTTTTCTGCCGATAAAAGCAGTAATTATCGGCAGAAAACTGCCGCAAAAGCGTCTTTAGCGTCAGATTTCTGCCGATAAAAGCAGCAAAATTTTTATCGCCTATGTTGATAATATGCCCCTATGTTATTTACATTTCTTTGCTGTTTCAATCATTCCTTTTCTGTTACTTCTTCTTTTCTGCATTGTGTTTTTTCTCTCTGTTATTCCAATGTTTTAATCTTAATTTGATCATTCAGTCACATTCTCTAAGAAACTCTTGTTTGTTATTCTTCTACTCTCCTTTTTTTTTCTCACTTCCTTATCTATTTTGTTTTTCACAATTATACCCTCTTAAATCTTTTCTTCAGTAAATAGATCTATTAAACAGTATCTCTAGTTTACTCCCTATAGCTGTCTTTCTTTTAACATAACTGTCTGTTTCCTTCCCTTATACTTACTCTTCTTTTTTTTTTTTTTTTTTTTTTGGTTCGCTCCCGGTTCGCGTACCGGAGAGCGAACCGGGAAGCGAACCAAAAGAAATAGAGGTTGGCAGAGTTCCAAATATTCTACCAATTTTTTTATAACGGGGAGGTAGTTCTGAAAAGAACTTTTTTTTTATTGTTTTTGTTGTTTTATATTTTTTTATTATTTTTCTGAACATTTTTTTACTTTTTTTGTATTTTCAGAACGGTTTTATATTTTTTTTGGTTTTTTTGGGGGGGGGGGAAACGAAAACGATTCATTGTAAAGGGCTCAACAGGAGCAACAAAAAAAAAAGAATTTATTCTCTGGGGCGTTTCGGACAAACATGATTGTCGATAGCTCTGTTGATTAGATTGATGCTACTTTCTCTGTAGCAAATGAACTGATTACAACGCACGCACACTTGTTTCACTTCCCCGAACCTCATCTGTATATTTGGGACCATCTCCCTCGCCTCTGGTCCCGTCACTTCCTGTACAACTGATCTTCTGGCCATAGAAGGGGGATTATCTTGCTGGTCACGTAACTGCGCAGCACTGTAGTTGATAGGATGCCACCTATCCATATGGTGATGCATAGTATAATTGCCGTAACTGTACTTCTTGTCTGTCCCTCTGGACAAATCCTTCTTACATATCAGGCAAGTTACGTACCGGGCATTGACTTTTTTTTGGCCCCGGGGATATTTAAAAAATTGCCAAATAAAGTTTTCTTTCAGATGAGACCTCCTGGGCTCCTCAGGCAAAAACTGCCTCTCTTCCTGCTCTTCCTCCTCTTCCTCTTCTTCCTCCTCTTGCTGAATGATAACTTCAGCAGGTGGTCCTCTCTTCCTTGGAGGTGGTGGAGGTGGTGGGGAAGCACCAATTGAAGCTATTACTAAAGCCATTGCTCACTGATCACAAAGGGTCTTTCTCTCACAAAGATGAAAGTCAGAGTGAGGAAAGAAGGAGGGGTTTTCATCATTTGGGAAAAACAATAGTTCTAAACCAATGAAAAGTGTTACTTTTAGGTCACATGACCTAGTCTTACATCATTAGGAAACCAAAAGTGAAATGAACCAATGAAAAGTGTTATTAACAAGTCACATGACCTGTTGTGTTTACGTTACGCGCTCCGCGCCGTGTCCCGGATCGCTTCCGGGGAGCTGCGCTTCGCGCCTCGCTTCGTGTACCGGTTCACTTCCGGGTACGCTAACGCGGCGCGTCATATGACATATCACGCGACAACGCGATACGTCGCGCTGACGCGACGCGTCACGATGTTGTTTTCTAACGCGGCAGTTGCGGAAACGGAACGTTTACCGGTTCACGGACCGGGTCGCGGCACCAAATTGAGCTAACGGGAAGCTAACCGGTTCGCGGACCGGGAGCAAAACAAAAAAAATAATTTAAAAAAAAATAAATTGTATTAAAAACATGTAAAATATATTTTTCGATTTAAAGAAGAATACATTTTAAAGCTTCTGATATTTGCTATTAAAAAACCATTGAAATTCACTGAAAAAACCATAGGTTATAGACCATATATAGTTAGGAATTAGCATTTACAAAACCTTATTTTACTCACACAAAACCATTGAAATTCCATATATAGTTAGTTGTACTAACTATATATCGCGCACCCGCAATCCACTGCTGATCATGTCACATATTACATCATTCATGACATGGTCAGTGACATCACTGATGACATCACTGATGACATCTCAAATGACATCACTGATGACATCACTGATGACATCTCAAATGACATCACTGATGACATCACTGATGACAACATCTGTATGTTTCTGTAAAGTTAAAATATGTCTTACATATTGAAGAATGAGTGGATGTATAAGTGTCTGGATGAAGGATTTAGTAGGTGCATGACTGACTGTATGAGTGAGTGATTAAATGTGTCTTACTGACTGCATGGGTTAGTGACTAAACTGTCTTAATTTGTGCATCATTATGTCTGTTGTTCTGTAAACTGCCGCATGTGTTGATCAGTAGCTATATGAGTAACTATATGGGTTATTGATTGGTTGACCAAGTATTTGTATGGGAGACTGAGTGTGTGTGTGGGTGGCTGGGAGGTGTATGACTCTGTGCATAGATGTGTGAGCAGTTAATTCACTAGATGTATGGGTTCACAAGTGCATGTGGAAACAGCTGTATGGGCGGTTGACTGTGTGCATGAGTGCATTGGTGAGTGAATGGATATCTCAGTGCTACATGTCAAAGTAAGTACATATGTAAAACACAGTACATGTGAGAGTTGACATATATAAATAACTGTGCATAAGAGCCAGTGAATGTGTGAGTGGCTGTATGAATCATTGTGAACTTGTATCAGGGATTGTATAAGAGAGTAAATATGTGTTAGTATATGTTTGAATAAGTAAGGTGTGTATAACTGTATAGTTGAGGAAATGGAGGTGTGATTGATTCTTTGCATGACTGACTAGGTGTGTGAGTAACTCCATGGATGAGTGACAGTCTGTGAGTGTCTGTTTACACTGAGTGTATCTAAGTTTTTATTAGAGTCTGAAGAGATTCATCGTATTATCACATGAATAATGTGATCAGTGATCTCATCAGTGATGTCTTTTGAGATGTGATCAGTGATGTCATCAGTGATGTCATCGGTGATGTCATTTGAGATGTCATCAATGATGTCATCAGTGATGTCATCAGTGATATCATCAATGATGTCATTTGAGATGCCATCAGTGATGTCATCAGTGATGTCATTTGAGATGTCATCAGTGATGTCATCAGTGATGTCATTTGAGATGTCATCAGTGATGTCATCAGTGATGTAATTTGAGATGTCATCAGTGATGTCATCAGTGATGTCACTGACCATGTCATGAATGATGTAATATGTGACATGATCAGCAGTGGATTGCGGGTGCGCGATATATAGTTAGTACAACTAACTATATATGGAATTTCAATGGTTTCGTGTGAGTAAAATAAGGTTTTGTAAATGCTAATTCCTAACTATATATGGTCTATAACCTATGGTTTTTTCAGTGAATATATATATATATATATATATATATATATATATATATATATATATATATATATATATATATATATATATATATATATATATGGGAAAGGGCCTTGATCATGATATATATATAGCACTTTTGCTTAAAGGTGCTACAAACCACCTCATATATAAATATAGCACTTATGTTGAAAAGTGTTACAAACCTCCTCATATATAAAGATAGCACTTGTGCGTAAAAGTGCTACAAAATAAATAACATGGGGCCTATGCTATCCAATAGCTACAATTTGACTACGTGAACTTTTGATGTTCTAAATATTCTATAGTTTAAAGTCAGGGAAAGAGAAACGTCATCAGAAAAAAGGCAATATGACCATTTTGGCAATGACCTGTCTGCACTTCTCCCTAGTTTCTAATTGGCTCTGAGCGCAAGGCTAGGCAGCTCTGTGTTTAAGCCGAGTTGGCCGGGAATTCAGTAAAACTGTCAAAGAGCCAAGTAACACAAAAAATAACTGCCAAAAACAAACAAGAGCCCCACCCAATATACAAAGGGAATATTAGTGTCCCTCTGGGACAGTGTACAAATGTATCTGTGTCTAGTTAACAGAACTCCCGGGAGTTCTATAGTCGCTATCTAGGCCAGGCCAAAATTCAGGGGGCACCAGGTAAGGTCCAAAGTGTTCTCAGAGTCAGTGTACCATACAGGGGACCTACTGATGTAGAAAATGTGCATGTACCCAGAGTACGACCTCAAGTGGTACTAAGACTTCCGATGCCAATTTTTCAGTTGGCATGCCCACCCTGGAGACAGGGAGGAAACCACTGGACCCAAAGATTAACCCAATCGGAACGAAGAACAGAGTTTCAGGTTTCAGATCCAACTGCGACTTTGAGTGACATCTCCAGAACCGCATGTGCTACAGAGATAATTCAAACCATTCCAGAATAAAAGTGATTGCTTCAGCCATTGAGATGCTATTGCAAGGTTTAGAGCAGTACAGGCGGATACTGATACTAACAAAGGGAAGGACGGTATTTGGTGTGGCAAGGGTATTATGAGCCATAATGTAAGCAGGAAAAATGTTCCAGCAATAATTTGGATGCAATGGCCCCTCAGGTCCCTGGGTCCTAGTGCCACCTGTTCCAAAAATGATAGCTATGGCCCTAGTTGGACATGATGTACCCTCACCATACACACATTCCAGGAATACACTCTGCAAGCCCTCAACTCGCTTAGCCCATGTTGCTTCTTGAGGCCCCTTTTCTGAACCCCCTTTTCTGAATCGCTTCTTGAGGCAGTCATGAGCATCTAGGCTGCAAGGTCCTCATGGCTCTCAGCAACCAACTCCCTTTGGAAACCTTGCATGCATGCATGCTTCAGAGAAATGTATGACAGTATTCCCCATGCGTTTAGCACACATGCCCTTGGAACGCCGTCATTAGAACAAACAAGTCTTTAGCACAAATTCGTTCAACTTGTAAGTGGTTTTAACGAATTGCCTTTCGGGGGCCGCTGGATTTTGGAATAGTTTAATTTACTATTCCAACTCCACTCTGAGCAACAGTAGGGAAGGTGTTGGACTTTAAACCCAACACTATTCCACCAGTGCGCCCTCCTAAAGCAAGTCGTTGTTCCGACTTACGTGCTGAAGGAATGCATGCTAAAAACGCGTTCGTTATATTGCCCTCACTGTGAAGGCACAGCGTGATCCGACTTCGTCCTAAAAGATGTTTCCTGCTTCAGATAGCCTTACTCTTTGTCCTCTTGGTGATGGAACTCCATGTGTCCACAAATCAGGCAATACCTCTTCTTCTTCCAAGACATGTTCAGTGCCAGGGCTTCTCCAGGGCTTCAGTCCTTTACCTGGCTTTGAGGGGAACAATAGGGTCCTGATTCTGTCAAATATATCTCTGGGCTCACAAAATAGGTCTCCTTCCAAAGTCCAGATGACATATACTACTGGCTGGATGGGGCCATTATTTCTCAGGTTTGGGGGAGGGGGAGTCTTGTGGAAGGCTAGGGCCCATTAGATCTGCAGACAATTCCCTCCAGAATACGTATTGCACTTCCATGCTGAATGGGCCCATTTATTTAGACATCTTTTTCCATGTATATTTCATGTTTTAATGCAAACACTCTGTGACGATTTTATAAAAACAGACTTGGCCATACTTCTTTCGATAACATAAATCAAATGAATGAATACAACGCACGGGTCCAGGTCAGTATGCCTGTGCTTGCCCCAATGTAATCTCTTCATGGTAACCACGAGCAGTCCTATTTAAAGAAAGCTCATTCTGACGTAACCACGATGTTACACATAAACCCCTGTCTTGATCAATCATCCAGGGTTTTAAGTGGGCTGGGTCCTGAGCACCAGCAGTTCTTAAAAGCAGGTGCCGTGATGGGTCCCTATTGGGATCTCCATTTTCGCTGTCACTCTCAGAATGGATTTTTTTTTTTAACTCTGCAGAAGTTCACTGTTTTTGATGTAACTTTTATTTTTTAGCAGTGCTTTACATAAGCACCAACAAGGACATATTCAATGTTTTGGTAGACACAGGCAATTAAGTGATTTACCTAAAAACACAGGAAGTTGAACTGACGGTGAAACTCAAACCTGCTTCTTCAGCTCCAAAGTTGGCAGCTCTAGCTATTACGCTACAACCTCTTGCGCTAGAGCATTTTCAATATTATATACAACTAAGCCATAGTTGTATGTATGTATGCAGTATATTTATCTATGTAACTAACAACCTTTGACAAAGCCAATAGTCCTGACTTGTAGTAGTGTAATGTTAGTTATTGCAGCAAAGCAGCAAAATCCCAGTCAGGTGACACATTATACTGAGCACACATTTTTATGCATAAATGTTTTAAGCCACACCCTTACTTATATCAGTCACGCCCCTTTGAGAGACCCCCCCCAAGACTTTTCATCCCACTTAAAGCCCTGCAATCATCCATCTGTGTCTGCCTATGACCTTCTTGTCCTGCAAACAGTGTGCTACTCTCAGGCCTTTCAGTGTGCTGGGTCCTGCCGGTGCTCAGCCCTGCCAGCTCTAAAAAGCAGGTGTCGAGACAGGTCTCTATCGGGCTCTCCATTTTTGCCCTCACCTTAAAAGTGATAGAAAAAAATCTTAACTCTGCAGCAGTACCACCCTTCACTGACTTTGAGGTAACTTTAAAGAGACTTGTTAAAGTTCTTTCACAGTATTATCATTTCAGAACTGAAGGATTTTCATATTATATTCAATGAAGTCATAGTTGTTGCTTATGCAACTAATAACCATTGACAAAGCCAGTGCTGGCTTGTGATTGGTATAATTGTATTGTATTGTAATTGAATTTAAATAACGCTTACTACCCCTGACGAGGGGTCAAAGTGCTTTTTCGGCGAGTAGCATGCTACTCCACAACCCATAAAGGATTAGTCTTGAATTAGTATAGTGAAATATGAAAGTGATTTAAGTGGTGGATAGGTTAGTCAATTATTTGGATTCAGAAGGATAGCGGATGGATAGAAGAGGGGAAAAAAGGTTTGTTTTTATATAGCGCTTGTTACCCCTGATGGAGTGTTGAAGCGCCTTTTTTTTAGGGGGTGAGTAGCGAGCTACTCCGGAAACCCATAAAGGATTAGTGGTGAATTAGTATAGAGAAATATGAAAGTAATTTGAGTAGTGGATATTAGTCAGTTATTTGGAGTGAGAAGGATAGCATGTTACTTGTTGTATTATATATCTGGATGCAATGACAGAAGCAGCAAAATACCAGTCGGGCGGCACACTATGGTAAGCACAGATTTTTCGCTTAAATGTTTTAAGCCACGCCCTTAATCGCACTGGCCACGCCCCTTTGAGAGACCCCCACAGCCCTGGCTACTCTCACACATAAAAATAGATTTAAAAAACTTGCTATTTGAGAACCGAATTTTAAAGAAACCCTTCTAAACCGAACACATGGCTTCAGTTAGTTTTCCGCAGACGCATAATTAGAGCCCTGCATTGCTGCGAGCGCGCCCCTCCCTCCTTTTTATAAGCAGTGCGGTGTTTCCTCACATAACCAACTCTACGACACATGTGTTCTTAAACAACATCTCAATGACAGCCATCTGTAACATTCTGCGATGCTAGGATTTAAACATTACATTTCCATTATCTTTACACCAGGATGATCAGATATAATTTAAAGATTGTGTACATTTAGTCTAGAGCACTGCTACTGCCCTACCACACTTTTAGCTAACAATCAAAGTGGTTCCGTATAGTGCTTCATCCGATTGGCAAGTCCTACGTTTAAACCAATAAATGTGGTCTTTTCGTATGTGTCTTCCTGAATGTACATGATTGTACAAAACTTGGCTAACATTCTTGTAAGTCGCCTCTCACCAGCTTGTAATGGGTGCAGCGCCTCTCTTGGTCGGAGAAATGCTCGAGGACCTTCAGGGTCCTCCTATGTAAGTTAGATAAAGCGCTTCATCTCTTCCCTGTGTCCTTCTAGTCGCTGTAGTGCCAAAGTGTTCAAACGAGGCGTCCAAAAAGGTGCCTTTTGGACAAGCGGATTTTCTTTGTCCTCCTACGTTGGGAGCCACGACTTGTTCTGAAATCTGGAACTTGATCTGATGACTCTTGTTGTCATTCCCAACACTGGTTTTATGTTCTGTGAATCGTATCGTCGCCCGCATAACCTCGACCCGGGTTATAAGTCACGTGGGTGAGCCAGGAGGGAGGGTTGGGGCGGGCAGATGTGGGAAGTTGGGGTTTGTTATTCCCTATTTGTTCAGATTCCCTTATAGTGGAAGCATTAAGAGATGCACAAATACAACAACGATGACTAATGGTGGAGTTAAATGTGGATAACCACCAATATATCAAACACCATTGAAAAAGAGAAAAGAAGGCAACTCATGTTCCATTCTAAAAGTGTGTTATTGTGCTTGTAAAATCACATTTACTCCCATCTTTACGTCAGGATCTTCTACATGAATTACAAATGCTGGGTTACTGTTCACTCTCAGATTTCCACCCTAAAGTTTGATCAGCTTGATGCCTAGCGTCTCTTCCTTTTTTAATCATTTCTGACTTCGATTCTTGTTGACCACTTGTTCGTTTTCGGTTTGACTAAGTCCTTAGGATTGTGCTATCCATCACTTCCACTGTATGAATCCTACATCTTATTTTCTTTACCTGGATGTGTCACAGATCATAACAATCTATTAGTGATGAACATTTTTTAATGTATACAAGTTTAATTGTGTTTTAGGTCAACCATCCGCACCGTGAAAACATACAAACACAAAGGTCATGAAATGAAACAGATTACAGAACAGATTGTGCTTTCAGAATTCTATAAAGCATCAACACACCTTTTAAAGTCATCACAATATTCAATAATTTAATTCAATACAACCTTTTCTGAACTATTCGTTATTGCATGGAGTTATAGTCTTTTACATTGGAAACGTATGTGTGCTGAAGCTTCAGTTGTTCCGTGCCAATGAGAGAATACCCTTCTAATGTGATGTCAACTATGCCACACTCGTCATATTCTGCACCAGCATGAGCAATCTAAACGTTATTCATCTCTGGGCTCAGTGTAAGCAATCCAGTTCTTCATACTCTCCAAGAAGCAGGATACCAGTCCAGTAACCAGAAAAGATAAACAATATAAGCCCCGCAGTCTTATGGAACTCCAGTTCCCCCCCATTATTGGGCTTCCCCATCTTCAAAACCAGCTGCATCATCTATAAAGCTATACCGACCCACAACCCCGCCTATCTGACTAACAAGCTCACCACTTCCTGTGGGTCCCGCCACACTCACAGTAAAGTCAATCAGACTGGAGATAAAGAAGTACAAAAAGAAAACACAAGGCAACAGGTCTTCTCCTTTTATGTCCTCAGGGCTAGAATAATCCACCAGGACTACCCCAAACCTGCTGCAATTTAGAAAAGAGCTGAAGGCACAGCTCCCTCAAGAACAGTACATCACGGCAAGGCAAGGCAATGGCAGACTCCACTTTGGAACCCGTCTTCCCCTCCAATCACTGATTGGCTCAAGCTTTAGCTGTGACTCTGTACCACGAATACTGACTACTGACATGCATTCACAGATACATGCATACATTCATTACATACATACGTTTGGAAGTTTTGCAGTGCACTTTTTTTTATCAATTTCGTGAACCTATTAGGAGTAATTGGTGAATCATGAAAGCGCCCTACTTTGATCCCAATGTGGCCATCTATTTGTGACAGTCCTCTGCTCCATTCTTGGTGTGGTTGACTTCATCCTAATGCCATTTTCCTGGTGTATCTTATCTCCAGCCACATAAGTTCAATTGGAGTATATTCCACAGTCCTTGCTGCTTCATGCAATGCAGAGCTTCTATATTGTCATTGGATTTGCAAATAAGAAGGCGCCATGCTGTTTATTGTTTTCTTTTTGTTATCGTCCTTATTGTTTTTCTAATTTTTCATTTTTTTCCCTAGTCTTTCCTATACATGTACTGTTGTCGTAATATCCGGACTCTGATCCTTACCTTCTAGTGTCAGGTTGCCATGATTCTCCTGCTGTTTGATTTGTGGGTGGGTGGGTGGGTGTTGAGGATCCGCTTCTAAACTGTTTAGCGATTATACTGCTGTCGATTTTATTTTTGTGCTTAATAGTGCGGACCACTCTAAGAATTTTGCTGTTTTAAGTCTATCCTGTTTTTTGTACCACTTCACCCTGGTAACATCATATGTATTTATGGCACCGGATATGTCTGTTTTTTTTTTAATTTTTGTTTTAAAATAATAAAAAGATTTAAAAAAAAAAAAAAAAAAGAAGGCGCCATGCTTGTGCTTTGAATGCGAGGATCACTGTATCATTTTTGTGGCAAGCCTTCAGCAAAGTTTTCAGTGAGTAAAAACGGTATTTGTGATGAAATTTACTTAGGGTATTGGTGGTAGTTATACAGGGGCTCCTTTTGGCTTCATGAATGTGCCCCTACATATTTACCATTGAATAGGATACTTTAATGAGTGTCCGTCATCTTTTGTCCATCTAACCTTAAATGTACTACCGCTAAACACCGACTGTGAATTACCATAGTTATTTATTTTTATTTATTTATTTATTTATTTAGAAGTTTTCTATAGCGCTGGTTACCTTAATACCTTCAGTTGTGCCTATTAGACAAGAATATTACCCTTCTGCAGCTACCCTACAGGAGTTTGCTCACAAAGCAACAAATTGTCTTTGCAGTACAATACCAGCACCATGAGTGCACCAAGATTGAAACAATGAGTTTGCACTGAGGTTGGGCTATCATCTAATTCACGCATATCAATGGTAAACAGGGGTGGGAGGAATATGTCGCTTTGTCTATTTCGAGAATAAGAAGCAATGCTTTCATTGCTGCTAGCTCTAGTTGGTTTTGAAACCTGAAGCCAAGACTCATACATGAGATCAGTCAATATATGGATTAGGTCCCCAAGTTTTTTTTAACTTCATTCTAATTTAAGCACTGTCTGTCATTTTTTACCTGGGGAATTATCTCACCCAAAGAAAAATCAGTTCTAATTTTTCTAAGTCGACGTCTCAAATAGCTTTGTGGCTCCTTCCTCTCATTATCGTGCCATGGAGCCTTCCTCAGGGTGTTCACGGGAGTGCACGTGAGGATAGTCCATCCTCTCTCTTCTGGGTATTCTTTTAATAAGAGTGAAATAAGCCTGTAATAATTGAGCAGCATTAGTGCTTTCTTGTAGGTAATCAGCCTGAAAGTATTAAGACGCTTGGGAGGAGTGTAAGTATACTTACCGCCAACACTGCTATTCTCAGTAGCCTTAGTCAAGCATGGATTACCACTCACAGTAGTAATGCAATTAACCGACTATGTGGAGGGTCTCATCACTTTCTTATCTGGTTGCGTTTGAAAAATTAATTATTTCACTAAAGTACTCAGGGGCAGATTTACAAGCCCTCTGCGCCACTAGTACGCCACTTTTCGTGACGTACTGGTGGTGCAGGGGGTTCCTCCATATTTACAAGAACAGGAAAAGCCACCCTGCGTGACTTTTCCTCCCCTCGTAAATATGGCCCCTTCACACGCAGCACTTTGTATTGAAGGGGCGTTCCATGGGTGTTGCTGTGGGTGTTCCCACGCAACACCCATGGAACAAGACACATCTCCAGATTTACGAGAAATCATAAATCTGGAGATGTGTCAGAATGCTACGCCCCCCTAGAGGTGGCGTAGTGAGGCGCAACGAGGAGAAATATTTTCATTTCTCCTAGTTTTTTCCTCTTTCAATGCACGCATTGAAAAAGGAAAATGCCTGTAGTGATTGTTTTTGTGCAGGAAAGTGCCCCTTCCTGCACAAAAACAATCTCCCACGACGCAGGCATCCTGGCTGCAGTTTGTGCGCTAGCGCAGGGGGAGCACAGAGACGCAACATATTCTTGTAAATATGTCGCATTCCCTGTGCTTTGGAAGTGCCGCAGCGGGCGCAGCCAAAGGGCTTGCGGTGCCACGCTGCGTCACTTCCTTGTAGATCTGCCACTCAAAGTCAACAAGCGTATTGAGTAAGGGAGTATCTTTGTCCAGATACTCTCAGAGGAACCTGTTACGTCGCTATTGAGGCGCCACGGTTCAGGTGCCTCCAATTATTTCAGTAGTATATCCCTAGAATTCCCGAGTCACGTGCACAGTAGTTTTGACATCACCATTTCAATTAACCACTTAGTCATGTAACCCCTCAGGCAGTGTAGAGTGAATCCTCTCAAATTACTTAATAATGACTGCTTCATCTGACTTCCCAGGAAGAAAATAAGAATTTATAACAAGATCAGTATATGTACAACCGGATGTAAAAATCACACCCCGACTGCCAGGTGTAAGGTGCAGAGTAAATCTCTTTCTTTTGGCAATACAGATAACCCAACAGACAATGGAACGCCAGGTCTGCTTAGGACAGCTGGAGTGACGATTAATATCAAATTTGAAAGTTCACAACAATCTACTGCCCGAATATACTTATATTATGAAATCTACTAAATTAGTAAATTTAGGGCAGTGTAATCTCTTGGTGGTACCACCGATATTTAATAAGCACGTGTCCAACGCATCCATTAATTAGTGTTTTTTTATTACAATATTTATTTATTGATGTTTTGAGTGACAAGATATTTAACAACAAGGAGTACTTTCATATAGTCAGTCATTGAAGAGATATCCGTTTATTCGTTGAAGGGATTTCAATGCGTGTATTGTACATCGATCAGATACGCTTCTGCAGTATACTAATGATCAGATAATTGCAGCAACACGAACAGTTACTAATTCTAAAATATGTTACTAAACATTCTAAGAACAGTAAAACTTATCAATGATTAACCGTCTCATTGCTGGTGGGGGCGGTGTGTTGTGTCAGATGGAAGAAGGAGGGGGGATGAGGCCGATGTCTCAGGGTCTTTGACTAGTGTATGTTGTCACTGTATGTAGGGGATGTACTTGGCGGGTGGGGGCGCGGGGCTCGGGGCGATCGAGTAATTAGTGCTAACATTTGACCATCTATATTGTAAAAGAGGTCGCTTTTGTATTTCTTCCTTTTTGTTTTTTCTCTTGTCAGGGCGCCGTTTTGGTTCAGATACATCAATTGTCACCTTCCACATCACCCTATTTGTTTGTCAGTAACAAACCTGGCAACAAGTGCGCAAGCTATCCCATTGACCTTTTTGCATGTAAAGGAAAAAGGTAACGTTAGTCAAATACATACAGTAAATAACAACATTTACTCCACCTGTCTTCATCTGCCTTCTACTCTCCCCTGCCGCCAACCGGTTCCTGGGTTAAAGAAAAAAGGACAAAAACAGGGTAGTGGCCCCTCTGGGTCCACCCGTGCAAGGATACTAGGGGACCCCTTTGGTTGTGAGAGCCCAAGGTTCCTGGTTAGCAGGAGTAAAGTGTGCCCTATGGCCACCATAAATGGGCTCAGCAAAAGAAGGCAAAAGTCTTGGGGAATACCACTCAAAAGATGGACACTGTTGTAGGCAGGGTTCGATTCACAGCCCTATGTACGAGGTACCAGACATTCTGGAAAACATCACACACTACATAAAGAAGCTCATCAAACATTAAGCCTCGAAGATAAGTGTCCACCAGCCAACGCAGAGACCACCTGCCAACGCAAAGACCACCTGCTAACGCAAAGACCACCTATCAACACAAAGATCACCTGCCAACGCAAAGACCACCAGCCAATGCAGAGACCACCTGCCAACGTAAAGACCACCTGCTAACACGAAGACCACTTGTCAGAACAAAGACCACCTGCTAACACAAGGACCACCTGCTAACAAAAAGACCACCTGCCAACACAAAGACCCACTGCTAACCTGCCAATGCAAAGACCACCAGCCAACGCAGAGACCACCAGCCAATGCAGAGACCACCTGCCAACGCAAAGACCACCTGCTAACGTAAGGACCACCCATCAACACAAAGACCACCTGCTAACGCAAAGACCACCTGCTAACGTAAAGACCACCTGCTAACATGAAGACCACCTGTCAACACAAAGACCACCTGCTAACACAAGGACCACCTGCTAACGCAAAGACCACCTGCCAACACAAAGACCCACTGCTAACGCAAAGACAATCTGCTAACGCAAAGACCACCGGCCAATGCAAAGACCACCTGCCAATGAAAAGACCACCTGCTAACGCAAAGATCACCTGCCAATACAAAGACCACATGCTAATGCGAAGATCACCTGCCAACGCAAAAACCCACTGCTAACGCAAAGACCACCTGCCAATGCAAAGATCCACTGCTAACGCAAAGACCCCCTGCTAACGCAAAGACCACCTCCAACGCAAAGACTACCTGCCAGTGCAAAGACCACCTGCCAATGCAAAGACCACCTGCCAACGCAAAGACCACCTGCCAATGCAAAGACCACCTGCCAACGCAACGACCCACTGCCAACACAAACACCACCTGCCAGTGCAAAGACCACCTGCCAATGCAAAGACCACCTGCCAACGCAAAGACCACCTGCCAATGCAAAGACCCACTGCCAACACAAAGACCACCTGCCAGTGCAAAGACCACCTGCCAATGCAAAGACCACCTGCCAACGCAAAGACCACCTGCCAATGCAAAGACCACCTGCCAACGCAACGACCCACTGCCAACACAAAGACCACCTGCCAGTGGAAAGACCACCTGCCAATGCAAAGACCACCTGCCAAGGCAAGGACCACCTGCCAACGTAACGACCCACTGCCAACACAAAGTCCACCTGCCAGTGCAAAGACGACCTGCTAAGGCAAAGATCCCCTGCCAATGCAAAGAACCACTGCCAACGCAAAGACCACCTGCTAACGCAAAGACCACCTGCCAATGCAAAGACCATCTGCTAACACAAAGACCACCCACCAACACAACGACCACCTGCTAACACAAAGACCACCAACCAACGCAAAGACTACCTGCCAACGCAAAGACCACCTGCTAAAGCAAAGACCACCTGCCAATGCAAAGACCACCTGCTAACGCAAAGACCACCAACCAACGCAAAGACCACCTGCTAACACAAAGACCACCAACCAATGCAAAGACTACCTGCCAATGCAAAGACCACCTGCCAAGGCAAAGACCACTTGCCAACGCAACGACCCACTGCCAACACAAAGTCCACCTGCCAGTGCAAAGACCACCTGCTAACGCGAAGATCCCCTGCCAATGCAAAGAACACCTGCCAAAGCAAAGACCACCTGCTAACGCAAAGACCACTGCCAACACAACGACCACCTGCTAACGCAAAGACTACCTGCTTACGCAAAAACCATCTGCCAACGCATAGAGCACCTGCCAAAGCAAAGACCACCTGCTAACACAAAGACCACCAAGCAACGCAAAGACCACCTGCTAACACAAAGACCACCAACCAACGCAAAGACTACCTGCTAACGCAAAGACCATCTGCCAATGCAGAGACCACCTGCCAACGCAAAGACCACCTGCCAACGCAAAGACCACCTGCCATCCAGAGTTTAAAATTCTCGAGCAAAGGAGCAGAACCCTGGGAGCAAAGGTCCACAGCTATGGAATGTCCTTCCACCAGCCCTGAGGGTGCAGCCGAACACCGTGCATTCTGGAAATTGTTGAATACCAAGCTGTGCAAACAATCACCTACGAAGATCAACACACAGACAGACCCCTGTTGTGGCAAACGCCTCAAAGAGTATCCGCCTACTGCTTAGGCCCCCTTCACTAGCTCTCCCTAACAGAGGAGGGTCGATGTGTTGAAGTTACAGCGCAGTCTGCTCGAGTCTAGTTTGTTCACAGTAACCCAACACGAACCATTGAACAATCCCGCCTCTACTATCCCAAACCACCGGCATAATACATAAATACGGTTTCTTGCACAGCAGCTACTAAGGAATTTTTCCATATTTGATAACAAAAGATGGGAAACGTAGATTGCGCATTTAATAACACGAGAAGCTGTAATGATTGCCAAACAAAACAAGAAAAACAATTCAGCTAAACAAGGCAGACACTGAATGCTGAATGTAAGCCTCGAACATTTCCGAGGGAGCCTTTGCCTCCATGGATGTAACGTGCTGTGGCTGGAATGAATCGCTGACAGCAGTTGCCAACTCCTGCTCCATAGAGCACAGCCGGCTGCATCCCCAATGAGACCACAAGCAACAATACAAAGGAGTGAAAACATTACAGGGAGAACTCAAATCACAATTGTCTGAATCATGATTGCTGGTCGTTGAGCAGCCTGATTTGTTGCAAATGTGCCTGAGTTCTAACTGCAGTCATGCCTCTGTTGTTGCATGTGTTTCTGGTTAGTGAGTAGCCTGTGCTGCAGCACGTATCTGAATACTGATTTGTGATTGAGGAGTGATCTGTGTTATTGCACAAATGTCTGATTCCTGGATGCTAACCATGGAATAGCCTGTCTTGGTGCACATGTGCCTGAGTTCTCACTGCTGCTCACAGAGAAGATTCTGCTGTTGCAAATGTGTCTGAATCCTGATCATGGAGCAGCCTATGTTTCTGAATCCTGATCATGGCGTAACCTGTGTTGTTGCACATGTTTCTGAATCCTGATCATGGCGTAACCTGTGTTGTTGCACATGTTTCTGAATCCTGATCATGGAGTAGCCTGTGTTGTTGCACATGTTTCTGAATCCTGATCATGGAGTAGCCTGTGATTCTGAATCCTGATCATGGAGTAGCCTGTGTTGTTGCACATGTTCCTGAATCCTGATCATGGAGTAACCTGTGTTTCTGAATCCTGATCATGGAGTAAGCTGTCATTCTGAATCCTGATCATGGAGTAGCCTGTGTTGTTGCACATGTTTCTGAATCCTGATCATGGAGTAGCCTGTGATTCTGAATCCTGATCATGGAGTAGCCTGTGTTGTTGCACATGTTTCTGAATCCTGATCATGGAGTAACCTGTGTTTCTGAATCCTGATCATGGAGTAAGCTGTGATTCTGAATCCTGATCATGGAGTAGCCTGTGTTGTTGCACATGTTTCTGAATCCTGATCATGGAGTAGCCTGTGTTTCTGAATCCTGATCATGGAGTAAGCTGTGATTCTGAATCCTGATCATGGAGTAGCCTGTGTTGTTGCACATGTTTCTGAATCCTGATCATGGAGTAGCCTGTGTTTCTGAATCCTGTTCATGGAGTAGCCTGTGTTGTTGCACATGTTTCTGAATCCTGATCATGGAGTAGCCTGTGTTGTTGCACATGTTTCTGAATCCTGATCACGGAGTAGCCTGTGTTGTTGCACATGTTTCTGAATCCTGATCATGGAGTAGCCTGTGATTCTGAATCCTGATCATGGAGTAGCCTGTGTTGTTGCACATGTTTCTGAATCCTGATCATGGAGTAACCTGTGTTTCTGAATCCTGATCATGGAGTAAGCTGTGATTCCGAATCCTGATCATGGAGTAGCCTGTGTTGTTGCACATGTTTCTGAATCCTGATCATGGAGTAGCCTGTGTTTCTGAATCCTGATCATGGAGTAAGCTGTGATTCTGAATCCTGATCATGGAGTAGCCTGTGTTGTTGCACATGTTTCTGAATCCTGATCATGGAGTAGCCTGGGTTTCTGAATCCTGTTCATGGAGTAGCCTGTGTTGTTGCACATGTTTCTGAATCCTGATCATGGAGTAGCCTGTGTTGTTGCACATGTTTCTGAATCCTGATCATGGAGTAGCCTGTGTTGTTGCACATGTTTCTGAATCCTGATCACGGAGTAGCCTGTGTTGTTGCACATGTTTCTGAATCCTGATCATGGAGTAGCCTGTGATTCTGAATCCTGATCATGGAGTGGCCTGTGTTGTTGCACATGTTTCTGAATCCTGATCATGGAGTAGCCTGTGTTGTTGCATATGTTTCTGAATCATGATCAGGGAGTAGCCTGTGCTGTTGCACGTTTCTGAATCATGATCATTGAGTAGCCTGTGTTGTTGCACATGTTTCTGAATCCTGATCATGGAGTAGCCTGTGATTCTGAATCCTGATCATGGAGTAGCCTGTGTTGTTGCACATGTTTCTGAATCCTGATCATGGAGTAACCTGTGTTTCTGAATCCTGATCATGGAGTAAGCTGTGATTCCGAATCCTGATCATGGAGTAGCCTGTGTTGTTGCACATGTTTCTGAATCCTGATCATGGAGTAGCCTGTGTTTCTGAATCCTGATCATGGAGTAAGCTGTGATTCTGAATCCTGATCATGGAGTAGCCTGTGTTGTTGCACATGTTTCTGAATCCTGATCATGGAGTAGCCTGGGTTTCTGAATCCTGTTCATGGAGTAGCCTGTGTTGTTGCACATGTTTCTGAATCCTGATCATGGAGTAGCCTGTGTTGTTGCACATGTTTCTGAATCCTGAACATGGAGTGGCCTGTGTTGTTGCACATGTTTCTGAATCCTGATCATGGAGTAGCCTGTGTTGTTGCATATGTTTCTGAATCATGATCAGGGAGTAGCCTGTGCTGTTGCACGTTTCTGAATCATGATCATTGAGTAGCCTGTGTTGTTGCACATGTTTCTGAATCCTGATCGTGGAGTAGCCTGTGTTTCTGAATCCTGATCATAGAGTAGCCTGTGTTGTTGCACATGTTTCTGAATCCTGATCATAGAGTAGCCTGTGTTGTTGCACATGTTTCTGAATCCTGATCATGGAGTAGCCTGTGTTTCTGAATCCTGATCATAGAGAAGCCTGTGTTGTTGCACATGTTTCTGAATCCTGATCGTGGAGTAGCCTGTGTTGTTGCACATGTTTCTGAGTCCTGATCATGGAGTAGTCTGTGTTGCTGCACATGTTTCTGAGTCCTGATCATGGAGTAGTCTATGTTGCTGCACATGTTTCTGAATCCTGATCATGGAATAGCCTGTGTTGTTGCACATGTTTCTGAATCCTGATCATTGAGTAGCCAGTGGTGTTGCACATGTTTCTGAATCCTGATCATGGAGTAGCCTGTGTTTCTGAATCCTGATCATAGAGTAGCCTGTGTTGTTGCACATGTTTCTGAGTCCTGATCATGGAGTAGTCTGTGTTTTGCACATGTTTCTGATTCCTAATCATAGAGTAGCCTGTGTTTCTGAATCCTGATCATGGAGTAGTCTGTGTTGTTGAATCCTGATCATGGAGTAGCCTGTTTTGTTGCACATGTTTCTGATTCCTGATCATGGAGTTTTCGGTGTTGTTTTACAGGTCTGAATACAGATTTGTGATCTGAGAGTAGCCTGTATTGTTGTATATGATCCTGAGCCTTGGTGGCTGATCGAGGAGTAGGGTATTTTACAGCATCTGAGCCTGAGCCCGGAGGAGTAGCTTCTGTTGTTGAACAGGTCTGATTACAGATCACGGAGTAGCCCCACTTGTTGCACTTGGGTCTGAATCTTGACTATTGATCGTGAAGTAGTTTGTGTTGTTTCAAATGTGTTTGATTGCTGATCATGGTGGAGCAGGTGTTCTGAATCCTGATCATGGAATAGACGTCTTGTTGCACTTGGTGTCTGAATCCTGACGGCTGATCATGAAGTAGTTTGTGTTGTTTCACATGGGTTTGATTGCTGATCATGGCGGAGCAGGTGTTCTGAATCCTGATCATGGAGTAGCCAGTCTCTTTGCACTTGAGGTGTGACGCCTGATTGCTGATCCTGGAGGAGCAGGTGTCTGAATCATGATTATGGAATAGTCTGTGTTGCTGCTCTTGGGTCTGAGTGCTGATTGCTGATTGTGGAGTAGTTTGTGTTGTTTTACATGGGTCTGGTTCCTGATACCTAACCGTGGAGAAGCAGATGTCTGAATGTTGCTCTTTGAGTAGCTGTCTTGTTGCACTTCGTGTCTGAATCCTGGCTGCTGATCATGGAATAGCATATCTTGATGCCCATGGGCCCGAGTCCTGGGTACTAATCATGGAGTAGCCGGAGTTGTTGCATGTTTCTGAATCCTGTACTTGGAGTAGCCTGTCTTGTTACACATGGGTCTGATATTAGTGTTTCTAATATCTCCTGGATGCGTGCCCTTGTTGGCACCACCAGGAGGAAGTGGATCAGGATTGTCCGAGAGGTGTTCTTAGCACCGACTGGACTGGACTGCGGGCTAGTGCCATGCTGATCAGTGGTCTGGGCGTACCCTAGAGCCAGGGGTCGAGTCTATCCTCGAGGATGAAATCATGGCATGGTCTGGAGTCTTTGTGCATGTATGTTCTACAAATATTTCTCGGACACCGGAATGAGACCTGCTGTTTGGACTTTTTCGGTGGCAGTATTTGGACTAATCTGGAAGCTGAGCTCACGCCTACTCTGGCAGTTGCACACGACTCTATTCTGGCAGCTCAACTCTGGCCCAGTCTGTAATCTGGGCTCAAAGCCCAGTCTAGAGGCTGTTCTTGTGCCTGGCCTGGGAGCAGGGCTAATAGCTTAAAATGGAGAACAAGCTCTGGGGTTAGTCTGGTGGCTGTAATCTGGATCTAAGTCTGGAGTCTCCTCGAGCCTAGTTTAGATGAGGCTGTTTTAACTCACCAGAGAGGCGGTGCATGTGCTGTGCATACCGCTCTCGCTGCTAGGTTTATTAAGACTAGAGGCTGCACTCAGGACTTTCTCTGCAGGCTGTGCTGAGTGGGAGCTAGCTACTGTGCGAGCTGTGCCTGGAAGAGTTTAGAGGCTGTTGTTGAGGCCTAGATGGTGCTTGCGCTCAGCATCTACTACATGCTGATCCTCTTTGGAGACTGTGCTAATGCCTAGTAGGGAGGCCATCATCACTGCTGGTCTACAACCTGTGAAGGCCTAGAGTGGAGGTTTCAAGCTGGTCCCATTGTCGAGTCTGTGTTAGGGCCCAGTCTGGAGGTGATGCTCTGTTCTAGTCTGGGCATACAATGGACTGGGTTGCAGCCCTGATTAATTGACAGTGGCTGAGATTAATTCAAGCTTTCCATCCATCACTGTATATATTCTTCAGTGTGACACCCTAACTGTGACGGGTATGCCTAGACATGGGCCCCAAGCTCCATGTGCCGCTGGAGCCAAGCTGTACCCAACTGAAGGGGCCCAAAAAGGCCAAAACCAGTCTTGGGTTGCTTGTGTTCTGGTTTGGAGAGGACCTGGCTTGGCAGTTTGGACTGGTCTGCTCCTATTGGAGCAGGGTCATGGCTTTTTTTAATAAGGCTGGGTCTAAGCTGAAGTGGCATGTTGAGCAAAAAAAACGACTGACTGCGATGCACCTCGAGTAATTACCAGTGTCTGAGATTAATCAAGCATTACGAGCATCACTTTTTCTCTCCACTGTTCTTGTCTTTGGCTACGCTCTGGGCAAAGACAATTAAATGCCATGCCGGTGACCCTAAAACTTTTTTAAAGCTATGCAGTCAGTCACATTTTAAGATTGAATCCAAGCTAAGGGAAGGCATATTAAATATAAAGATGTAATTTCCTTTTAAGCAAAAGTCCATCCATGAATCATATGTTGATGGTCAGGAGTTGTGACGAAAAATGTAGGATTCATATGAAAGGTTTTGATCTAGATAGTATCACTGGTTTTCATTAACAGTTTAAATATGAATGGACACCATCGGAATGTTTGAAGCTTTGTTCTCTCATTGAAATCTCAAGAGTAATTATTGTGAGTAACATTGAAAAATGGGGATATAAATTGTCCAAAAAAATGTTCATAATAATATTATTATGAGATATGAATAGTGTATTGATCTAATTATTAGAGCTTGGTGATGCGATAAATGTGTGAATAAACACACATGATAGCAAGGTCACAGTGATGGTGAGGGGGATGTTTAAACAGTAATGGTGTCACAATACTATGTACTTGAACACTCACCAGTTCAATAGAGTTGGATGTATTCAATAGATTTTAATATATTTTTATTGTAGACATAGTTACAAATATTTCTGTATGTTTATTTGTATACGCCCTGATGAAGTCCCATAATAGGGACGAAACGCTTTGGCTGGGTCACTGAGTTGTTTCGGAATTTAAAGAAGCTGAAAAATTCTTGAGTTTGATATTTCATTCATTTCAATGAACTGACTGTCTGTGGAATGACTCCTGACCATCAACATATTATTAATGGGTGGACTTTTGCTTAAAAGGAAATGACATCTTAATATTCAACTAACCTTCCCTTAGTTTGGATTTGGTACAGATGTGTTAATTGCGTATTGGCGGCAGTCAGTCCTCAGGAAATGTGCACTGCTTTTGAACAACAAGTTATATAACTTATAGAATGTTAAGTCTGTGGTAGCGTCTATCAAGTCAGTGCCCCTAAAAAGTCGACTGAGCTTACTTCTCAGGCTAGTGCCGCTGATGACTGGAAGGGCAGGGGCAGAGTTTCTAACTTTCTAGCTGAGTCACTGAGTCCAGTTTGGGTGACACTCTAAAAGACATGTAGTGAAGAGGCAAAAATCGGACGTAGGTAAAAGTCAGATGATGTCAAGTTGAATCCTGTGGTATGACTGACACTACTCCAGCTACTTTCGAAGCGCCGGACTTTTGGGAAATATTCAGTCGGGGGCTGCGGGCAAGAGTGTGAAAGGAGGACACAGGGGTGGGTGGGATAAAGAACTCATTCAGCAGAGAGATCTCAGTAGCAGGAAGGGGCTCCTGGGAATGTGAGCGTGAGGTGCGAATTCAACAGATAATCTAAATATAGGCTGTCCAATGCGAACACATCCAGGAACACAGCATTCAACAGACTCATGTGAGCAATGACACAACAGGGGCAGAGTTGTTGCAGGGTGGGGCATTAGAAATGGGCAACTTTCACTGAGTCAGAAATAGAAATGATGCTAAATTTTGACAAACGATAAAGGGCAGAGGTAGTAAATAGGTTTCGGAACATGAGTGTTCGGTCTTTTGTGGGAGATCAAATGGCTGTATAATCCCTCAGTGGGTTAATGTGCTTAAAGCAGCGGTTTATGGGTGACCTGTTCATATCCCAGGGTCGAAATATGTGTGTAACCTGCAAGTCAGGCATGTCTTTCCCAGACATATAGCACGTCCTATGTTCAAATGGTCCAATATCTGTGAGATAATTTAGTGGGTTAATGGCCCACTCTCTGAGTCTGTGAGTATCGCGCAAATCAGAGATTGGTGTGAACTGTGGGAGACCCACGCCTAATCCTTTTTAAAAAGCTGTATTGAAACAAATAGAATGGAAATAAACATAAAAAGACAAAAGTAATATCGCTTGTTCCCTAATTCAAAATTTTTGGCAGGTAGAATGGAGAGGATAAACTTGCTACTACACGACACATACCAACTGAGCAGGCCACCTTCATCTCACCCGGTGCTGGACATCCGCTGACAGCGCTTTGAGACCTCTGGGTGATAATGCGCTTTATAAATCTACATTAACATAACATTGGCGTGATTTTGATAATCATTGTAATTTCAAGGCTCATTTTCAATCTCCAAGGTCAAAGTCATGATCTTTGCTAATTGCATTTAAATCTTTATTCAGCAAAAGTTATACAGAGTAGAGTAATACCTAAACTAAGTTGCGGATTTGAAATCCAGCGAGGAAGAGATGCTATGATGTTGGACTGTGGACACCTTACAATGATACTCATGTAGGCAGATATGTAAGCTTCCAAAAATACGTTGCAAGCTCAAATACGGTCTTGCAAGTCAACCATTAGCTGCACAGGGCCAAAAGTCCCAAAACCACACAGGAAGTGACCAAATTTGGGCTGAAATGACAACACCCGAATCCCGCATCCCATGCCCATTATTTTTGTGTTCAACATTGGTTACCTTTGAAACCAGGGGTGGGCATAGCTTGCAGAGCTTCACTCGGGGAACTCAGCGGAGTTACATAAAAACTCTGCGAGATTCCACTGAGGTACGTGAGCGGGCGGAATTCGGAACATTGAGCTGCTTGTGCTTATTTTTAGCTCAGAGAGCTTGTTCCACGCTTTAAAATCAGTGCGAACGGCACCATGTCGCATGCCAGAGGACAGTGCTTCTTTCTGTCTTTCGCGTAGATTTTCTACTCGAGGTGCAGTGTTCTCAATGTGAATGATAGCGACCTGCCAGGACAGACTAAGTTGAGAAATCTTGCCGGGAGACGTGTTAGTGCCCGAAAATGGTGCTGGGAACCCAAATTCTTGCTCGCCAACCTAACATTGTTGAGCCATGCGTGAGAAAAATCTCCACCACGCACTTGCCAGAGTTTTGCCAGAACTCCACAATGCTCACATAGCACAGACTGGGCAAAACTCTGCGCACTCCGCCAAGGGACGCGGAATTTTCCTCCTACCCCCTACTTGAAACAAGTAAGAATTTGCAGGTATCACCAACCCTTCCAACAGTGTTTAATAAATGTGTAAATAAATCTGTCAAAATGATTTTGCATTTGCAGGACAAGGATGATCTTGCCAGTAAGACTCACACCTGGAACGCAACAGAAAAACTTGAAGAGTAATTTCTCTGCACATTTAAAGCCAAAGTTTATGCCTTATCAAATGAGCAACTGCTCCATAAATAAATCAACTCCAACATGCAAAAGGAGTCAAGCTCCGTGGTTGTAAAGAAGAAACTACTTACATATATATACTGTGTGCTACATAAAATAACCAAGGCTTGATCCAGAGTCTATACATCGCAACTGCAAATGTGTGAAATGTATGGATCATGTCCCAAAGTTGCTGCTTACAAAAGTCTGACTCTGAACAATCCCGTATCTGCCATCTGCACTGAACTTTATATCCCAAAACTATTCGATTTAAAGGTTTTATATATTTAACGAATTGGTTTTGGGGCATTACTTTTGCTCAGAAAATGTTGTAAATATGTAAAGTTGTGGTACGCTTCTTCTTCCTTTACGTCGCTTGCTTTGTAACGGTTTTAGTTAACCATGCAAAAAGAACACAAGTACTTTAGCGTAGCTCAGGATGGTTAATGCGCCTGCAGCAGAGCCCGGGCGGTGCGAGGCACATGGGTGTGTCCTGTGTTTGGCAGCTGGCTGCACTGTTTTGGGTTCCGCGCCTCCTCGCCCAGGGCCAGAGGCGTCCGTGTCCCGTGTGCGCTATAAGTGTCCTCATCCACTCACTGACGCACGGCTCTTTCTCTTACACGCTATCGCCCGGGAATTTGTGCAACCGGTGAGGGCGGGAGCGGTGACGGGGCCTGTGCTCACGCCGGGGCGGGCAGAGCGGCCCCTCCCCGGCCGGGACAGCCCAGCTCCTTAAATCCGCCGGGCCCTCCTTCTGCGAGCAGAACCGGAGCACGCAAAGCCCAGGAGCAGCGCCAGCGTGAAGAGGAGCACTATAAGCCAGAGACGGTAAGAGCGCGATCCGCACCCCAAGGACACCCCTAGATCACTGATCCGCACCCCAAGGACACCCCTGGCTCGCGGATGCACACTCGGAGAACACCCCTGGCTCACCGATCCACACCCGAAGGACCCCCCGGCTTACGGGCTCCCGCCCCGTTATCTGATGTCCCACGAGGGCCAGGCGGCCGTTTCTTACACAGCCTCTTCACACACTGAATTCTCACACACAGTGAACGCACTATTGATGGTGGTGCAAACTTCGCCCTGCACTAGATTCTCACACACAGTGAACGCACTATTGATGGTGGTGCAAACTTCGCCCTGCACTAGATTCTCACACACAGTGAACGCACTATTGATGGTGGTGCAAACTTCGCCCCACACTAGATCCTCACACACAGTGAACGCACTATTGATGGTGGTGCAAACTTCGCCCTGCACTAGATTCCCACACACAGTGAACGCACTATTGATGGTGGTGCAAACTTCGCCCCGCACTAGACTCTCACACACAGTGAACGCACTATTGATGGTGGTGCAAACTTCGCCCCACACTAGATCCTCACACACAGTGAACGCTCTCGGTGGTGGTGCAAACTTCACCCCACACTAGATTCTCACACACCACACAGTGAACGCTCTTGGTGGTGGTGCAAACTTGGCCCACACTAGAATCTCACACACAGTGAACACACTATCGATGGTGGTGAAAACATCGCCCCACAATAGATTCTCAAAAACGAAGTTCTCGCAGGCCGCTGAGGCGCTTCTCACAGATTGGTGTGAGTTGCCCCCTCACCATGTTCAGACCATTAACTGTCAGTTCACTCACTCGATTCCCACAACTGGCTTTTCACGCTTCGCATCTTCCTACTTGTCCCTTCAGCTCCCCACAGTAGCTCCTCGCTGATTGGTTTGCATTCGTCAGACAGATGCAGACACAGAATTGGTACCCATTCAATTCACAGACACACACACACACAGTTCTTCCACGTCTGTTGTTGCACACTCAATTCCCACTCTTCATTCTCGCACCTGAGTTCACACACTCGACAGTTTATACCTTGGTTTGCTCGCCCGATTCGCACTAGCCGAATCCAGCTCACACGTTCTGACACTACACCCTTACACAAGAACTGTTACACACTCAGTTCACACCTGTCGTTCTCACGCCGTGGTTCAGATACGCTCATATGTTACACACTCAGGTCACACCTGTCCTTCTCACACTGTGTTTCAGATGCTCATTTGTTACACACTCAGTTCACACCTGTCGTTCTCACGCCGTGGTTCAGATGCTCATTTGTACACACTCAGTTCACACCTGTCGTTCTCACGCCGTGGGTCAGATGCTCATTTGTTACACACTCAGTTCACACCTGTCGTTCTCACGCCGTGGTTCAGATGCTCATTTGTACACACTCAGTTCACACCTGTCGTTCTCACGCCGTGGTTCAGATGCTCATTTGTACACACTCTGTTCACACCTGTCGTTCTCACGCCGTGGGTCAGATGCTCATTTGTTACACACTCAGTTCACACCTGTCGTTCTCACGCCGTGGTTCAGATGCTCATTTGTACACACTCAGTTCACACCTGTCGTTCTCACGCCGTGGTTCAGATGCTCATTTGTACACACTCAGTTCACACCTGTCGTTCTCACGCCGTGGTTCAGATGCTCATTTGTACACACTCAGTTCACACCTGTCATTCTCACGCCGTGTTTCAGATGCTCATTTGTTACACACTCAGTTCACACCTATCCTTCTCACACTGTGTTTCAGATGCTCATTTGTTACACACTCAGTTCACACCTGTCGTTCTCACACTGTGTTTCAGATGCTCATTTGTTACACACTCAGTTCACACCTGTCGTTCTCACGCCGTGTTTCAGATGCTCATTTGTTACACACTCAGTTCACACTTGTCGTTCTCAGGCCGTGGTTCAGATGCTCATTTGTACACACTCAGTTCACACCTGTCGTTCTCACGCCATGGTTCAGATGCTCATTTGTTACACACTCAGTTCACACCTGTCGTTCTCACACCGTGGTTCAGATACGCTCATATGTTACACACTCAGTTCACACCTGTCCTTCTCACACTGTGTTTCAGATGCTCATTTATTACACACTCAGTTCACACCTGTCGTTCTCACGCCGTGGTTCAGATGCTCATTTGTTACACACTCAGTTCACACCTGTCGTTCTCACGCCGTGGTTCAGATGCTCATTTGTTACACACTCAGTTCACACATGTCGTTCTCACACCATGTTTCAGATGCTCATTTGTTACACACTCAGTTCACACCTGTCGTTCTCACACCGTGTTTAAGATGCTCATTTGTTACACACTCAGTTCACACCTGTCGTTCTCACACCGTGTTTAAGATGCTCATTTGTTACACACACAGTTCACACCTGTCCTTCTCACGCCGTGTTTCAGATGCTCATTTGTTACACACTCAGTTCACACCTGTCGTTCTCACAATATGGTTCAGATGCTCATTTGTTACACACACAGTTCACACCTGTCGTTCTCACAATATGGTTCAGATGCTCATTTGTTACACACACAGTTCACACCTGTCGTTCTCACAATATGGTTCAGATGCTCATTTGTTACACACTCAATTCTCACACTGGAGTTTTGAAACAGAGTTAGTTTCAGGTGGGCCTGTGCAGTGTGCCCTGTAAAGGGAAGTGTTATGCTCTGGCACGAAATGATGTTTGAGGAGCGCCTAGAAGTTAAGGATTCTGCTCGGCCGCTTGAATTGCACTGTTTGAGAAGTGCTTGTGAAGGGAAGTGCTGCATGTTTGCAGCGGATTGGTAATATGAAGGTCGTTCTGCTACAGAGGGACTTGGGGTGACCTGCGGGTGGTGCTGATGTTTAAGAGGAGTCTTTGAGGTCGTTGGCTCCGTCGTAGCACTAGGCTTGCGAGATTTGAGAAGGGCCTGTAGTGAATCTTCAGTTCTAAGATGGGCGAGCCATCAGTTTACCAGGGAGCCGTGACCGAGCCGAGACAATTGTCGATTCTGGCTCTAAGGGCCCATGTAAGAGCCGAATTCGGAAAATATTTAACGTTAAATCATGCACCAAAATCATATTAAAATATGCTAAGCTGTCTTCAAAATAAAAAAAACATATTTCTTTAACAAGCCGAAGTGTTTAACCTCAGTACATCACATTACGTGAGAAATATTATTAAAGTTGGGAGTTTTTAAACATGAACTGAGAAACATTCCTGTGCCCAACCTGATGACAATGCAATAAGTGAACTAACAGGCAAGTCATGCGTGCTCTAAAAGCAGGGCTACTGGAATTATGCGATTGTTTAGTCGCTGCGTTTTTCGCATGATTATAGATTTGCCATATAATCCATTATCTGCTGCATAATCTACAGATTTTAACAAAAAACAAATGTATTTCTAGAACAAATGGTTCAAATGTTACAAAAAAGTACCAGCTTTATGTTGCTAATTGCTATATTTGGGTGTTAAACCAGTACTAATGAAGTGCAACCAATGCCCAGGCAGTGTTAACACGTTAAAAAATAGTTAAATGAGATAGATGAGAGGCAATACATATGAACAGTAAATTACAAATTGAAAGCGTACAAGTTGATAAACAAATCAATAGTCATTTGTAGATGTCAATGTATGTCTTTATTCCATACACAGCCAACGCGTTTCACCCTCAGAGGGCTTCTTCAGGACAAAGTATAACGGCGTAATGACTGTGCCAAAGGTTTCAATAAGGTGATGCGTAGTTGGTATCACTCGTCCAACTTGAGGACGCAATGTAAGGATAAGAGGCCTTAAGCCAAATATAAAGGCCTGTGTATTCTTACAGTAGAGATATTAAACCTAGTTGGTAAGTAGAAGGCCAATTACTTTCAATGGTTATCAGGGAGTATCTTATTTGCGTAAATCGTGGTGTGGCGATTCTGCATCTGTGTACAACTAGCAAGTTTAAAAATGGCAAAATACTGAAGTAATACTATAACAAAATGTGTTGCATTCTGCCGCATAATTCGGGTATTTTTGCCACATAATTTACTCAAACGTGCCACATAATTTGGCTCCCCCTGCTGCATAATTCACAATGGCTATGCCTATACGTGGCCTATATTATTATAGGAGGACTAACATTATAGAGTGCACTTCCATGACTCACTATTTGATAGTGCTCTGTGTGTGATAATGGACAAAAAGGAGTCTGGTGAAATCAAGTTTGCCTAGGATGACATTATTTGGTCAAGCAGAGAAGTCGGGATTGATCCCAGGTGTTTCAGTTTCCTCACTGTGCAATTAAATCACTAGATCGGTATCTTTTGATGACATCAAAGGTTAATGCTGTGTCCAGAGCTCTCGGAGGGTGAGATGGCGCACAGATGACTGGCACGAACTGCATTTTAATGTCAGCACTTTACCTGGCAGAGCTGTGTCCAAGGACATAAGAGCCCTTCACAACGAACATGGAGATTTGCCTGGCTTCATAGGATGCTCGGCCCATGACAGGACTCGAACCTGTTCTCCCTGTTACATGGCTCGGCGCTGTGGCTCCTACCCACATCAGCTACAGCGAAAGCTCGGCTCGTTTTGGGCTCGAGGTTCCAATAGAATAGAACCTCCTGCTGAGCCAGGCCTGGCTATCAGGCTCGAGCCTGGCTGGAGCTTTCAGTGGCTGTCCCACTCCCACAACAAAATATTGGCTCTGACAGCGTTGAGGCTCTCTGGATCGTACTTTGCAATAATGAGTGTACACCTTTTATGAGAATAACACTTCAAACCCTAAGCTGCCCCGCAAGTATGCGCAGAACACCAGGAGCGTGGCCGGGCAGCACCCTCCCCCTTGCTGGTGGCTGCGCAAGAGAACACCATGCGTCAGGGAGGCTGCGGCTACTATGCGGACCAGTGCCGATCTGTGTTTCTTTGTATATGGATTAGGCGAAAGTGAGAGATGCGATGCCTGAATTTGCAGCTGCGACCATGTCTCCTGGGTAATGCATGTGAGACTCACCCACTCACACTGCAGGAAACGGGGTTCTGAAACAAATCGTGAGATGTCTCTACTGAAAGAAGAGGGCTCGATCTGAGCCAGTCTCGCGTGATTGTGAAGCCTTGAAATACTTCGCTGGGACAAGATGGCATGCCAGTGCCTTGGAAAGGCCTCTGGGGCAGGGGGAGCCAGTCCCTCTTATCCGGGCAGGCATGTCTGGCTGCCCCTGTGCTGTGCTGTAGGGCGCTGCGGTGCTGCTCTAACATTAGCTCCCTGGCAGCACTGCGGTTTCTTTCTTGTGGGCCCGTGGCTCTCCGGGAGCCTCCCTCTGTGTCTGCTCTGCCCAGTGACCCCCTTCGCACTCCGTAGGCCCGGGTGGGCCGCTTCCTGTCACACCCCGTCTAGGCTGACTGCCAAGTCCAACTCTTCTGGCAGCCAGGACCAGGAATCCTTATCTCGTGGCCTCCGAAATATGTTCGTTTCTTGGTACTGTGTGAGGATGATAATTGTGTTCGTGCCCCTCCTCGAGCCCCCACCTCCTCCAAAATCCCCACAGCCTCTCCTCTACCCACTTCCGCTGCCACAGACTGAGTCCAGAATTAGGCCTCAAGGGAGTTAAGATTTCTAAAGCAAGCTGCCGGATGAGACCTGGGCAGACCTGGACGTGTAGATGACGTGCGTGTGGGCCCCACAACTGGTCAGGACCATTAGGGGAGCCTGGGGCAGATCTTGTAATGATTTAGTTTGTTTGCTAGTATTTGGATCTTGAGTTGTGTTCCCCCCTCTTCCAGCCAGAGACTAACAAATACACACATGTGGATAACTTTAAAGTTCTCATGGGGCCTCGTGTAGGTTGACGCGCTCCGCCAGGATACACCGGAATGCTGTGTCGGCAACTGTATTTTCACGAACCTTGTGACTTGAGGGCAACTAACCCTGATGAAAAAGTATTACTAAATCAGCAGAAATGTTTATTTACATTTCTGTGGCGTAAAAAGGGAAACATTTGTATGCAGAGGAAGTTAAAGAGTGGAAATGCACATTCCTTCAAACTTGTCAAGTAAATGCCAAAAAACGGCGAATATTTTACTTCCATTGCTTTCGAATGTGTCTAAGGTGGGAATTTAACGTTCAGAGACTTGTCTCTCCTCCACACCCTTTAGTTTAGTGTGATTATGCGGTCTCTTTCTTCACCCTCTCGCGCTCCTCTGCTCAGCTTCCTTCGTCTTCTGATGCCTGCATTCGCCCTCTCCCTTTAGCTCTCTCTCTCTCTCTCTTGCTCCTGCCTCGCAGACGCCTTCACCTCTGCACCCCTTTCTATGTGCCCTTCTGAGCCCACGTGCTGCTGCCACATTCAGGGGTTCCGGAAGGCAGTGCCGGGCGTTCAGCAGCTCTGTGGTTCAGGAGGGAGGTCTCGCTGCCTGCCTCGGTGACTGTTGTAGTGCCAGACTGCCCTATATAGACAGCAGGCGCCTCGTGCCACCGCGCCCCACGCCACACCTCATGCACGCACCTCTCTGGATACCCCTGCAAGCGCGAGCCCCGCGCCACCACTGGTGGCATGGATTGACTCTTACACCCCGGCTCCCTCCCACCCCTCACGGCAGTCTCTTTCCACAGAGGGCGCCCTCCATTCTAGCACGCCCGGCCTCCCATAGGCCTTTGCGCGCTCCACTGCTCCGATACCAGCGGTGCCAAGTTCATACGGACTCTCCTCACATTGGACGCTCTCCCCTCATGAGAACCCCCGCCACCAAGTATCATAATCCGACTACAACCCCCCCCTCGTCCCCCCCACACACACACACATTAGAGACCCGCAACCCAAAATACTCCTCCATCCACTCATGGAAGGTGTGCTGTGACCAGCTGCAGAACAAGGTGTAGCGCTAGGTGTCTCGTCGTTGTCACCGGAGCGCTATACAAATACCCCCGCGATGCTGCGCCCGTTCTTCGTCCCTCCTTTCAGGCGCATCTACAGACCTTTCCCTGCCTGAAGCTACCGGCAATAAAACAAACTCTGGTATTTCTGAAATCTCTAACCCATTTTCCAAATCTGGGACTGAGTCCCAACATCTGCGCATATTAGGAAATACGTGTTTTCCTCAGATAAACTTTGCACTGGTGACCGTGCAGTACAAGGCCCTGGCTGGGGCTCAGCTGCTCGTTGCCATGTTAGTGTGCCTCGAGGCCCCTCCGCTGGCGCATGCTTCTGGTCTGTACACAGCTGGACCCTGGCCAGGGGTCAGCTGGAGTTCAGAAAGAGCGCCAGCACACGGCTCCGTTTTTCCCCCACGCTTCATTTGTGTACACTTTCCTCAACAACCGCCCCTCCCCCCCCCACACACACCCGCGCCCGGTGTTTCATGCCCTAACACAACGGGCCCAGGCCTTCTTTGCAAGCAGGTGGCCTCCCTACGTGCGCTCGGCAGCCCACTGCAGCGCTGCCAGGGCCCTCGTGCCCGCGCAGGACGAGTTAAGTCCCTGGCACAACACCCCCATTATTGCCTCTATCGCTCCCTGGGTTCATTGTGAATTTCTTGGCCCGAAAACACGTTTCCCATGCACGAGGCCTTGGCGGGAGCCCCTGCTTTGTCTGGCCGGGTTCCACTTGTGTTCTCCTAAGTTCTGGTGTGAACCTGAAGTATGCTGCATCTTCTCTTGTTTCTCTTGTTTCTATCACTGTCCATCTTTCCACCCCCCAAAAAATGGACTGGGCCGTACTCACATCGTTGAAACACTGACTGCGTTTGTTTCCCTTCGCCACCACCCCAGGGGTGTCCCGAAGTCACTGATGATCATATTTGGAGCGCTGTCTGCCACTGGCATGGCCTCCCAGCGCGTATGAACTGTGTATACCGAGGACTGGTTGGCTATCTGTAGAACTTGCTCTGAATGTCAGAAACGAGGCTGTCTTGACTGACGGGATGTGTCCCGGAACACACTTTATCGACCTCGGAAGGATGGAATGCAGAGTCAACGGATTCAAACTCACGGCCAGACGTCTGCTGAGCCATCTAACGATTTTACAATGTATTACTCTTTCTCCCACAGAGACCGCGCCCCCTTTCCTGATCTGAAATGCAATCTACGCGGGCTCCCCAAGGAGCTCTTTGATAGGCTGCACAGACTAACGAATCAGACTGCCACAAATGGAACCAAGTGACCCCACCCCAGCATCACAGCCACTGGCTCCCAGCGGAGCATGATGAAATGCAAGGCTCTCACTTCATTCCCAAGCAAAGGTCACAGCCGGGTATGTGCAAAACTGACCCTTCCACCAGCCAAGATCCCCGGGCAGACCCCGAGGCATCGCACCCGCTGTATTCTAACATCTTTCTGGATGATGTACTGCTACATTTGCCTTAAAATACCTTAGGGAGATGAATGCACATGCTGGTTTATGCTGGGCGCTTATCAGGTGTCAGTGGGCTACCGTAGTAGTGACCTCAGGCTGCTCAGGCTGGCCAGGGCGTGGCTACCTTTCTGGAGTCTGGTGATGATCTCTCTTTGAAGACCCGGGACTCCAAAGTCTAAAACACGCGCTTGTTTCAGCGGAAGGTTCTTCATCGATCCACAATAGTGCCGTAGCCAATCACGGTTGGACTCTCTCGGTTCTGTTTATCTCAGTGGCTAAATACAGTCTTATGATATAATTAATAACCAAAGTTATTAATGACATATGGGCTTCTGGGGGGGCAGTGCCTATCACAGGGGGAGACGCGGCTGCCACAGGGGGCACCACCTGTAGGACGGCACCAGATGGCTCTCGGAGGCAAGAAGCGTTGCTGATGGGAGGGCGGGTTAAGTTGCTTGTCAGGCTCGCTGCTTTTATTGTATTGGCTATGAAACTGTTGGAGGCGGAACTTCCACGCGGATGAAGGGCTGTAGCTTGAAATAAAGCTATATAGTGTAATGGGGCTTCAGGGCACTTCTGGCTGTTAAAGGCCCTCTCCCTAATGTCCAGTAACGCGCTGGAGGTGGGGGCCTATACTGGGAGGAGGCCCTGTGAGCCAGCCCAGCCTGAAGCAAAAGAGCTGTACTGATAGTGGACCATTCCACCAAGGTGGGCGGACACAGGCTGGCATTTTGGGGCAGAAGGCAATACTATCCCTTATTGGCCCTTTGCCACTCCACTGTCTCCAATGGAGCCCCAACGTTCTCATTTTGCACTGCAGCATTACAGCCTGCTGGCGGGGTTATACCAGCTGTAAAGACCCTCTCTCCTAGTTATAGACCTAAACCACAAGCTGGGCCTTCGACAAGGGCAAGAGCCTTTATCCTCCGTTAATGGCCCTTTGCCTCTCCGCATACCATCGTCCTTATATAAAATATCTGAAACGTATGTGCCGTTATACGTCATTACAACGCTATAGAGTGGTAATCAGACGAGTCACCTGACATTAACCTTCCTCTCATTCGAAGCCTTCCTTCACGAGCTTTGGAAACAACGTTGCTCTGATACTTCCGTGTTGTGGGCCTGACTCCCTCCCCTGCCCTGGCACCGACCACCCACCAAGGGTTAATTGTTGTACGGCTCGAATAGACGCCGAGGTTTCCCGATCCGTGCTTTTACCCCGAGGTCTGCCCGCAGGACCCTGTCACACTTGCATGCTGCTGTCTGTCTGTCGGTCTCCTTTTCCTGTTTCCATTCTCCATGTTGTCCTTAAATGACATAGCCACGCGCCGGGCCTGGAAACGACCGGGGCGCTCCCAGTTCAGTGCGCTGACTTTCACCAGGGCCCACTAGCCTCTCGGAGGGAAGGCCCAGCATGTCCGGAACCCCCCAATATCCGAGGAGGCACATCTGAGACACACTGCACCCAGAAGGCTCGTGGCCAGGCCCCCTGTCCCTAAGTGTCCTCTCTTAGGCTTTGGTGAAGTGTCAGAAATTCATGTGAAATGCAGACGCCAGCTCTGAAGAGGGGGTGCACGTGAAGGTGGGGCCTAGCTGCAAGTCTGCAGGCGGCTGTCTTTGTGGGACTTTGGCGAGAGGCGCTATGCGGAGAGCCCTGGGTTCCTTACATACTGTATGTCTGTGGCCTTTTAATTGCAGAAAAGGTAACAGGAAACATCCAAAATATAAGGTGGTTAGAGAAAAGCTACTGTTGAATGCATTGTGATCAAGATGTGCCTTCCGGTCTTGGAATATCATCAGTGATCTAATGTATTGTTGTCCTTGCAGAAGTTTGCTTTCCTGTTGCTCACAACGTTAAAATAATAAAAAAGGTGTTTAGATTTCGAAAGATTTGTCTGCCCTCCACCCCTCGCACCCCGGTGGCCCTTGAACTGGATCTACGTAGCTCATTCCGGTCCTTTGCGCACACATTCGTCTCCGTTCAGGCCCCCGCCCTCGTGTGCGCGCCCCGGAGGGCAGCTCTGGGCATGCACGGCCCCGCTCCCCTGCCACTCCCCAACACTCACCTCCGGCGCTCCCTGTGAGCAGACCAGGGGAGCGCAGGGCCAAGTTTGGGGCACGCCGGGGCGGGGGAGTATTCTACTGTGCACTCTCGAGGGTGGACTCTTATCCATCACTTCCCGGGCACTCGTGCGCCTGTGTGCACACTTGTGATTGGCGGGTTGGTACCACCATTGTAAACACTAGAAAACCATACCACTGGCCCCGGAGCAGCTCTCAGTGTTAGCAGATTATAGGGTCTGGAGCCGATCTCACCAACGTCACACCGCCCAGGGCGACCTTGGCAGGATTCAACCTCCCACAGCTGTTGGAAGAAATATACCATCCCCGTCAGAAGGATTATGTGGGTTAGAGAAAGTATTGGCACGATTATGTCGTCTAGCGCGCCTGTTGGCAAGATTACATCCTCTAGCGCACCTGTTGGCAAGATTACATCCTCTAGAGCGCCTGTTGGCAAGATTACATCCTCTAGCGCACCTGTTGGCAAGATTACATCCTCTAGAGCGCCTGTTGGCAAGATTACATCCTCTAGCGCGGCTGTTGGCAGGATAACACCCTCTAGCACGGCTGTTGGCAGGATTACATCCTCTAGCGCGGCTGTTGGCAGGATTACATCCTCTAGCGCGCCTGTTGGCAAGATTACATCCTCTAGCGCACCTGTTGGCAAGAGTACATCCTCTAGCGCACCTGTTGGCAAGATTACATTCTCTAGCGCGGCTGTTGGCAAGATTAAATCCTCTAGCGCGGCTGTTGGCAGGATTACACCCTCTAGCGCTGCTGTTTGCAGGATAACACCCTCTAGCGCGGCTGTTGGTAGGATTACGCCGTCTAGAACATGCGTTGATAGGATTATGCCGTTTTGGGCGGCTGTTGGTAGGATCACTCCGTTTTGAGCGTTTGTTGGCGGAATTACGCCATCTAGAGCAGCTCTAGTTGGCAGGATTACGTCATCTAGAGCATCTGATGGCAGGATTATGCCATCCGCAGTGGCTGTTAGCAGCCAGCTTTAGGGTTCCATGACCTAAAATGGGTGAATATAAACCCACGGGTACGGAATCCATTCCAGATTTCCTGGATGTCCACATAAAATAGATTTACATTAATTACTGTAAAAGAAGCCCAGTTGCAATGCCCAGTCGGTGGTGGACCTGAGGATCAGGCCTCCAGCTCTGCTGGACACACATTGAGCAGCCCTGGTCCAGGATAGCTCTACCGGATCACTGAGGTCCGGAGGCCAGAGCCTTCTGTGCACTGAACATCAGGGTCCTCTTCCTTATGCGGGTAAAAGACTCACTGGGTTTTGGGACCCCTAGCATTGCCTGACCTGGCCTTTTCTTGCTCTACAGCCTCTTGTCTTTCCTTCCCCTTGTCTGGGGGTCATTGATGGTAGGTCACATGGTAATAATATCCAATAGAAACAATCTAGAAGAGCAGTCCTTAGGTAGTGGTAGTAGGACGTGCTCATCTGTAGGACTCAGGAAATAATCCTAAAAATCAAAGACGGCTTACTACTCTGTACAGCATAAGAATGACTAGCGCTTGACCTCCCCGAGACGGCCCAGAGGGACGCCGGGAGTACCGACGGTCAGAGCAGTGCTGTACCTACCTGAGCCGCAGGTAGGTGAGGCGTAGTACCATCCTCCTACCTAATAGTACCCTGGAGGATTTGTACATACCTAGGACGTCCAGGTGACACTATTGTAACGTAAATTTTGTTTTTCACCCACCGTTTATCAATGCAGTAGCGATATTTGGTCCTGATGAAAGCAGTGGATACCCTGTTGGGTCCATATACTGCAGAAAGATGTTGACCTACATAATCTAAATAGTAGCTATTTGTTTAACCTACTATGTTCCCGCACTGGTTTTAATCATTGGACGTTTGAGAGGTACCTAATAAATTTCTTTTCCTCCCTACTCTCCAATTTTATACATTTCACTTCGCTCACACATTCACTCTTTTTACGCACTGCTTTTCAGTTTTCAAGACACGGTCACCTTTTACACACCCTTAATACACTGGGGCATCCACTTCTAATACAACAAGTGGCTGCAGGTATACTCTCCTTGGTGTGGAGTCCCAGATGATGACAAGGGCGGTACCGGACAATAACTGATGGGTACCCCCACATTTTGGAAGTATCTTGTCGTGCTTGAGTCACACTTTATGGTTTAGTGTTATAATTGACTGAGTTTTATGTCAGACACTGACTAGCAGGTAGATTGCTTAGACCCACAGTTACACTTCGTTTTTCGTAGCGCTTGTCGCTACCATAAAAGAATTATGGTGTCGGTTACATTATTTATTGTCTCTCTTTGTGTATTTTATGGCACCTGTTGATTTGTTTATTGTGCATTTTGGATTTTCAAGGGTATATGTTGACTTAGCTATGAGTTCCTGTAGTGCTTTATAATATGTTTAGAGTATTTGTTCATGTCTCTTAAATTCTTAATGTTACTGGTTCCTTTTGAGTTATAGATGATGCAAGTTGGTTTTCACTGATGCACGTTTGGTTATTATTAGTTGGTGGTGGATTAGTGGTGTTGCCTGTTGCATTACTGAATATTTATGTTGAGTTATTGACTGTCTATATATGGTGCAGATTGGCTAACCATTGGTATGAGTTGGCTTACCCATGGTTGGCTGTTGGTGTATGAAAGGTATGTATGTATTGTGGCTTTAGAGAGTGTTTATGTCTGTTGGAGTAGTAATATGACAAGTTCCCTTTGACTTATGGATGATGATTGTTGGGTTATTCATAGGTGGTGCTGGATTAGTGATGTTGCCTGTTGCATTATTATTGGTGTCTGTTGAGTTATCAGTGCTATCGCTTGGGTTATACAGGGTATTTATAGTGCAGATTGCATTATTAGTGGTATGTGTTGGTTTATCCATAGTTGGCTGTTGGTGTATGTAGGTTATATATGAATTGTGGCTTTCGAGATTGTGTGTCTGTTGGAGTAGTAATGTGACAAGTTCCTGTTGGCTTATCGATAGGTGGACACGTTGTATCTCAATCCATATAATATGCTGGGTTGCTTTTTACTCATTCTGCAAATATTCATTATTTTTTTTCTGTGGCCCCTTTAGAGACCTTATTACACGTGCTTCTCCAGACTTGTTAGGGAATATGTTTTCTAGCAACTATGAGGGCTGTTGTCACATTCTGGGTAACACCAGGACTCTGGGGTCTGAGGAGGCACATTCGGCATTGAAGATGCTGGTCACGTCATTTCTGTGACGTCTGTGATGAAGCTGTCGGCCTCTTTCCAAAACGTTCACACAAGAGACCTGGGTATAAAATGAGGTCCCTTGGTCGCCACATTGTTTGCAGCGATGATCTGAGACAATATAATAAGTCCGAGAGGTACAGTCGAGCAGTGGATACCATGCATGTGAGACCTTTACTGCCTCCTCGACCCCTACGGACGGGTGCCCTGCTCAGACTGAGGTGGTCTTCCACAGTGCACCACCTAGGGCTTTTTTCACCACCTAGGCCAGTTTCACTTTTAATGGTGTGTGTCTGCATGCGAGATGGTGTTAGTCGTTGATGACTTCTAGAAGTGAAACTTTCAAACATTCACCGACAGCTACTCCAAGGGTGTGAGCTTGCAAATAATTATACCCTCCCACATGATTGTTTCTGAGTTTTAAGAGTCATCATGTTTTTGTACGTCATCCTCTATATGATAAACATGATACTTCTTTAAGTTGCTTGGCTGGTATTGTAACTCTTAAGACGAAACCAGCTCCCTAGGTTGACTCTCTTTGATTTATGTAACTTTCGCATCTCTACTGCCAGCTGGCTCCCTGTTACATGGTGATGACCTCAGTGGTTTATGGAGGGTGTCTGTTGTGTTACCAATGCAAATGTGTTGCAGTATTGATGGCCTGTCGGTTTATGGATGCTTTCTGTTGGGAAGTGTTTGGGGCTTCATTGGTTATGGATGGGACCTTTTGGGTTATTGTTGCTTTTCTGAAATATTGTGTCTGTTGGGTTTGTATGGGTACTGTGTGTTATGGATGGTGTCGGTTGATTGTTTTCAGCACCTCTTTAGTTATGAATGGTACTTTTCGGATTATTGGTGACCCCCTTGAGAGGTGGATGCTGTCTGCTGGGTTGTGGTTCTTGCATTTTGGGTTGTGGCTTGGATATAATAGGCTACTGATGACCTCTGTAGGTTATGAATGGTGCCTGTTTGGCTGTAGTAGGTGTTTCATGGGCTACAGATGTGGCATGTTGGCCTATTGATTGCCCCTATGGTGTACCGATGCTGTCTGTTGAGTTGTGCTTGTTGCCTCATGGGTTACAGGTGGGGTCTGCTGGGTTATTGATGACTCCTGTGGGTTGTGGATGTCGTCTGTTGGTTGTGGTTGGCGCCATGTGTGTGAAGAATGGTGCTCGTTGGATAGTTGATGACCCTGTTGGATTACGAAAGCTGTCTAAAGTTATGGTTGGCGCATTTTGTGGTATGGGTGGTGCTTGTTAGGTAGCTGATTACCACATTGGGTTGTGGGAGATGTCTGTAAGGTTCTGGTCTGTCCCCCTTTGATCGTGGAAGGTGTCTATCATGTTGTGATTATAACTTTAATGATGATTGATGGTTCCTGATGATCTATCGAGGTTGCACCTATATTGTGTTTGCAGATATTGTTTGTGTGTTGGATTACACATTGTACATGCAGCTCTAAGCCATATCCAATGTGTTTTACAGATACGATGCCTGAAGCTGAGAGAGCGGACCCAGGCAGGTGGCCGCCCGCCGTTGCTGCAAGCACGCCCCACCGGCCCAGCCGAGTGGCTGCCATCGAGGCACCGGTGGAGAGGAAGAAGTCCTTCTTCGAGCGCTGTTGCGGCTGTTGCGGCAGCAAGACTGAGGACGACTATTCTAGCCCGTACAGAGGGCACAGGGACGGGAGGGACACACATGGCAGAGACGGGCACGGAGGCGTGGATGCAGATGGCATACCTTTGGACGAGCTGCCGACCAGGGAGACGAATGGTGAGCGACAACCTGCGGTGCGTGCGCCTCCCTCACTCACGCACGTGGCGTCGCGTGCTCTTGTGAAGAGTGGCGGCTGGCCTCACGCATGCGCACAACGGGGCCATCCATTCAGGGCCAATCATTCAGCGCCCTCTCCTCTCTGCAGTATGAGGGCACTCCTCTAAGGTGGGCGTTTCCCTCTGGGGATGTGGGGAGTTTATATCTAGTTTTGCCTGATGAGGGGGGGGGGGAGAGAGATCCCCCCGCCGGGACAGAGCGCGCTTCTATTGACACTAGACAGGCTTGCTGCTCACCTAGTTTGGGTGGCACCTGCTTAGCTTAGAATCACACTGGCACAGGCCCGTTCCAGGAGGGCCGGGGCACAGCTTTTTCCACAGAGGGGAGATACTAGATAGCCCCCCTTTGATGAGGGTTAGGGTACAGCCTATGCCTATCCTTCAATGGGCGAGAGAGCACTGCCGCCACGGGGCCAGGGCGCACATTTATCCTTAGATGTCAGACAGAGAACCTTCCATGAGGGCCAGAGCGTACACTTTACTCAGAGGGGGGGGGGGGGGGGGGTATTCTATGGCGTGCAGTAGAGCTCTTCTTTGCCCCAGCTCGCCCTGCCCAGCTCTGACTGCCTCCATGTTTTCCCTCCTCAGATGAGATGCTCGTGGTGACCGGCGTGGACCTGATGAAGGACAGGAGCGGCAAGAACCGCTGCGACCACCACACCAACGAGTACGAGTGCGACGACCTGATCGTGCGGCGCGGACAGCCCTTCCAGATCTGCCTGCAGCTCAGGCGGCCCTTCAACGCCGAGTGCGACCAGGTCTCCCTGCAGTTCCAGATCGGTGAGTGTGGCCGTGCAGGCAAACCCGGGCCCCGGGCGGCACGACGAAATCAGCGCCCCGAGCGCCGACACTGACCTGTGCCCTGAAACCAAAGGCCCTGCGCTGAGGGCTACAAATGAAGCCGCCAGACCCTGCAGTGTTACCAGAACTCCCACACTGACCACTGCACTGAAACCAGATCTGACACTGACTTATGAGCTCCTGCACTGACACTAGCTTCTTACACTACACTGACACAGACACCTGAGCTCCTACAGCAACTCCTACACCGAAGCCTGACCCCGACTCCTGCACTGAAAGCAGAGCTCACTCGCTCAAACCAGCACTCATCAAAACCAGAGGGCCAACTCCGAAACTAATACTAAAAGCGCCACTTCTACACTGACTCTCCCATCTCCCTCTCAGACAGCACATCCGCTACAGCTCCCTCACAGCCGACACTATCACACCACCCCTTCACACCTGGTGCACTCCCTGCAGCTCCCTCACAGCCGACACTATCACACCACCCCTTCACACCTGCTGCACTCCCTGCAGCTCCCTCACAGCCGACACTATCACACCACCCCTTCACACCTGCTGCACTCCCTCACAACCGACACTATCACACCACCCCTTCACACCTGCTGCACTCCCTCACAGCCGACACTATCACACCACCCCTTCACACCTGCTGCACTCCCTGCAGCTCCCTCACAGCCGACACTATCACACCACCCCTTCACACCTGCTGCACTCCCTGCAGCTCCCTCACAGCCGACCCTATCACACCACCCCTTCACACCTGGTGCACTCCCTGTAGCTCCCTCGCTGCCGACACTATCACACCACCCCTTCACACCTGGTACACTCCCTGCAGCTCCCTCACAGCCGACCCTATCACACCACCCCTTCACACCTGGTGCACTCCCTGCAGCTCCCTCACAGCTGACCCTATCACACCACCCCTTCACACCTGCTGCACTCCCTGCAGCTCCCTCACAGCCGACACTATCACACCACCCCTTCACACCTGCTGCACTCCCTGCAGCTCCCTCACAACCGACACTATCACACCACCCCTTCACGCCTGCTGCACTCCCTCACAGCCGACACTATCACACCACCCCTTCACACCTGCTGCACTCCCTGCAGCTCCCTCACAGCCGACACTATCACACCACCCCTTCACACCTGCTGCACTCCCTGCAGCTCCCTCACAGCCGACACTATCACACCACCCCTTCACACCTGCTGCACTCCCTGCAGCTCCCTCACAGCCGACCCTATCACACCACCCCTTCACACCTGGTGCACTCCCTGTAGCTCCCTCGCTGCCGACACTATCACACCACCCCTTCACACCTGGTGCACTCCCTGCAGCTCCCTCACAGCCGACCCTATCACACCACCCCTTCACACCTGGTGCACTCCCTGCAGCTCCCTCACAGCTGACCCTATCACACCACCCCTTCACACCTGCTGCACTCCCTGCAGCTCCCTCACAGCCGACCCTATCACACCACCCCTTCACACCTGGTGCACTCCCTGTAGCTCCCTCGCTGCCGACGCTCCATAACCTTCGCTGTAGATTCCTCACAGACGGAACTCCCTACAGCTCCCTGCGCGGCCAACACTATTCCAGCTCTCTCACAGCTGGACTCCTTCCCTGTAGCGCCCCCTACAGCTCCCTCACTGTCCTTTACAGCTCCAGTCCCTCCTGCTCTACAGCTGTCACCCCAACCCCTTCACACGGTACTGCCGCAGTGTCTATCTCTTGTTAACCCCTGCCCCTAGACAACCTTCGGGCCCAGACCGACACCACCCTATCAGCCCTCCACCATCCCTTCCAATCCTGGGGTCATGGTAGCCGGCGAACCCGTGCCCCTCCCGGTGGCCCTGCCGATCCTCGCAGACTTTCCTCGGCTGCGTTTTGCCCTCTTTGGTCTGCCTCTGAAGGGTGCGGCCCCCTCAAGTTACCATGGTCCTGCCGCGCCCCTCTGTGGCTCGCTTGTCGGCCTAGGCCTGTAGTTGAGACTTGGCTGGGCCTACCTCCCTCCAGGACTGGTAATTAGCGCCGGACTAAAGTCTGTCAGCCCCAACAGACTGTACTGTCAGACCTGTGCCTGTGGAAGGCTGGGGGGCTTGGGGAAGAGTCAGTCATACATCAGGTATAGATAGGCTTACAAGAGTAACTCTTGAACAGCCAGTCTCAGAATGTGGTAGAACAAACCGCCCATGTCACTGACGCTACTCCAGCCCTATCGTCCACGCCCTACCACCTGCTTGCATAATTTCTATGACTCGGCCCTGCCCAACAGTCCAGTCAGAGACACTGCCCCTTGTTATAGTCACAAGTTGTCCTTTTCTCTTTAAGGACAACTTGTCAGTTCCACGCGCCTGCCCTCGTGCGCTATTGTTATTTGATATGTCACTCATCCTGGAGTTCTCGTTCGAACCCTGCTGCTCTGCAGGTTTGGCAGTTACGGCAGGAATACCAGGATGAGCGGTCGTGGGTTGTGCTACATATCACGTATGTAACCAATAAAGGTTTTCAAACTAAACCTTCCTTCAAGGACTATCATTTCCACACAAGAACCTTCTTTCAAAACCCCTACAAGACTGACTGTCCCTAAGGCAGAGTCTGTTAACATCTGTTATTCAGGGCCAAGATGCCCCGCCAGGGGTGAACGTGCGCTTACAAATACACGTTATGTTTATGTATGTGCCTGACCATGCCCAGGCCTAGGTACCTTACTGGTAAATAGTGAAGTAGGGCAGCCTTGCTGGTGACCGGGGCCTTGTGAAGCTGTGGGGGCTCCGGACGTACATTGGGGAGGGCCCGGAGGGGGAGATACAGCAGGGCAAAGCCTCGGTGCTGACTGGGCCCTGGCGTGAGATGATCGCCTGGGAGTGGCGGGTGATATGCGGAGTCGCTCGAGGGCAGGCGGGGGACACCGATTCTGAGGTGAGGTTGGTGGGGAAGGGAACATGGACAGCCTCGGGGCACCATCGAGGGTGAGTCTAGGGACACGCCCGGGGAGACAGAGGCGCGAGAGGGCGCAGCTCTGCGAAGGTATCCGGCACAACGCTCGTCCCTGGGTGACATGGTGACGTCTTACGGCGCGCGGCAGAGCATTCCTGTTCCGCAGCGTGATGACGTTCTTACGCTGACACTCTGTGTGAGACTGAGGCACGTTCGCCGACTGTAGTAGTAGTACTAATAAATGACTGTTTGTGACCTCAGACGAGCCCTTCACCTGTGTGTCAGTCTAACCCCAGCTCTGCCTCAACCTCGTGTGACCTCTGCCACGGACAGCTGGCTAATCCCAGCTGACTGACTGACCCCAGACGAATCACATTCTCCTCATATGCGTCAGTTCAGTCAGGGCTCTGCCAGACTGCGTGGACTCGGGCGAGTCCCTGCAGATGCCAGCGCTTCAGTGCCTCCAGTTTACCCAGCTTCCGTTTGTGCATGAGTCTAATACTAGCTCTGCCTCTGACTCTCGGTGTGACCTTAGGCAAATACCCCAATGTCTCCCATATAATTCTCGAAAAACCGTCTCCGCCTTCCCCACCATGTGGTGAATTTGGGTGACCATCCTTCTACTCTTTCCTTGATCTTACCTAGTATGGCTTGTTCGTTCTAGTCTAGTGTGCCATCCGGTAGTAGAAACACCACAAGGCCTGTAAACGATCCTGCGCTTCTCACTCTCCCACTCTCTCTCTCTTTTTCTGCTACGGGCGGGGATGGGGATGAAACAGAGACAATCATCGAAAATGAGGGGGGACGGAGAAAACCAAACGGACCAACAACGAGGGGAGATGCGAACGAATGGACTAACCCCAAGCATAGCTGCCAAGGTTTCAGATTGCCATGAGTGACATTTTTATAATTTCAGTGAAATTATGAGTGACATTTCAACGACTATGAGTGACACTTTCTCGCGAGCAAAAATCATGCAATGAACACGAAAGAAAGATATAAATATCAGAAATTTCAGCCATTTGCGCAACAAGAAACTCCAAGAACTTCTTGAAACTGCTGCAGTGCACCAGAAATGGAAGGACACTAACCCTAGTGCTCCCTCCTGTAACCTGACTGTACTGTAAATCAACAACACAGGTCTGTGTGTGTGTGACGTCAGTGTGTGTGTTGCCGGGCAGTCCAGCACAAATGAAAAAAAAACACTGTGAACATTGAACATTGCAGAGAGAGCCATGTTAACAGTCACGCACTGACCCGACTTGAAGATAATTATACCCAACTACTGTACTCCGTCAGTGCCCTAGATGAGACTCAGACAGAGCAGCCTGCGGCCCGCGCCTGCATATAACTGTGATAATCAGGTGAGACTGGCTACAGAGAGATAACTAAACCAGGGCTCAGGCTCACTGACTCCGGAAGGATGGTCAGATAGAGCAGCCCTGCAGATCGATGCTATTTGGGTGAAATTATTTTTTAGATCATGACTCATGCACTAGTTAGTAATAAATGACGTGAGACTGCAGAGAGATAAACTAAACCAGGACTCAGGCTCACTGACTCCGGAAGGATGATCAGACAGAGCAGCCCTGCAGATCGATGCTCGTGTAAAATTCTTTTTTCAGATGCAGTAGGTATAACCTCTCTTCAAAACCCAGGTATCTGCAAAAAAGTACCCAGCCTAGATTTCAGAGAGACCATTAGCTAAGCACATCCCATGTTTACTTGTACAGGTTTCTCTTTTCCTTGTCTGTAAGGCTTCCGACAGAATTAATACAAAAGCAGATAGCAACGTTATTGTCAGTAGTAAAAAATGTCCTATGGTCGTAAGAATAAAAGTGGGTTAGGACATAAAAAGGGTTTTCAAGTGCGTCATCTAGTTAGTCCTGTTCTCCACAGAAATCCGGTGCTTTCTAGTTTAGTCATTTTCAATATGCAGCCAAACCTACTATCTAAATTCAGAGCCAAAACTTACTGATGATCCCATCGAATCAAACGTGACACTTAGACACACCACGAACATAGAAATGTCACACAAAATAAGCACAATGAAACCCTGGCAGCAGTGCAAAACGTAACTTGTCAAAAGTATCTACAACACCTAAGAGACGACTCCAAGCACTACGAGACACAACAATGAAAAGCATCAAAACAACACACCAAACTCCTGCAAACTGCATCACTTCCCCCTACATATGACATCACGCTCCAGCTCTGTATCGTCATCGTAAACGCTACTCTCCATAACAGACAGTTTCTGCCTACCTCGCTTCCCACAACTAAGCTCACCTGTGTTGTCATCATCATGACTCATCATGTACAGTTAGTAGTAATAAATCACATGAGACTGCAGAGAGATAAGCTAAACGGGACTCGGGCTCACTGACTCTGGAAATATCATCAGGCCGAGCAGCCCTGCAGATGAGATCGATGCTTTTAAAAACATTTTTAGATGATCATGACTCGTACTTATAATACACTTACTTGTAGAGTTCAGAGACTCTTCTCGGTTCCCTGACTGCACTGCTGCTGCATGAATCGATGCACACTGCAGCAGCAGTCTTCTTCTCAATCCATGCTGACTGACTCGTGGACTCGAGTCGTCGAATGAGAGTCTCAAACTCCCCGCCGTTTCTTAGCGCCCACTTCCTCTTCCTTAGCCTGGCGTGAGGGCACGTCATCCAGATATCCCGGGACAGCCCCCATGGTATGCCACTGTGTGACTGACAGCAGCATCGACTGCTGTGAGGGCAGCCTTCCCTGACCACCCCGCCCCTGTAATTGGCAGTGTGTGTGTCAATGAATAAACGGCGCCGCGCGGCGCCGCTAATAATTCTATTGGCTGCCCGTCGGGCAGAGATTTGATACATTGTAGCGCTCTGTACTCCGGAGCTGAGAGCAGATGAGATGCCGGTCGGATTTAACTATTAAAGAGTCAGCCCAGCAACGCAGCACGTCTCTCAGGAGCAGCAGAGCCCGGTGCAGAGGTGCTGCTGGTGGTGCGACTGAGGTGGCAAAATGCGTGACAATACATTTCAGTGCGGTGATGCGGAACACCGCACTGAAATGCGTGAGCGTCACGCCTGATGCGTGACGCTTGGCAGGACTGCCCAAGAAGACTGAACACCCCCCCCCCCCGGGCGTTTTTTCTTCTTCCCATGTATATGTAATGCTCCATATAAATATAATCTTCAATAAAAAATTAGAGAAATAAAAATAAATCTCGAAAAACATCCATACCCCTGACTACATGAATTAAACTGATCTGCGTTCGTCAATTGGTCCAGTGCAGATTTTACTGCGCCCAGAGACCTGTGGCATAGTGTGCTATATGACTGTCACCACCGTCAACATATTTGACTCTAATATCACTTGAAAATCCCTCCATATATCGGTACCTTGGTGTATATAACCCCATTTATAACGCTGACTCTCTTTGTAACCCTGGGCGGGTAGGCCAGCTTGTAACAGTTCTGCCACAGACCATGTGACGTCAGGCAATCTCTTCACCTGCCTGCCCCTCACTGCAGTCTCATGCTGGATTTTTTATTTATGTGACAAAAACAAGCGTGCCCTCTTTCTCAATGGCTATATAAGTGAATACCAGATAGACAATCTCATTAAACCTGGTATGGTATTTTTATTTATACCTATTTTTTAAGAATTATTTAGAAAAAGATTTCAGAATGGCAGAAAAGAGTGCACAATACAACACAACTACTTTTTACATTAAGCACAAAACACTTTCAAATTATACAAACGGATTATATAAAACACATATTCAAACTTCAAATGTTACATTCAACAAAAGACGCACATTGCCGTGCCTACAAATTTACAATGTATTTAACCAATACTAAAAAAGTTATTTACATCAAGCGAGCTACTTCTTAAACAAGAGAAAAAGACAAGAGAAAACAACCATGAGGTAATCTTATTTTAAACCACACTACGTTTTGAACTCTTGTTGAATTTGCCAGCTCTTGCTGGTTTTGCCGACGCGTTTCAAGTAAGGACCAAGCGTGTCCAAACTATCATCAGGGCTCTTGTTAATATTCTGTTGGAATGTAAAAAAATACCGTTTTACTATATTATTTGCCTCTTTTTTGAAAACTCATTAGCACCGTGTGGATAAACTTGAATGTACCTATATATTCTTCTAAATATGACCTGCTTTGGTTTCTGTTCATAAACAACATCCGTGTTTCAGGTCTCCATTGGTGACTCTTATAAACAAGCAATCTGGTGAGGGACAAAAAAGAAGAATTGTCCACGTTCACCATGCATCCTTATAATGTATTGCTGAAAGATCTATTCAAAACAAGGATCCATACCTCAATCTTGCGGATCTTGCTAAATCAGGAGGGGCAGAGGAGTTTCGTTTCTTGTGATTAAACCTGTGGTGAGCAACATATATCTTACTTATGGCACCTAGGATTGAACCACTATCGTCTTTTCAAACTCATATACAACACTGGCGTTTAAGTCATACCTGTTTTGAAAATGGCTGGCGGTTACTCTATTTCTTCCTCATAAATGACACGTGTACCTGTGTAAACAATGTACCCGTGAGTGCAACGTTTTTCACAAAGAATTTATACAATGGCATGCTTTTGGCTCGAGCACTAGATTTTGTACCTGTAATTTTGCTCGACAAGGGCTCGCCTCTAGCCCACACCTACGGCCCCAGCCGGGGCTGTGGAAAACAGGTTCCCACTTGTTTTATTCTTTGTGTCTCTCCAAGACGGAGTTCGCCGAATTCTGTAAGCGAAACATGTTTGGAATTACTAATTGCTAAGTGGGCTTCTAAAATCTGACAAGCCTCGTGAGGGCGTCCGTAGTTAAAATACCTTTTAGTCCAAGGTCTGTTCCTGCTGCATCATACCCTGCTACTCGCTCGCTAGCGGTTCATTTGTGACCGCGGCGGCCATCTCTTCACGATTTAAGAATGGATAATTTCCAAATTGGTGCATTCTGGGATGTGGAGTGTATCGTTCGCCATAATTTCAACATAATTATTTGTTGAAACTTCATCAACTCCTATGGGACATGATTTATCAGTTTGTAACGTTACTGCACGTCACGTGTTGTATGTGTAGCGGGGTTTAGATTACAGGACATAGATTTGATTAACAGCCCTATGATATTCATCAGTCATTGTGGTGCATGAACATTGTGTTTCAACATCGCTACTCTTCGGTAACACATTGTGTTTTTTAAGGGAACACTCATTCATTAAAGTGACAGCTCAGCGGTATGTCGCAAAGTCTCAAATCCTTGACAACTCTGACATATTATTCAAGCCAGTCATTATGCAATTAAATTTCAAAATTAAGTAAGCTTCCTTTTCGAGTAACATTTTATCAATGTCTGCAGGGCGCTGTACGTGGCTCATCGTGTATAACACTGTCCACTTGAAGTCATTCTCATTGTGGGACATCTCAATAAAGTGTTCTACCACAGGAGCTGTGAGTACTTTCTTCTTGATCCTTGATCTATGCTGACCTATTCTGAGATTCACCTGCTGATTCGTTTTTCCAATATATATCTTGGAACAAGGGCAAATCAGGGCGTAAATTACGTTTTTAGTTTTACAGTTTGAAAAACCAAGGTGCTTCCATTTCATTCCTTGGTGTTGAAATTCAGTGCCTTCAACTGTACTACCACATGAAATGCAATTACCGCATCTGTGGTGTCCCTCTACCGGTTTCATGTCCCATAACGCACGAAGGTCGTTTTTGGGTTTGGGTTTAGAGAGGTCTGCTCTCACGATTTGCTGACCCAGACTCTTGTTCTTTTTATATGCGAAAATGGGGCGCGGGAAGGGGCATTCAAGATCTTCCAACAAGTGCCAGTTCTTTAAAACTGCTTGTCTCAATTTATGAGTGTCAGGCCCAAACGTTGTAACGCACACTAATCTGTCCAATTCCTTTTTCTCCTTAATTTGTAGCAGGGTTTCCCTGGGGGTAAATCTTGCCCTTTTGTAGGAATTTTTCAAGAGCTTCCGAGGGTACCCTCTGTGAATCATTTCGTTACAGAACGTCTGTGCGTGTTGGTCATAGTCTCCTATCTCGGAGCAATTCCTCCGGATGCGTAGCATCTGTCCATAAGGTACATTAGCCTTCAGACTTCTGGGGTGGTAGCTTTTATGGTGGAGGATGGTATTCTTGTCAGTTGGTTTTTTGTGCAATGATGTTTTTAACTTACCATCCTCGCAAGAAACCTCCACATCTAAGAACGTCATTTTGGTGGTGCTCATTTCAATTGAAAATTTAATATCCATGTGCCTATTATTGATCCAATCATGGAACTCTAAGAGTTCGGTCTGGCTCCCCTGCCACAGGAGCCAGACGTCATCTATATATCGCCACCACTGCAAGATGTTGTCCTTATATGGATTATTGTTGTCCACAAACATGGTCTCATATTGTGCCATGTACAGTACCGCCATTTCTGGAGCATAAGGACACCCCATGGCGGTGCCCTTGATTTGCATATAAAACTGTTCATTAAATGTGAAGTAATTCTTCTGTAAGGCTATTGCTGCAAGTTTGAGAATAAATGCAGTAGGTACTCTGTGTGGTCTTTCCCTTTTCTCCAAGAACAATTCTACTACCTCTAATGCTTCTTCCTGAGGGATTTGGGTATAGAGGGACACGACGTCCATGGTTGTCATAATATGTTTGGATGGATCACAGTTGGTTCCTTCCACCTTTGTCAAAAAATCCATCGTATCTCTAAGGTAAGATTTAACCTCCGTCAAAAACGGCTTCAAAAAGAAGTCTACGTACTTGGATAGTGGCTCCAAGCAGGAATCACAGCCCGACACAATCGGGCGCCCTGGTGGTTCAGCTAGGTTCTTATGAATCTTGGGGAGCAAGTATAGAACCGGTATGCGTGGACATTTTTTATTCAAAAAATCGAATTCTTTACTCCCCAAAAAACCAATCTCTTTTCCTTGTGTAAGGACCTCAGAAATTAATCCTTGGATTTGTTTAGTAGGGTCCTCCTGAAGGGCTCGATACCATATGGTATTGTTGACTTGTTTGAGTCCCTCGGAGATGTACTTCTCACGGGACCAGATGACCACCGCGCCACCCTTGTCCGCTTGCTTGATAACCAGGGAGGTATCTTCTTTCAGGCTTTGTAAGGCTTGTAATTCACCCGTACTGATGTTTGTAGGGACATACTTCTTGTTCTTCTCCATTTTGGAAATCGAAGACAGCATAATTTGCTCGAATGCTAGTATTTGCTTAGGGATGTTTTGATGTGGGACAAACGTGGATTTATTTCTTAATCCAGTAACCTCCAAATTCTGGGTGATGGTTTGATTGACAAAGAAGGCCTTTAGCCTAATTTTTCTGCAAAACTCGAGTGTCTCTATTTTCAATCTGGTGAAGTCAGTTTGTTTGCAGGGAACAAACTTCAATCCTAAATTCAGTAAGGACTCTTCCTCTCTTGTTAATATCCTATTGGATAGATTTACTACCACAATGGGTTTATTCAATATTGGTAAAACCTTTTGCGTGTTCGCATTTGCCAAGGGGCTTTGGGCTTGGTTCTTCCTTGCTGGCCCCTCTCTAAAAAAGAGACCTGTTTTCGTGAATTGTTTCCTCTTGAGTCGGGGTCTGATGAATCTGATGACGAAGTCTCAGAGAAGGTGGAAAAGCGATTTTTAGATCTACCTTGAAAATCGTACAACGCTCTGCGTGACTCGGACTGGGTATAGAAATCCTCTTTAAGAAAAGGATAGACTTGATCAATTTTGAAAGTTTTAATATCTTTTTCGTATTTCAAATGTTTGTTGTTTATAGTGATATCTTTGAAAGTTTGTATATCTTTTTGAATTTTGTCAAGGAGAGTCTTTGCGTCAGTGTCTGCCGGGTTGTCAGCTATAGCTTTTGTCAACTCCTCAATTTCCTCCAATTCTTTTTTACACAACCTTTGGGCCGTCTCGATAGTGTGGACCATCAAGTCGCGGCTGCATTTAGTATTTATGTAGCTGAATCCCTTTTTGTATTCAGCGTCTTCCACAAAGATGACCGGGATGTTCTTAACCTGGAGACCCCAGGGGATAGTTCCACCCTGTAGATGTTTCAGTAAAAAATACCCGTGGAGTTCAGTTCTCACGTGTTTTTTACACAGTCTAGTTAGCTTTTCGGACTCGTTCTGTTGCTTAGCATTGGTACTTAAAGAAATAGAACCAAACGGTGAAGAGGCTATGAGAGACTGAATATGACTCTCACTAAAAGAGAGTGTATCCTTCTCTGCCATATTATTTTGAAGGATGCTAGATCCTTCCTTTATTTATTTATTCTTTATACCCCTAACTCTCTCGCGGATTTGGTATCCGCTCTTTGAATTGGACTTGGATTTTTTATTTATGCATTTTTATATAGCGCGGACTTTACCCGAAGGCGTAAGAGCGCTTCACATTAGGAACAGAAATGAAACATAATGAGAAACATTACAAAAGAACAGATTGCAAAAACATACGTTACTTACATAAGGTAATAGTGACAATTGTGAGCAAACAAAATACATGAGGTAGTAAAAACTGTGAGCAACCAAAAATACATGAGGTAGTAAAGGTAATAGTGACAATCGTGAGCAAACAAAATACTTGAGTAAAAACTGTGAGCAACCAAAAATACATGAGGTAGTCAAAAGTGCACAAGAGGAAAGTGACAAGTGTGCAGTTATAAGAGAAAACAGAGTATAATTTGAGGTATAGTACTGCAATAAGTGCTAGACATGTACTACATGGATGTACTACAGGGTAAGTGTGTGATCTGAGGCGTGTCCTTTCACCTCCCCTTGCCCTGGTCTAGCCCGAGCTCTGCCTCTGACTGCGTGGCCATGGCGTGTCTTTTCATCTCTCGGGCCTCACTTTAACCCGAGCTCTGCCTCACCGTGTGATCGTAGGCAAGTCTTTTTAGGCACCCTTCCCCAGTCTAGCCTGAGCTCTGCCCCTGAATGTTGGTAAGACCAGGCGAGTGCCTTCACCTTCCCATGCCTCTCTGACTCGAGCTCTGACTGTGTGGGTGATCCTGGGCGAGTCCCTCCAATAACTACTGTTTTCTCTCCTTGCAGGAAATTCCCCTCAGGTGTCCAAGGGCACGATGGTCTTGGTGCCGCAAGTTTCCGAGTTCGACAATGGCCAGTGGGGGTCACAGGTGTGTGAGGCGACCGGGAACCAGGTCACCCTGTGGGTGAATACTTCAGCCCAGGCTCCTATCGGCAGGTGGCAGATGCTGGTGAAAACTCAGTCACGTGGCGGCAGCTACGTCATGGCCAGGGACCCCAAACACGCTGTCTACATCCTCTACAACCCATGGTGTCAATGTAAGTACTTCATCGTCATCGTTACCTCTTTTCCTCACATGCACACCCATGTACACAACTTTCAACGCCACCTATTATCTCACAACCGTCTGCGTCATCGCTGGACCCTTGAGTCCAGCATCTTCATCAGTGCCCAAACCTGAGTAAGTATTTACGGTAACCTTTTGTTATTCCCTCTTTCTCATAACCTTCATCATTAAAATCCCTTGTACCTAATCGTTGTCTCCTTTCTTTACCACTTTTACCCTGAAATCCTTCTTCCAGTTCTAAAACTTTTAGAAAAGGCCTGTGATCTGTTCCCAAAATCATATCAAAACCCTATATGTACATTCTAAAATACTCATGACCCCTCGAAGCAGATGACGCCTCATTCTCGATCGCAGAATAATTCCTTTCAGAACTTCACTTTGACAGAGAGGCAAAAGCCACTGGCTTGTCTTCAGTGCCATGAATCTGGGAGAGTTTAGCACTCAGACCAATCGCACTCGCATCTCCAGTCACCATCGTTTTCCATCTGACATTAAAGGACAACAGAATGCCAGCATTTCCAACTACTGCATTTATTTTGTAAACGCTTCTGGTTGTACATCCGTCCACGGAAAGAACATTCCCTTCTTAAGCAGTAAAGGTACATTTTTAGTTCTAGCAGCAAAATCTGCTATAACTTTACGATAGCATTTAATTGACCCCATGTAAGAATGGAGCTGCTCTTTATCTCCTGGAATGGCATCATTGACATTTGCATTCACAGGATCAGTTTTAGGATTCAAAAGTCATCACCAGGGTTATGTCTAAGCCTTTTGCTGCCCTGGACAAAATCATCGCAAAATTGTAGTGAACATGCTGTAGTATTCCTGATTTAAGGATGATATATTCTGGCATTAATCTTGTGATGGTGCTCACAGGCCAGCAGATGTGAGCAACTGCCGGTCCAGAATACATGCAGAAGGATAACCATAGAACCTAAAATGTAGGGGAATTCTACAGTGACATTCCATGCTTAATTGAAGCTATAACATGCTGCTATGATAAAGACTCGTGAACCGGTGATCACTGACAAGGGCTATGCAGATGCATAAGCTCGCCTCTTATCCTCACTCTTTTTTTCTCCGCAGTGGATACCGTCTTTATGAGCGACGAGTCATGGAAGCGAGAGTATGTTCTGTGTGAGACTGGACGTCTATACTACGGGACTGAGCAGCAGATTGGCGAGCGCTCATGGAATTTTGGGCAGGTAAGTTACTGAGGGATTCAGGGTCTCGAACAAGGTGCTGGAGATCTTTGCAGATATTAACAGCCCACTCTTTCTCCTCAGTTCAATAAAGGGGTGCTTGACGCATGCTTGTACCTGCTAGACCAGGCCGGCATGCCCTACCCAGGACGAGGAGACCCTATCAACGTCACCCGGGTGGTCTCTGCTCTGGTAAGCACCTCAAAGAGCTGCAATAATGTATATCATACGATATGATAAATATATATAGATATATGTTATTAATTTTATTAATAAATGGATATTCATTCAACTACACTATCTAAACTTCTAAAATAATAGTTAATATTAGTCAGATCAATTTAGTTTTATTCATACAGTTCATGTGCTCATAAGAGTCTTGTCAAAGCTATTCCTGAAGTTACAGACCTTGATTACAGTTGTTTTATTTGAAATCAGTATTAGTTTAACAGCACTGTTATGGTGTTATTCCAAATATCGGTGCTTTTCAGTTGACCTGCACAAATAATGTGCCCATGATGTTGGCTACCAGTACATCACGGTTGTATGACGGTACAACGCGTACCGTCACAACGCATCCCTTTACCACGCATCACTTACAACGCAAGTCGTTACCACGACTTGCGTTGGGGGCGCGGATTTCGAATAGTATAATTTACTATTCAATCAATCAATCAATCAATCAATGGCATTTATAGAGCGCGCTACATACCCGTAGGGTCTCAAGGCGCTGGGGGGGGGGGGGGGGGGGTGCCGCTACTGCTCGAACAGCCAGGTCTTCAGCTTCTTCCTGAAGGAGAGGTGGTCTTGGGTCAGGCGCAGGTCGGGAGGGAGGGAGTTCCAGGTCTTGGCGGCCAGGTAGGAGAAGGACCTTCCTCCTGTTGTCGCTCTTCGGATGCGGGGGACGGCGGCGAGGGCGTGGTTGGCTGATCGGAGGTGGCGTTTCGGAGCGTAGAAGTTGACTCGGCTGTTGAGGTAGCTTGGGCCTTGGTCGTGTAGGGCTTTGTGTGCGTGGGTGAGGAGGCGGAAGGTGATTCTTTTGTTGACGGGGAGCCAGTGAAGGTCTCTCAGAGGTCCGGAGATGTGGCTGGTTCGTGGGATGTCGAGGATGAGTCTGGCTGAGGCGTTCTGGATCCGCTGGAGTCTCTTCTGGAGCTTGGCGGTGGTACCGGCGTAGAGGGCGTTGCCGTAGTCCAGTCGGCTGGTGACGAGGGCCTGGGTGACGGTCTTCCTGGTCTCGGTGGGGATCCACCAGAAGATCTTCCGTAGCATGCGTAGGATGTTGAAGCATGATGAGGAGATGGCGTTGACTTGTCTGGTCATGGAGAGGGAGGAGTCCAGGATGAAGCCCAGGTTGCGTGCGTGGTCCGTCGGTTTGGGTGCGGTGCCCAGGGCGGGAGGCCACCAGGAGTCGTCCCAGGCGGAGGGTGAGGAGCCCAGGATGAGGACCTCCGTCTTGTCCGAGTTCAGTTTCAGGCGGCTGGTCGTCATCCACTCGGCTACCTCTTTCATCCCTTCGTGCAGGTTGGCTCTGGCGGCGGCGGGGTCGTTGGTCAGGGAGAGGATCAGCTGGGTGTCGTCGGCGTAGGAGATTATGCTGAGGTTGTGTTTGCGTACGATGGCCGCGAGGGGGCTCATGTAGACGTTGAAGAGGGTGGGGCTCAGAGATGATCCTTGGGGGACGCCGCAGATGACTTCGGAGGCCTCTGACTTGTACGGTGGTAGGCGGACTCTCTGTGTTCTTCCGTCGAGGAAGGAGATGATCCATTCCAGCGCCTTGTCCTGGATTCCGATGTTGCTGAGGCGCCGGACTAGGGTGCGGTGGCAGACCGTGTCGAATGCCGCGGAGAGGTCTAGGAGTATGAGGGCCGCTGTTTCTCCATTGTCCATCAGGGCTCGGATGTCATCGGTGGCGGCGATGAGGGCGGTCTCGGTGCTGTGGTTGGCTCGGAAGCCGGACTGTGAGGGGTCGAGGGATCCGTTCGTCTCGAGGAAGGCGGCCAGTTGCTTGTTGACGGTCTTCTCGATGACTTTGGCTGGGAACGGGAGGAGCGAGATGGGGCGATAATTCTTGAGGTCGTGGGGTCCGCTGTTGGTTTCTTTAAGAGAGCGCTGAGTTCGGCGTGTTTCCAGCTCTCAGGGAAGGTGGCGGTGTCAAAGGATGTGTTGATGATGTCTCGCAGGTGGGGTGCGATGACAGCGTCGGCCTTGTTGAAGACGTGGTGAGGGCAGGGGTCGGTCGGTGATCCGGAGTGGATGGAGTTCATCGTGCGGATGGTGTCTTCGGTGCTGATCGGGGTCCAGGCGTGGAGGGTGGTGGTGGGGGGTGGTTGTTCGGTCATGGTGTGCGTTGGTTGGTTGTTGAAGCTGTTGTGTATGTCCGTGATCTTGTTGTGGAAGTATGAAGCGAGGGAGTTGCAGAGGTCTTGCGATGGGGTGATGTCGTTGTTTCCTGCGCTGGGGTTGGAAAGCTCTTTCACGATGTTGAAGAGTTCCTTGCAGTTGTGTGCGTTGTTGTCCAGCCGGTCCTTGAATGCTGTTTTCTTGGCGGCGCGGATCAGCTGGTGGTGTTTCCGGGTGGCAAGTTTGAAGGAGGTCCTGTTGTCCGGTGTCGGTTCCCTTCTCCAGACTTTCTCGAGGGCTCGGCAGTTCTTCTTGGAGCTCTTGAGTTCATCGGTGAACCATGGGGCCTTCTTGCTGCCGGGTCTGCTAGGCGGGGTCCTCAGTGGGGCGAGTTCGTCCGCGCAGTTGCTGATCCACTTCGTGAGGTTGTCCGCGGCCTGGCTGGGGTTCGTTGAGCTGGCAGGAGGGTGCTGGCTCAGGGAGGTGGCGAGCTGGTGTGCTGTGATCTTGTTCCAGCTTCTGCGGGCGGCCTGTTGCTGGTGGTGGTGGGTCGTCGTTCTCTTGAAGGTGAAGTGGACGCAGCTGTGGTCCGTCCATTGAAGCTCAGTGGCGTGGCTGAAGTCGATGTCTGTGCTGGATGAGAAGACTGCGTCGAGTGTGTGTCCGGCGAGGTGGGTGGGGGTGGACACCAGTTGTTTGAGTCCCAGGTTGGCGAGGTTGTCGAGCAGGGTGCTGGTGTTGCGGTCGTTGTTGTTCTCAAGATGGAAGTTGAGGTCTACCAGGAGGATGTAGTCAGCGGAGGGGAGGGCGTGCGGGCTGACGAAGTCGGCGATGTCCTCGCTGAATTGTGTGCGTGGTCCCGGAGGTCGGTAGATCAGGGTGCCTCTGAGGGTGGTGTTCGGGTTGGTGTGGATCTGGAAATGCAGGTGTTCGGCGCTGGTCAGGGTGTTGTCGGTGCTGGTCGTGAGATGGATGGTGTTCTTGTGGACGATGGCGATGCCTCCTCCCATCTGGTTGGCGTTTCGGTCCCTCCGGACGATCTTGTAGCCCTCTGGGATAGCGATGGCGATGTCGGGAGCTGAAGAGGCGTTCATCCAGGTCTCCGTGAGGAAGGCAACGTCAGGGGCTGTGGCGTCTAGGAGGTTCCAGAGTTCGATGGCGTGTCTGTGGACGGAGCAGGTGTTGAGCAGGATGCACTTGAGGTGGGTGCTGCTGGTGTTCGACTTGGCGGGTGCTGTTGCGAGGCAGGTCCGGCTGCAGGAGAACTTGCAGGCGTGGCAGCTGAAGGGTCCGTGGGTGCGTCGTGGTGTGGCTTGGTGGCACTATGGGCGTCGGCCGGTGTTGAGTGCGCTGAGGGTGGCGGCTGAGTACGTCCTGCGGGTCGGTCGGGATCCTCGCGGTCCAGGGGTCCTGGCGCTGGTCGCGATCCGGTCGCGGACGGGCGCAGACGGGCTTACCTTTGGCGCGCCTTCGGCGCACAATCGGCGCGCCCGCTGCGCGTGACCGCTGCGCGTTCGCACGGTCGCCATTTAAGGCGAAGTGCGCGGGTGGGCGGAGCAGCTGGGAGGCGGGAGCGGGGAGGGTTACAGAAGAGAAAAAAGGGGCGGGGACAAGCGGCGGTGGCGGGAAGGGAGGGCGGAGGGCGGCGAGGTAGGCGGACAACAAGGAAGGAGAGCAAAAACACGGGCAAAAAGAATTTAAGCTAAACAGGCACAACTACACGACAAAACAAGGGAAAAATGAAGTGAGACCAAGTTAAACAAAACAGGCACAAATGATTGACAAAACCAGGCAAAACTATCCCCGCAGCGGAGGCAGCCGGCAACCGGCAGACGAGGCAGCAGCGAGGCACAGGGCAGGCAGGGGGCACACGCAGCAGCTGGTGGCCGTGCAGCGCGGGGGTGTCCCACAAGTGGGTCACACTCACCTGCGTCGCACGGTCGCCATTTAAGGCCAAGTGCGCGGGTGGGCGGAGCAGCTGGGAGGCGGGAGCGGGGAGGGTTACAGAAGAGAAAAAAGGGGCGGGGACAAGCGGCGGTGGCGGGAAGGGAGGGCGGAGGGCGGCGAGGTAGGCGGACAACAAGGAAGGAGAGCAAAAACACGGGCAAAAAGAATTTAAGCTAAACAGGCACAACTACACGACAAAACAAGGGAAAAATGAAGTGAGACCAAGTTAAACAAAACAGGCACAAATGATTGACAAAACCAGGCAAAACTATCCCCGCAGCGGAGGCAGCCGGCAACTGGCAGACGAGGCAGCAGCGAGGCACAGGGCAGGCAGGGGGCACACGCAGCAGCTGGTGGCCGTGCGGCGCGGGGGTGTCCCACAAGTGGGTCACACCAATATTGACTATTCTAACACCAGTCCCCGTGGACCCTTGGGAAGGTGTTGGGATAGTAAATTTACTATTTTTAATCCTTTAGCGCCCTCCAGCGCAAGTCGTGGTAACGACTTGCGTTGTAAGGGATGCGTGCTAAAGGTACCGCGTTGTAAAAACTTCGTGGTAAACAATGTTTACCCATCTCCAATGTAAAACAGGAGCATGAATTAACATGTAACTGTAGATTGGGTATCAACCATTGGAAACTGCTGCACCAACTAAATGACACACCTGCCAGTCTTCTGAGACATGGGCTTCGGTAGACCGAGGGATGTGTCAGATACCCATGACCCATGACATGATATCTCATGACAGACTTCTTACATCTGGCGTGGAGCAGCTCTGGGATCCGAAATTACTTGATGAGATCATGGACTGCCTGTCTACGATGACATCAGTCATTTGGGGATGTCGCTCCAAATGTGCTTGTTGGGATTGGTGAAAGACATACAACCAAATGTAAGGAAGTTTGTTGACATCTGATCCTCATGGCTAAGAAGCAGGTGGTGATGCGCTGGGGATGAGATAGGCTCCATATGCAGAAGCAATGGCCAAAAGATGTAACTTTCTGTAATGAACAGCTTTACATGAACGTCGATGAATTACCCTAAGCAACTAGACCCAGAGATATATGGGGGCCAATTGAAAAAACACGAACATACAATGAGAAATCGGGGGTGGTGGAGCCGCATAAGGAAGATGGCACAGCCACTCGAAAAACTCCAGGACGGGAAAAGGAGGTGACAACTAGACTGAAGAAGGGTCACAAATTCAGGGGACCATGGGGAACAACTGCAGTTGCTGCGGAATCTCTCTATTCAGCTTCATTACACACCGCCACGGCCCAGTGCGAGGCACCTTTTACTTTATGACAGCAGCAAACCCTGAACATCATTTATTACACCGTTTATATTACACGCCTGCAGGTATGTCCCCCAAAATCCCCTGAATTTGTGACCGTTCTTCAGTCTAGTTGTCACCTCCTTTCCCCGTCCTGGAGTTTTTCGAGTGCTGTGCCGTCTTCCTTATGCGCCTCCACCACCCCCAATTTCTCATTGTATGTTTATGTGAGCCTCCTGACCTTGCTAGCACCTTAAAGTATAAGGTATGCACAAAACTCACACAGCCTTGAAAAAGTCTTCTTGATAAGACGAAACACGTGTTGGCAAGTCGTGTGCTGGTAGCTTTTAATGAAGAAAAGTGATTTTTGGAATAAAGACTATCAAAGAGCAAGATTACTATATTTTCTGGATTCTTATACTTTGGATTAATGGTGTTGAAAATCTCTCTATATTTGAGCTAAATGGGGTTACTCATACCCATGGATGTGATATATATGTTTATGACTAGGGAGTAACAAGTGGTGTGCTGTCAAAGTCCTTTTTTCTTTTCTTGTATTGATACACATTTTGTGTGCGGTTAACACTGTTGGGTAGTAGGTGTTTTTAGGGCGAATCTAGCACCCATACTTACATTTTTTTTGTGTATGCTACATATACTCCACGCTTACACTACACCATTTTCACATATTGGTCAATTAATGTGTGGACGTTTCCCTGTAAGGGAACACCACTACCTACCTCTTGTTGTGCACGTGTTTGCTTGTCTTTAGTAAAGGTGCAAGTGTTTGCTTGTCTTCAGTAAAGGTGCACATGTTTTCTTGACTTTAGCAAAGGTGCAACTGTTTGCTGGTCTTTGGTAAAGGTGCATGTGTTTGCTTGTCTTCTGTAAATGTGCATGTGTTTGCGTGTTTTTAGTGAAGGTGCATGTGTTTGCTGGTCTTTGGTAAAGGTGCACGTGTTTGATGATCTTTGCTAAAGGTGCATGTGTTTGCTTGTCTTCGGTAAAGGTGCATGTGTTTGCTTGTCTTCGGTAAAGCTGCACATGTTTGCTTGTCTTTGTTTGCTTGTCTTTGGTCAAGGTGCAAGTGTTTGCTTGTCTTTGGTCAAGGTGCATGTGTTTGCTTGCCTTTGGTAAAGGTGCGTGTTTTGCATGTTTTGTGGGGTGGCTGTTTTACATGTCTTTCGTAAGGTGTAATACGTTTTCAACCTCTTTATGTGGTAGCTACGTTTTGCACTTATTTCGTGAGATAAATGTATTATGCATGACTTTTGTGAGCGTGATGTGTTATGCCGTTCTTTCGTGAGGTGGCTGTGTTTTGCATGTCCTCCATAAGGCGCCTTTTGTGAGGTTGCTTTGTTTTCTCGTCTTTTGTAAGATGCATGGATTTTGGATGCCTTTTGTGAGATGTATGTGTTAATAGTATCTTTCGTGAGGTGGCTTTGTTTTCACGTCTTTTATAAAGTGCATGAATGCTGCACGTCTTTCTTGAGGTGTGTGTGTTATTCCTTCTTTCATGAGGTGGCTGCGTTTTCACGTCTTTCGTAACGTGCATTAAAGCTCACGTCATTCTTAAGGTGTATGTGTTATTCCTTCTTTCGTGAGGTGGCTGCATTTTCACGTCTTTCGTAACGTGCATGAATGCTGCACGTCTTTCTTATGTTGTATGTATTTTTCCTTCTTTCGTGGAGTTCAGGGCTGCTGCTTTCTTCTGGGGCCCTCAGTTTTAATGACACTGGAGTTCAGGCCTGCTGCTTGCTTCTGGGGCCCTCAGTTTTAATGACACTGGAGTTCAGGCCTGCTGCTTGCTCTAAGACGCTCAGTTTAAGGACACTGGAGTTCAGTCCTGCTGCTTGCTCTAAGACGCTCAGTTTAAGGACACTGGAGTTCAGTCCTGCTGCTTGCTCTAAGACGCTCAGTTTAAGGACACTGGAGTTCAGTCCTGCTGCTTGCTCTAAGACGCTCAGTTTAAGGACACCGGAGTTCAGTCCTGCTGCTTGCTCTAAGACGCTCAGTTTAAGGACACCGGAGTTCAGTCCTGCTGCTTGCTCTAAGACGCTCAGTTTAAGGACACTGGAGTTCAGGCTTGCTGCTTGCTTCTGGGGCCCTCAGTTTTAATGACACTGGAGTTCAGGCCTGCTGCTTGCTCTAAGACGCTCAGTTTAAGGACACTGGAGTTCAGTCCTGCTGCTTGCTCTGAGACGCTCAGTTTAAGGACACTGGAGTTCAGTCCTGCTGCTTGCTTCTGGGATCCTCAGTTTTAATGACACTGGAGTTAAGGCCTGCTGCTCGCTTCTCGGACACTGGAGTTCAGGCCTGCTGCTCGCTTCTGGGACACTGGAATTCAGTCCTGCTCCTTGCTCTTAGACGCTCAGTTTAAGGACACTGGAGTTCAGTACTGCTGCTTGCTTCTGGGACCCTCAGTTTTAATGACACTGGAGTTCAGGCCTGCTGCTCGCTTCTGGGACACTGGAGTTCAGTCCTGCTGCTTGCTCGAAGACGCTCAGTTTAAGGACACTGGAGTTCAGTCCTCCTGCTTGCTTGAAGACGCTCAGTTTAAGGACACTGGAGTTCAGTCCTGCTGCTTGCTTCTGGGACCCTCAGTTTTAAGGACTCTGGAGTTCAGACCTGCTGCTCGCTTCTGGGATCCTCAGTTTTAATGATACTGGAGTTCAGGCCTGCTGCTTGCTCGAAGACGCTCAGTTTAAGGACACTGGAGTTCAGGCCTGCTGCTTGCTTCTGGGACCCTCAGTTTTAAGGACTCTGGAGTTCAGGCCTGCTGCTCGCTTCTGGGACCCTGGAGTTCAGGCCTGCTGCTCGCTTCTGGGACCCTCAGTTTTAAGGACCCTGGAGTTCAGGCCTGATGCTCACTTCTGGGACCCTCAGTTTTAAGGACTCTGGAGTTCAGGCCTGCTGCTCGCTTCTGGGACCCTCAGTTTTAAGGACGCTGGAGTTCAGGCCTGCTGCTCGCTTCTGGGACCCTCAGTTTTAAGGACTCTGGAGTTCAGGCCTGCTGCTCGCTTCTGGGACCCTCAGTTTTAAGGACTCTGGAGTTCAGGCCTGCTGCTCGCTTCTGGGACCCTCAGTTTTAAGGACTCTGGAGTTCAGGCCTGCTGCTCGCTTCTGGGACCCTGGAGTTCAGGCCTGCTGCCTGCTTCTGGGACCCTGGAGTTCAGGCCTGCTGCTCGCTTCTGGGACCCTCAGTTTTAATGACACTGGAGTTCATGCCTGCTTCTCGCTTCTGGGACCCTGGAGTTCAGGCCTGCTGCTCGCTTCTGGGACCCTCAATTTTAAGGACTCTGGAGTTCAGGCCTGCTGCTCGCTTCTGGGACCCTCAGTTTTAAGGACGCTGGAGTTCAGGCCTGCTGCTTGCTCTAAGACGCTCAGTTTGAGGTGGTTGCTTGTCTTGGCAGCAGTCAGACTTTGGGTCTCTTTAGCATTAATGAACACCGTACGGGCTCTACGCCGCCGCCAATGTCGGGGCCCCCTCGCTGGAGCTGCCGTGGCCTTGTCCCTCTGGGAAGGTGGACACAGCTGCGACAAACGGGCTGCAGAAGATGACGTAAGAGTCAGGCCTCAGAGGAGTCGGGAGGCGCGGTGCCCGTCTCTGCAGGGAGCGCAGCTCCCCATCCCTTTTAGGCCAGAGTGCCCTGTGCCAGGCATTCCGGGCCGGGGCTTGACAGGAGGGAGCAGCCTACACTCCCTGCATGGGAAACCTCCCCCGCCCCCACCACTCTTTGGCCTCTTTTTATCTCCACCTTCCTCTGACACCGACTGAGCTGCTTCTGCTCAGCGGGAGGGCCCTTCCTTCCTCTTCTGCGGCCGGGCACGCCCAGATGAGTTAGACGTGTTTTTACAGCGTGGTTTATGATTAATGCGGGCACGTCAAAAGATAAGCAAATGTAGGCCCATCCTGCTTAACCGCCACAAAGCCAGTGCGAAGAGGTGAAAAAGAGTTCACATAAAACAAAATCTGAGACTAGGGGCGTGGTTTCCAGGGGTGCAGCAGTTGCAGTGGCACCAGGGACCAGAGGCCTGAGGGGTCGCAGAACCTTTAATATTGCTATATTTCGCAGTTCAAATAGCGAGGGGGGGTGGGGGGAGTTCTTACAATAGGGTTCAAGACACGCAAACTACGCCGCCGCTCAGCTAGGAGGGCTCTTGCACACTGAAATGTTGGTTATTCCGAGTTATTTAAAATATACTTGAATATTCAGTGAAGAATATACACTAGAAAGTACCACACACAATGAAGTTAAACTGGAAATAAAATACAGATAATAAACGTAAGCCCACTTTCTTCAACCTTTGCCGAAAAGCTCCTAACCCCAAGCACGGGGTGGTGGGGAACAGTTCAAATACACACGTCATTGTATCTTTGTTCAAAAACAGCCGTGTTTAACACAATGTTGGAAAGCCTGTTTGCCCATCAAAGTTATGGATTCATTTAAGAAGAGGAAAATGCTCGGGTAGAAGAAGGGCGGTCCTTGCAAAAATTGTTAGTAGTCCGCTTTCGCAGGTTCGCCCCATTAATCTCACCGCTGAGATGCGGGAATCTGCGGGTCACCCATCTGAATGGCTACCGATTCTGGCTTCAATCAAACAATTAGGCTGGATTCATAAAGCACAGCTTATCACCCGTGAGGGTGTCCAGGCGCTGGGTGTCTAGCTGCTTCAGGTGGGACTAGTTGAATAGCTGGGTCTTGAGTGACTTGTGGAGTGGTAAGAGAGAGTTGGCGGTCCGGAGGTGCAGGGGCCAGGGGGAATTCATTCCATGAGTTAGCCCTGAGGTAGGAAAAGGAGCATCCCTCACTGTTGCTTCTGCGGATGCGGGGGTGCGAAGGAGACGCAGGCGGAGCCCAGGTGTCTGGAGGGTTGGTGGAAGTTCAGGCGTTGGTTGATGTATGCTGGTCCTTGGTTGTGCAGAGATTAATAGGTTCTGTTCTTCTGAGGCCTATACCATTCATTTAGATGATAGTAAAACATGTTATTTATAGTGTGTGAAAATAAGCCTATATAAAAAGAAGCTATTATTACCATATCCTTACGACTCTTCACCTCTGTGCTCTTTTCAGGTGAACTCAATGGACGATAACGGCGTGGTGGCCGGTGACTGGTCCGGAGATTATTCGGCAGGAACTAACCCCACGGCCTGGGTGGGCAGCGTGGACATCTTGCTGAAGTACCACCAGACGGGGAGCCCGGTGAAATACGGCCAGTGCTGGGTATTCTCTGGAGTCACCACCACAGGTAAGCCATTTTACGGCCTGCTGTAAGAGCGAGGTCTCATCTTAGAGCGTATACTAGTGTTGTAGCAAGGGTGCCATGGGCCACAATGCCAGCAAGGAAACTGGGTCCTGAGCACCATGCTGGGCAGTGAAATTGGGTCGCCGAGGCCCACTCAAACACCTTGACCCTGATGCCACTGCACTTCAGCTGCGGTCCGAGCAGGTAACAGCGGTGGGGCAGTGAGGCTGAATAAAGGGGGATTCCGAGGGACGATGCAGAGGGAAAATGAATTATTTATTTAATTTTCCCTCTGCATTGTCCCTTGGAATTCCCCCTTATACGGCCCCACCGCTGTTACCTGCACAGACCGCGGCTGCACTTGCTGCACTATTGATAGCTCCACCCATGTCGACCTCTCGCCATATTTGGGTAAGTTCCCCCCTCCCTCCCCAACCCCCTCCACCACCCCTTGAAAGCTTAATCTATGAATTTAGGTGGAGGGTATAAAAGTCACTAAAATTCCATATTTTCTTTAACATACTCCGAAAAGAGATAACTTGTAGCAAATACAAAACAAGCACACAAAAACAATCTAAGCAGAGTTTTAGTTTTTTTGTCGTTTTCCACATTGCATAGCACAAGACCATTTCACGTCTTAAGGCTATGATAGATACCTGAAATAAAAACATCTATGTCATATATATTGCAGTGTTCAGAATTCCGTATAATAATCATTCGCAATAATGCACATGGGAGACAGGACCAATCCACCCACCATCTCAAAGTTTGATTTCAATGTTGAAAGGTGGAGTTCTACTCAACTCACCTCACCCCTTCTTTGGTCTCCTGAGGTGGGTTTCACAGGAAAAAGGGTGGCCAAGCTCCTCTATTGATAGGCTTTTGGCCTCTTCTGCAAAACACCTGGTCTAGCACCTAAAACACAGTCGAAAGGTCACAAAGTAACATTTATCCATCAGTGTTCTCAACAAGACTGTCCAGCACTTTAAAGGGCAGCTTCGAAGGAGCTTACTTGCAGGCGGTCACCCAAAGGGCCCATGAATTCATCACCCAGGGCCTCCCTGAGTACTGATTCCAACCCCTGGTTCGAGGGGCCCGTTGCAGCAGGGAGAGATCTCCCGTCCAGCAGAAGGCGTGGCTCGAACCAGCACAGCCTGCAGGTGGACTCGGGAGATTATCGGGGGGCTCTGCCACCCTCGGGAGGGAGGATACTGGGGCAGAAAACAGGCCCGAGCACCAAAATAAAAGTTACCGCATCAGACAGCTAAAAAGTGGCCACATTTGCAGATCGTAACAAAACGTGCGTTTTTGCTTTCTGCAGGCAATATTTGTGTGTTAAAAACCGGACACAAACAGCAATAACCGGTCTAGCAGACTATAAAACCGACCCACAAACAACCGATAAAAGCGTCCCGCACACTCCCTGTCAGATCAGCCCATTAAGCACTGCCAGGTTGCCCTGTAGGCCAGTCCGACCCTGTCCTGAGACCAGTAGCGGTCGGTGGTGGGAGTGCTGCCGGGTGGTGACGTGGGGTGGAGGAGGGGCGGGCGGGGGTTAGTAGACTACGGAATACGGCCAAATACAGGTAAATAAACATATAAATAAATAAAATGAATTTCGTTGTGCACACTGCATCGCCAAATTCGAGAGAGGGGCTGTGGAGCACTAGAATGGTCTGTTTCTCCTGAGGTGTCATCCGGTGTTTGTCTCTCCCTCCACAGTCCTCAGGTGCTTCGGCATCCCAACCCGCAGTGTCACTAACTTCGCCTCTGCCCACGACACTGACGCCAACCTGTGCCTCGACGTCTACTTTGACGAAAACATGCAGCCACTGGAAGACAAGAACACAGACTCTGTGTGGTGAGTGAGCCTGAGGGCTGCTGGCACTGACACTGGGGAGGGGGAAGGGGAGGCGTGACTGATGTGAGCGTGGAATCAGTGGTGGCCTGAATGGACAGGGTGTGTGGATCCACTGAACGTGTCTGGTAAGGCACCGCGCAAGAATTGCATCGACTGGTCATTCATTCACCAAGGCATCTGGGAGTCAGTAACTGGCCCAAGTGGCGGTGGTATGTGGTCACTGACTGTATGGCACATAGACAGGTGCATGGGAAATGACTTTATTGAATAAGTAACCCCAGAAGATAGCGCTCAATCCTGACAGTAAACACACTCCCAACTGAATGTCCCCCTATAATGTTGCTTTCTCTCTTGTTACCTGCAGGAATTACCACGTCTGGAATGACTGCTGGATGGCGCGCCCTGATCTGCCGTCGGGGTATGGTGGGTGGCAGGCCGTGGATGCCACGCCGCAGGAGACAAGCAGCGGTAAGTTGGGGGGTGATGACAACACTCACATTTTGGCTCTGTGGAAGGGTGACATTATTTGGAAGCAAGTTGAGTCAACAGACTTCAACCTTCAGTTCAGCTGCAGGAACTATAAATACCCAATCAGCAGTCTAACATTAACAACTGCGTCTTCCCCACTCCCTCTAGTGCATTAGCGCATCGGGCTCGGGCCTACCTGTCTATGCGTGATTACCTCACCGATTTGACATTACTCCCAAGGCTGGGTCCTGAAGCGATCCCTACTGGGCTCTACACGACCCTCCCCCACTGTTCTACTCTGCAAAACACTGACAGCCATTATTCCCTACCCAGTCAGCGGCCAAGGCGGCAAACCTGGGCTCTAGGGTGGGAAGGCGATCCTAACGTCCCATCTGCGCATGTCCGAGAGAAAGGGATCAGAGAGGGAGAAGAGAGAGAAAGTGAATGGATGGATGGAAAGAGAGACAGCACAAGGAGATGAAGGGAATGGAGCTGGTTTCAGCATTTTTGCCAGGGCTGCTTGTATTTCTAGCCCTGCAGCAGATGGTTCTGATAGCCATTTGGGATCAGTGTACCTCACGGAATCTGAAAGACTCCTGTGCCTCATGTTCAAATGCCCGCTCCATGGGTATCTCTTCGTTGCATAGACGGCTCTGCGGGGTGTGTGAATATACTATACACTTCCTGAAAATAGAAGACGCTCTTCTGATGTGAAAGTAGCCTTTACAGGTCATAACATAGACTCTGTCTCTTCTGCTGCGGAGGCTGTATGTAGGTGAGGCTCTGCATGGGACCTGGGTTGCCGAGCGAGCACTGAATCCAAGGAGGATCTTGAAAGGAGAACATCTCTGCGAAGTGGGTAGAAGGGAAATGGGTGAGGGGTGAAGAAAAAGGCGGTCGTTAGTTTCTTGGTGGGAAATGGCTGCTATGAACTGTGTAGAGTTTAGTCTCTCTCCAGTCAGTGAATGATGGAGGTCTGACAGCTTTAGACAATTAGGAGAGCATGGCACAGTGCACAGACCGATACTGATGGGTCTTTTTTCTCCTCTGTCCTTCCTCTTCCAGGTATGTTCCGCTGCGGACCCTGCCCCCTCCCGGCCATCAAGAACGGCTTGGTCTACGTGAAGTACGATGCACCGTTTATCTTTGCTGAGGTGAGATCACCAGAGCTTCCCTCCATTTCTGCCTCTGTCTGTGTTTGATGAGTCCCCACTCTGGGGGAAGGTGTTGGTGTCTGTCTTTCCCACATCTGAGAGATCTGCTATCTCACCTAGTAGGTGTACCCTGTTGGCCTGGCTCTGTCCGTCCTCCAAGACCTTAATATCACACTGTGGCAGTGGCAGTCTGTCCCACTAAGGCGGGGTGTGATATATAGCGATGTATGGCATCTGAACACTTTGATGAGACACATTCCAAGTAGGGGCAATGCTTAGTCTCCTTGATTAGCCCTGGTTCTCGAAGGGGAGTGGGTTCAGTGAGAGTCCTAGGCCTTTGTGTGGGCTTTTACTTTTGCTGAATTATCCGTGGGCCTGGAGGGTAAGGAGTTTTGAGACCATCTCTCCAAATGCTGTTGGATTTCCCCCAATCTCTCTGGTTCACTCTGAAACAGAGTGGCTTTGGTGCCATCACTCAGACCACTGCATGGTTGTGCTATGTCCCTTTGTGGCCTTGGTTGTTACATCTCTAACTTCTCCTACAGGTCAATAGTGACAAGGTGTATTACCAAAGGCAGGCAGATGGCACGTTTAAGAAGGTGTTTGTTGAAGAGAGGGCCGTGGGACATCGAATCAGTACCAAGGCTGTGGGATCCAACGCACGGGAGGACATCACACACCTGTACAAGCACCCTGAAGGTAAGAGAACTTGACCACATACCTCCATGAGTACCCCAAGATCAAAACACTCCAAATGCTCCTGTATGAGCAGCCCAACAGTAAATGGACTCCAAGGCATCCAGCTACAAGCACTCAAAGGTAATGAACCCCAAACATACATGTAGACCCACTTAACACACCTATACAAGCATTCCCTGGTTTTGGAACCCCAAAGCACAACTGCAGCAACACTCTAGAGGAACAAGACCTGAAAGCAATACTATACAAGTACCTTTAAAAGGAAAGCTCCCACAATCACACTTGTACCAATGTCCCAAACTCTGAAACCCCACCCCCTCCCCACACACTTGTATTAGAACTCCAAGCATGAGGAGTGTGGGAGACCCGAAACACGTATAGAAAGAACCCTAAACAAATAAAACCACAACATATACCTGAAGATCTGTTCTGATGATTTTAACTTTTCAATCTCCTTCTTGGCCTCTGTCCCTACTCTAATTTCTTTCCAAATTCTCAGATCCCTACTCCTTACTCCTCTCAACCTCCTCCAATTTGCCCACTCTTCCATTCCTCTCTACCAATTCTACAGGTTACCCCAGTATCAAATAATTACTTTTATATACATTTGAGTCACGTTCAAATGTATCCATGACCTTGTATTCTCCCTAATGTCTTCTCACACCTTTCTCCTCTACCCTCCAACATCTACTCTTCTCCCCCAAAAGTCCTCTGGAGCTCAACTGCATAAGGACTTTGGAGGGAAGGAGACCCCCACAACACAACAGTATGAATACCCTCAACAAAATGTTACTCAAAACCACACTTGCAGCGGCCTCCTAAAGGAAAGAGACACCAAAACAAACTATACAGAGTATTTGACAGGGAACAGCATACCAAAACACACTGTATCAGCACGTCATGTAAAAAAGCCTCAAAGGGAAAATAACCCGAAATATACCCAGGCAAATGCTCTGAATTGAAGGAATGCTCCTTGTACCAATGCTCCAAAGAGTAGGTCGCCGCAAAACCCACCTACAAACACATCACAAAATAACCATCTGCCAGAACTCTGAATGAAAGCACAGCACAAAGTACATTGTGCAAGCTCACCTACGAGAATTAATTCATTCACTCACTTTTGAGAATTTGATGACATAACACACCTGTGTGAGCACAGAAAAGTTAACAGGACCCCAAGACATTCTTGTATCAGCACCAAGGAGCGAGTAGCCCCAATACACTTGTATGACCACACAAATAGGAAAGAGGGAACGGCAACCCACATCACATGTATAGGTATCTTAATACTAACTCTGGCCCTTTGACCTGTGCTCAGGCTCAGCAGAAGAGAGGAGAGCGGTGACGACAGCCCTCCAGTACAGTGGCATCAAACCTCCTGTTGTTGAGACCCCAGAACCGGGGGCTCCAGAGCCTAGAGACCGACGAGAGGCGCCCGGCGCAGAAGTGAATGCGGGTCAGGACATAGAGGTGACCATCGAGGCGCAGGACGGCGTGGTGATGGGCAACGACATGAACGTACGAGTCATCCTGAAGAACTGTAGCAGCTCGCAGCGCAATGTGGCGCTGTGCCTCCGCGTTGCATCCATGTACTACACTGGGGTGTGTCGGGCGGCCTTTAAAGAGGTGACGCAAGACGTGACCCTAAGGCCTGGAGAAGGTAAGAGCCATGATATGTCAATGGCGGGGTAAATACAGGCTCAAGGAGTCACAGAGCTCAACAGATTACTCGAGAGTGAGAGTGGGCTCTAGGGGTTACTCAAGAGTGACTGTGAGCTGTATGGGCTACTAAGATTAAGGGTGGTCTCTATGGGTTACTCTCGTGTGTTGATCGGCTGTATGGGCTGTTCGAAAGTGAGGATGAGCTCTAACGGTTACTTGAGAGCAGTGGTGGGCTCCACAGGTTACTTGAGAGTGAGGATGGGCTGTAACTGTTGCTTGAGAGCAATGGTGGGCTGCACAGGTTACTTGAGAGTCAGCATTACGGGTTTCTCAAGAGTGAGGGTGGGCTTTTGAGGTTACTTGAGAGCAATGGGCTCTACAGGTTACTTGAGAGCGATGAGCTCTACAAGTTACTTGAGAGCGATTGGCTCTACAGGTTACTTGAGAATGAGAGTGGACTTTACAGGTTTCTCAAAAGCGAGGGTGGGCTCTACAGGTGGTGATTCTACAGGTTACCCGAGAGTCAGGGCGGGTTTTATGATTTCCTCAAGAGTGGGTGTGGGCTCTACAGGTTTTTTGAGAGTCAGAGAAGACTTTACAGGTTACTTCAGTTTGAGAGGAGACTCTAATTATTATTCAAGAGTTAGACTGAGCATTCTGGTTTCTCGAGTGAGGTGAGCTTGAAGAATTACTCGAGTGCGAGTCTGCCATTTGGCTACTCAAGAGTGGAGATGGGCTCTAGAAGTCTCTCGAGAGTCAGGGTGGGATCTAGGATTTACCTAAGAGTGGGGCGGACTCAACAGGTTATTCGCAAGCGGGGTGGGTTCTACAGGTTGCTTAAGAGTGATAGTGAGCTTTACAGGTAACAAGAGAATATGGGGTGGGCTCTACAGGTTACTCAAAGGTTAGGATGAGCAATACTGGATACTCAAATGAGGGTGAGCTCTAAGAGTTACTCAAGAAGGAGGACCCGCCATTTGATTTCTCCAGAGCAAGCATGCGCTGTACAGGTCACCCGAGAATCAGAGCGTGCATTTTGTTTTACTCTCAAGTGGAGGTGGGCTCTGCAGGTCAGTCAAGAGCAGAATGAGGGTGGGCTGTGCAGCTCACTCAAGTGCGAAAGGCTGGCCTGTATGAGTTATGATTGAGGCAAAGCCAGGTAGTCAGTATTGTCCACTCCAAAATACGGATCACTTTGATGTAAGGTTTGGGCTGTCGGGGTAATTCCAGAGCTAGTTGTTATACCTGCTGCTGAGCCAGTGTGACTGTGGTGTGGAATGTTGGTGTGTGAAGATGCAGTGGAATGTTGGGTGAGTGAGGCAGTCGGTTGGAGGATGGGCCTAGCAGCAGGAAGGCTGCTCCTGGTGGGGCTCTTCATACGCTCTTACTTAATAAACCAACGTATCTAATCTACCCTGGAACTGGACATCTTTTATGTACAACATATTTTGGTGACGAGATTGGGAATGTATAGGTAGCTCAAGAGTAAAAGTGTGCCACAGAGTACGGGAGAGTGTACATTTACCGTCAAACTGGACAGGGCTGTAGACGTTAGGCGACGGAGGCCTTTAGGAGGCACTTCAAAGCAAAGATGGACTGCAGGTCACTTATGAGGGAGTGTGGGCTTTTGGGGTAACTCTATAGGAAGACCCTAAGCGTGCTTCTCACAAGGCCTCTACTCTCATTCCAGCCAGGCCCGTGGGAATGCTTCTACGCCACACAGAGTACCAAAGCCAGCTGGTGGATCAGGGCGCCATGATGCTGACCGCTTCTGGGCAAGTGAAGGAGACTGGACAGACCATTGCCAAGCAGCACAGCTTCCGTATCCGCACTCCCGACCTCACCATCACGGTAAGAGCCGACAATGGAGAGACAAGGGAAGGGGATCCTCTTGGGCAGGCACTGTATTGCTTGAATGTCCTGAGTGTCAAGGAGAATCCCCGTAGGCATGATGGAGTCCCATTGATGGAGCAATGTGGGTAAGAGTAAAAGCACTAACCTGAATGAACATGGAGCCTAAGTGCCTCTCTCGAGTCAATGCGATGCTTTCAGTGTTGGGATTTGTTGCTCAAGTAGTCACGAGTCACCAATTTGTAGTATTTCCAGGGAAAGGTAGCGATGCTGTCGTGAAAGATGAAAGTTCTCCAGTAGTGGCGGCTTTCTGCTCTAGTGTGAGGTTCCTTAAGCGTTAGGGTGTCCCAAGTGTGATTGAAGTTCATCTAGTCATATCGTTTCTTCCATTTAATGGGAGAGTCCTCCAGCACTCTCTAGTACAGTGAGGCTTATTGAGCAATATGGCCCCGTGTAGCGTGTATGTATGCATGTTTGCATTGGAATTTAGGTAGCACAGATCTAGCTTGGGGGCAGTATACCGCTGTAGATTGTGCGATGTGTTGGAAGGTGATACAAGATTGTGTACGTGGGGATGTAAAACCTTGAATGACACAATTATTATATTAAAGATATTTACAATTGCAGTACACGTATTTACAATTTATAGACAGGTTATGTGATTTACCCAGATTCACATGATTTTCAGTCAAGTGGCAGAGTCAGCATTTGAGCTCAGGTTCCCAGGTTAGTAGACAGTTCAGCTGCTAAATCACATCTTCCGTCCTTGAATAGGAGGATTTCTCAAGTGTAGTGTAAGGTTCGTCAAGCAGTAGGGAGAGGGGACTCCAGAAGTAAAGGTTTTCTGGCCTTAGATTATTTTCCTCTATAGTACAGGTCCTCGAGTGTAGAGTCGGATTTCGTGTTAGATAGGATTATTCAGTAGCAGGGTCTGTCCAGGAACCACGTTGACTAGCACTGTTTAGACCATGTTATGACCCTTTCACTTCTACATACACATCAAAGAGGTCTGAACAAGGAAGAATGTGGGGACTTGGAGTTTGATAAAACATATTTGTCATGTGATTCCTTATTCCGACCAGGAACTGGGTTTTATTGCTCGCTAATTCTGACTTACTTCTAAAGAGGGTCTATATGGCTTGATTTCTCCCGCTGGAGAATAGCTTCAATATTGAATGAGGTTTGCTTATTCTGGTTGAATACAAATATCTCCCTGTAGTAGGGTTATGCTCTCCCAGTTTAGTATCATGGAGCCTCCAGCATAATGAGTATTTTATGAAGGATTACCATGCAAGCCTCTTCATCTAGAAGCAGGCTTTTCAGCTGCAATTGTCTTTTTATCTATTGTTGTGTTCCTAGATCTCTCAAAGTACATGTTTGTGTCCACTCGCAGGTAACAGGTGAAGCTCTAGTTGGAAAGCAGATTATTGCAGAAATCACCTTTACTAACCCTCTGAATCAACAACTACACAACTGCGAATTCCACGTGGAAGGTCCTGGCCTACAAAGGCCGAAGGTGGTTAGTGTCGGGTATGTATCCACTTCAGTCTATCCTTTATGCTTTGCCTCCCCACATTCTGCATCCCTGGACCTCTCTTCTTCTCCACCCCTTTCTCTTCTCCTTGGTATTTTTCTGCTCTCCCAATGTCTTGGTAGCACGATCGTAGGTTCCGGTTCTTTTCTAGATAGTCCCGCCACCACCGTGGAAGCAGCAGAAAGATAACCCAGAGTGCTTATATTTATTTGCATCTCTTCTGCACGTCCGAGGTTCAATTCACTGCATGTTCAACACAGTCTTTCTTTCATCTTTAAAAGGACAATAAATTAGGAGTAATAACATCAGTTTAAATTTAGACTGGGTGATATGCTTAAGACAAAAGTGCTATAATTAATGTAATCTTTATCATTATTATGAAGGTACCATCAAAAACATTACTCTGTCTTTTCTCGCAGAATCTTTCTCGACTGTCTTTGATGTTGATCATTCTTGTTCATTCTCTTCTCCCAGTGCAAATCTTTCTCCAATTAGCCTCCTACCTTTATTTGTCTCTGCTGATATCGTTGTCAGTTGTATCTTCCCATGACGTCTGTATTTATTCTTTCCTTATTTTGCAATTCTTTTTTCATGTTCTTATTTTATGAACATCTTTGTTTCTTCTCGTTCTGCTTTGAACAGCTGTCTTTATGGTAATTCCTCATCAGCCATCTTTCTTCTCATCCTCTGCTGGTCAGCTTTCTTCTCCTTCCCTGTTGGCCACCTTTCTTTTTTCTTCTTCTATGTTGCCCATCTGTCTTTTTATTCATCTTGTGATGGCCATTTCTTTTTATTCTCGTCATCTGTTGGCCATCTTATTTCTCATTCCTGATGGCCATCTTCTTTATTTTCCTCTTCTGTTGACCATCTGTCTTTATTTTCATCTTCTCTTAGCCATATATTTTTTTCGTACTATATTGGCCAATTTTCGACCTTTGGCCATCTTTTTATTTCGTCTTATGTTGGCCATTTTTCTTCCTAATGGAAGGCCATATTTCTTTATTCTCCTTCTCCTCTGTTGGACATCTGTCATTATTCTCATCTTCTGTTGGCGATCTTTAATCTCATTCCTCAATACCCATCTCTCTTTATTCTCCTCCTCGGTTGGCCATTTTAAATTTCACTCCCCATTGCCCATCTTTCTTTAGTCTCCTCTCCAGTTGGCTATTTTAATGTATTCTTGTGTCTCTGGGCACCCGGTAATGCAATGTTTATTTGTCTAATTCAGTTTCCAAAATGTATTTGCTCTATCTATCCTAAGAAGTCCATTTAATCTGCCTTTTTCCTTGCTTTATCTCCTTATCTCGTCAATGTATTTCTCCTCACTTGTCTCTTTGCACAACCTCTTCTGTTGTTGACATATGTTTATATTTTCCCACCACCCTAGGAATATTGGGCCTTTGAGGGCGGCATCTATCACTGAGAGGTTCACCCCCACAAGACCTGGACCGCGGCAGCTGATGGCCAGCTTCGACAGCTCAGAGCTCAGTCAGATCCATGGGTCAACTGAAGTCATGGTGCGTGATGCATGAGCACCCACAGTGGCTGTGAAAGAGACTCTACCAATGGCGTGAAGATTATATTCAGTATTATCACCACCGCATCCCTAAAAATACACTTTTGGAACTACTGAGTCTTGGAACACCTGGTGTTTTGCTCCATTGGCCGTTACCAATGCCTTTTTTCGTGAGTTCTTGACTGCATTGCAAATTGCAGGGGCAGACGCCATTGTGACCTAAACATCTAGCTAAAAAATAGAAAATCGAAGGACCCAAGAATGCAGTTGCACTAGTTCCAGAGATCTGGTTACTGCCTCAGATTTTTGAAAGTTATAGGAAATGTTCTTGACTTACATGGCGGGGCAGCAATTCAAAGAAATCAATATCTGCATTGATGGTCATCTCTGTCGGTACCCATCACTATGTTGCATACTCCTAGAAAGGAACTAATACCATACTTTGTACCATTTGCCACTTTTTCTTTTTATCACTTCCTGCATCTGGGTCTCACTGGGCATGGTGTGTCATATTGTTAAGGCAATGCACCATAAGAAATATGGACCCAAAGAATTGAACTGTAGGCAAATCGTTGTCACACCAGATCATGAGTTACCAGGCAAGTACCAATGCACTGTGGGTAATGTTGTCACGGTAATTCACCAAAAGAGACATGAGCTTTCTAGTCCGCTATAGTTGTCATGGCATCTGCTCCTACTGTGCCCTGTAGGAGATTTTACTCATAAGGTCAGAGAACTCCTAGGCGTGACAGCTGCGAAAGACCCAATCTTGTGTGCATCTTTTTTTTTTTTTTTTTAAATTGTGAAAAAGGAGAAATCCATTGTATAAAAAGTGTGAGTTCACTACATTGCCTCTATACAATGAATGATGGGACGGGGAACATCCTTTACAACGCAACTATTACAACGAAGTACCTTTACGATGCAACCATTACAACGCAACTTTTACAACGAATTGCGCTGGGGGGCGCTCTAGGATAGGGAATAGTTTCCAACACCTTCCCTACTATCCACGGGGACTGGAGTTGGAATAGTAAATTAAACTATTCACTATCCAGCGCCCCCCAACGCAAGTCGTTGTAACGACTTGCATTGTAAAACTTGCGTCGTAAAGGCATGCGTTGTAATAGCATGCGTTGTAACGTCATACATCCGATGGGACAATCTATCAGTGCTTCCATCCAGTGTGCCTAAGACCCTGTCGAAGTACTGGGGAATGACTCCAGATCCTAGCAGTAGCTCAGTACAGTTCCAGAAAAGGTCCGCCGTGCAGTAGAGAGGACAAGGACCTACCTTGAGACAAGTATGTTGAACTAAACTTCTCCAAAGTACGGGCAGTAGCTGCAGACTAGTCCAAAGTGATACACAGTGGATCTCACCTATTCCTACCGTATATGGGAGGCCCTTTACCCCTGTATGGACTGAAGGACTTTCATTCCTTGCCTCCTCCACATTGCAATGGACCAGTCTGTGGCCATTTCTGGGCAGGTCTGTGGCTGTCTCACCTTCTTACATAGCCTTGAGTCTGATGATCTATGGCACCTATCTATACGACTGAACCTTATAAATGCAAAGGTTCCAAACGATTCACTGTGAAAACACACGCCAAATAGTGTGCATTGTTGAAATTAGCGATTGGTTGAATAACTTTAGTGGGCTTTTATTGAGTGGACCTGTTGATATTCGGTGGCTGAATACCTTTTACGGTCAACACTTGGAATATAATTTCTTCAATGTATTTTAGCCTAATGGTCAATGATTGTCTAAACATATCTTCCCTTGCTTCAGATCTGGTTGATTGAAGGCTATGAGTGGTCACCATTTGAGATCTCATTGGCTGAACACTCTATTGCTTATTCAATATACGATTGGCTGGACAAGCATGTCTCGCTTGTAGTTCAGTTGGATTTTTCTCATCAGGCAAAGTTCTTATGGTTAAAATCCTCTTGTGACTTTTTCCCATAACTGTCGATATTAACTCTTCATCCTCTCGACACCGTCCAGCACTTTCCATGATACCTTATTACAACACTGTTTTGGGCATGCTACACTAGGCCATATCTTTTCTAGCTGTGATTAATGAATATAGTATATGGTATATAAATATTTATAATGTAATAAAGTTGATGTATTTATATAATAACAGACACAGATGACAGAAGGCACTGGAGCATGAGCGGGGGGGATGGGGAATATTTTATTTTCCTTTCTTATTTTTCTCTTGTATGTGGGAATCTGTGTTTTTGTTGTCTGTTCCTGTGGTAAATAAACATTTTTTTTAAATAGATGATATAAAGTTCTGGTGTGTTGTGATCTTTTGCTGGGTGTCACATAGCCAGAAGCAGGTGGTGCAGCTCCTACCATTGTTAAAGGGGTCCTGTGGAGTCAATTGGAGCAAACCATGCACGGAAAGCATTGAAGCAATACAACCTTTTATGCCCTGTGCACCAGAACAATAAAAAAATTGCATCTGGTACAAACCCGTGCCATAGACAAAATACATATCACCTAATACAACACTGTCCTGGATATAAAATACAATATGGTACAACCTGTACACTTGTCAGAAAACACTCCTCACTTCCGTTCTATGCTAAAAAAAAGACGCAGCCCTGTCAGTAAGACTTTGGATACAGATCACCTGCATCCCCCACGCACTGGGCATAGCAGACCTTGTGCTTTAGATGTAAAAGAAATACTTTCTGCCACAAAGCTGTGCACCAGATACAGCAGAAACAGTACCTACTAATCCTTCACACACACTGAACAAGCACCTCCTGCCTCAAGTCTGTACTGTAAGGAGAAGATATACTACCCGTTACAACCCAGAGCTATGCCATAGAAGGTATACAATCAGGGGCGGCTCGGAGCGCCGCCCCCTGCCAGCAGCAGCAGCTGCAAACCGTGGAAAACAAAAAGATAACATACCATGTTTACTATGGTTTTATTTTTCGCCTACCTTGTAGTCTTGGGGCGGTGCCACGGGATGACAGGCACTGAGGGGGGTGGTGGGCACTGCCTTCAGTGTGCCTGACCGTCTGAGAAGTAGCAATAGATAGATGAGGTACAGAAAGAGGTAGATAGAAAGTTAGGGAGGGGGTGAGGTAGGGATACATAGCATAAAGAGTGTCTCAGAGGTAGAGAGAGACAAACAGCGGGTGGGAGGGGGATACAGACAGGCGAAAACAAGAGCGTCTCTTAAGAGTCCTGATCACTTGACAAGCGAGTCCCTAGAGAGGCGGGGGCCCTGTGCCATCGCTCACTTTACCCATGCCTTAAAATGACTCTGCTGCATGCTCATTCCATGAACAAAGACCTATGGGTCACAGAACACAGGAGAGTTGCTCCATTTCACCTTATCTAACTTGTTGGTGTAGTCACCCCTGTGGCATCCATAGTGCTGCATATACACTGATTGTATTGCGTTGTGGTGAGCTGAAAGTGCTTGTCTGTGTTTTAATAGGAAAGGTACCTGGACATTCTCTTATTGTGTCTATTGTTTCAGTACTTGAGTGTTGAATCTCTACCCTCTAAACTACTTCCTTCAAATGCCTTGCAATGCTCACCTTCACTACTCTGAGAGAGTGCTGAGGGGTGTGCTTGTGCAGTTTGTGGAGCCATGGCGGGGCGGACTCCAGGACACAAAAGGCAATGACCCTAAACAACACGCTTGAACTCACAAACCCCAGCTACTCTGTGGCCCCTGAATGGGGTCTGAGAGCCCTGCTCATCCTCTTGATGTGAGAACGCTGTACATGAAACAACAACTGAGATGCAGGACACCTTTTACAAAAAACAGAAATCAGTTTTCAACAAGATAGCTATAATTCCAACTCATCTCAACAAACTTAAAGCTCATGGTTCAGTCAATGAATACTAATGTGCGAGTAGAGAAAAGAAGAGGGAGGTTGAGAGTTATATGGAGGAGGTTGTATGAGAGAGAATAGAAATAACCCCGCCAAGGAAGAGCTATGAGACATTGTGTCATTAACATATTCAACTGAAGCAAGTGTATCTTGTTCTGAAATGACTTAAGGTTTATTTAGAGTATGAGTCTGAACATGTCAACGGAGAGTAGTTCATTCAATGTGATGTAAAACCACTTTTGAATCTGTACAATCCTCCGACACAGAGGAGTCAAAGGAGTAATATTCACAGAAGATGCAATGCAGAAACCCAGAAGAATTGCTGTCCGGTCTGACAGAGGAAGCGGTAATGTGGTACAGCTCACCTTTCTCATGTCCACTGTGGGCCTCAGAACAGCACAGAAACGAGCAACCAATAAGGAATGTCTGCCAGTATTAAGCACATTTAGAACAAAACTAGGGAACAAGGACCACCCTGTCCTGAGGATGACCACACAGGACTACCGGAGAGTCGAAACACATGATGTTATCCATCCCAAGGAAGAATTTTGAATATTGTAGTGACTGTAGTGCAGAGTGCGCTGTTCAATTGCCTGCAGACAGTATATATTATATCCTAATAACCCCACCCCCTCTTTGGCAGGCAACCAAGAGAAACGTTTAAACCATTATAGAATGGTTTTCTCCATATATATTTTGTACATTTTTTAATACTAGTTATTCATTTCATATTATCATATCTGTACGTAAACATATCATCCTCATTGTAGTTGCTCTATTCACTTAACTATTGTCAAGATGTAAATCTATGAGCAATTAAAACATAATGAATACAATTACGTAAACCAAGTCTAAAACATGGCCTGTATGTCTGGCAGATATTGTATTAACTGTTAGAATCCATTTGGGAGCCAAGGGGCAAGCAGGGTTACAGGGCCACAACCGTGTGGGTTGTGGCTTACCACTGATATCCCGGGGCCTGACTTAGTATGGCACTGCAAACTGGTCGCTAAGTACACCCTTTCCACACTTCACTCTCAGGGTAGGAAGGGAGAGCAGTCCACGCCTTCTCAGGGAAGCAGTGTGGGGGTAGAGACTCAGAACTCAATACAGCCCACAGCAGACACAAGCAGCGGTCGCACTAGTCCTTCCGCTTCCGGCAGACCACAGGATCATCATCGTTGCACTAACTGAAACGTACTGAGTTCGTAGGACGATTTAGCTCTCTTGGTTAGTTGCAGAAAATCCTAAGAAGGATGGGAGACCCTCTCCAACCTTTAGTGACACTCCCCAGTTTAGCCTGCCCCACACTTTGGACACAGCATCTGGGTTTCTCCTGCTTGAGCATTCTCTTCCTGCAGAATCAAGCCCTCTTTCCCAGGCCGTAGGTCAACCCACATCTTCCAGCAGAAGGATGTGCAGACTTCAGATGTCTCTCACCCTTGGGAACACAGATGTCACTGACACCAGCACTGGTTCCCAGCAGTTTTATTTATTTTTATTTTATGCGTTTTTATATAGCGCAGACTTTACCCGAAGGTGTCAGAGCGCTTCACAATAGGAATACAAGTGGGCATGTTACAAAAGCAAACGTTACGTAACATGAGCCAAAAGTGGCAATTGTGCATGTATCAAAAGCAAACAAAATACAAGAAGTGGTAGCAAACGATACATTTTAAGAGGAAAAAGTGACATGTTCATGTTAAATAAGCGTACAAGATACAAGTAGAGGTATAATACTGCAATAAATGGCAGACACTCAAAACAAAAACAAGAACACACTGTGAAGGGCACTTCAATAGGCATGGAGTACAGAATTTCCTATAGTGGAAGAACTTCCTTCAGGGAATAGAGAGGGCTATAATAGAGATTTTCCTTTGAGTACTCTGCAGAGTCTTCAAAATCTTAGCCATTAAGAGCTTGAAACTGGAATAAAGTAGGGCAGTTTGAGTCACACTTTTATACACATTTTCTAGACGGGAGATGTTGATCCCACAGTCAAAAATCAAGAACCAGCTTCGAGCAGTTTCATTTCACGGTTCATTTTTCCTTCTGGCTCGCTCAGCCGCTATCAAAGAGACTGTGTCAAACTGAGCACCCAAAATGTGAAAAAAATGTAGTGTACAGACCCTGCACACCTGCCTGTCATCAGGGTACTGGAGAAGCACTCAGACGAGAGACAAAGGTGGTAGACCCTGCCTAGAAGATTCCTTCTCCTTAACAACAAAATCTGCTGGCTCACCTCCCATTCCCTGCTATCAACCCAAATTGTAGTGCTCGGGAAGAGATACTCACCAGACCCTTGCTTACAGGTCACACTTGAATAACTAGGGAAACCCTGTCTCTATCCTCCCACACTTCACTGTCTCAAGCTCCCTGATCTAGTGAAGGAATTAATGCAACACACTTCCACTGTCCTTAGAGGATGTACCGTGGCCTCCATCATGTGCTCTGTTTTACCAGTTTATCCAAGATGGATCCCACTGGTCTATGCAACCGCAAACTCACAAGAAATATGGAGCACAGCTACCAGACACTGCAAGCACACAGGTGTGTCAGTGCGGGGTCTTGGCGTTACATCAAGCTGAACTTTACTCATGTGAGGCCTGTAGGAGCCACACTTATCCCTGACGGAAGAGTATTATCACTAAGGAAAATGCTGCACTGCAACCACTGCTTCATCTATATGACTGAGGACATGGACAGTAGTCCCATGCTGCCTGGAAAGAATGGTTGGTGCATTCCTCAAGGCCTCAGAGCGTGGCTCTTGGCCTCAGAACCATGATAAAAAAGTTTAGGCCTCACCTTGCACACAAGGCTACCATGATTGCAGGGATCAAAAAGTATTAGGATACCAGATAACCTACAGCTTAGATCACTTAGGCAGCGATGCAAACTTATAATTAGGGCTCCCGGTTTTATGGTATTTATTTTTTTGCCATTTCCGTCTGTATTTATCCATATTTATTTTTTGGGGATTTTTTCTGTATTTATCCGCATTTATTTTTGCCACAAGCAAAAGACGCCGCTACAGCTAGTATTTTTCCGCATTTATTTAAATTGACAATGCACACTAGCGCCTGTGAGGGCAACTTGTAAAATTCGATAAGTAAACATTTCGGAGACCTTCTGTGTTTTTTATGGTAACTTGCACACATAGCTGGCAATTGCGGTTCTTCTCTGGCCTGGTCACATTTGCTTTAGCGATGTGTGGCTGATCTAGAACCAATGCACTCTCCTAAGATTCAGTGTTGGGAAGAGATGTGTAGAACAGAGGGGTATCAGGAGTTGGGCGTATGGACCCCACCCTGTGCCGTGCCTCACCCAGTGCCTGCATTTGTCCTTAGAGAGAGGTGATGAGAAACTTGAGCTACTCTCCAGTGGGGAATCTCCCTCGTGCCTAACTCTGTAAATATCTTAGCTAATGACTCATAAACGAAATAACTACACTCCTTCTTGAGATGTAAGATAAAAAAACGATTTCAATACTTGAAAAGGGTAGGGCGTCAGCATAAGAATGCATATGCACATGTGAGCCACACCGTGTGTGTTATTTAGAGATCTGGAATGAGATGTAATGGCGCAAATAAGACTAGCACAGACTATGGCTGAGACCATGTTAACGATATGCACAACGGGAATACTGTGCAGATGGACCGAGCAGCAGTGGCAAAGGAAACCTGACCTGAGCAATAATCCCTACCCTGGTACGGTACTAATGCATAGGGTCTGGAGCGGGCTGAGACAGCTTCCCCAGCACGCACACACAGCCGCACCCGACCACTTCACAGGTCTTCAAAAGACCATTTACATGTTAATTAAGCTTTGTTGGCATTTCACCTCTTAGCGCCCCTGCATCTCCACTCTGACAATCTGCTGCTTCCCCCTCCCCCCCCCCCACCCACCCACCCCCACAGAGCAGAGTCTCTTTGAATCCGGGCGTTTGCTGACACAATTTACATTTTTTTATACAACGCAGGTACGATGTCTGGAAGGTCCATGGGACGCTCTAGCGCTTACTTGGCACCCCAGGCTTCGGGTGCTATAGTTTGCTTGCTCATTTGCAAGTACAGTAGAGTGCATTCATGGAAAAACGTGTAACCCTTCCATGTTACGTGCTGGTGAGAGCAGTGCAGTGGGACGTCGGATATTTTATATCTGGCGGTGCAAGAAGGATGCCCAACGCAGGCCCAGGAGAGCCGGACCCGGATCAGATGCCCAGGACAGCCGCTGACTACCTGACTACGTAAATGAGTTCCCATTACATTCACTGAATGCAATATCTCAGGACGGCTCAGTGATTGAACGCATGCAGTGAACTGCGGGTCATGGTGGGTCCGATTCCGTCAGGCCTGTAAACTGAGTCTGTGCGTGCAGGTGTTGGGGTGAAAATGAGTGGGGGGGAGGGAGGTGTCAGGGCTAAGGGTCTCCCTGGTTTCAAAGATTCACCATGGAGCTTTAGGGCGCTACTTGTAGCTGGGTATTTTCGTCCTGCAATGCTCCGATCTCTCACTAGAGGTAAGTGTGATGCCCCATAAAATAAAGAGGGTGCTTTGGGGAGGGGGTCTGAAGGTTTTTGGGTGGAAGTGACAAGCACCGGATTGTAGCAGAATTCATAGCCTTATCATTCAACCTGGGGGCACTTAAACTTAGTCTGACCCCTATCCCGCTCACCCACCCCCCCCCCCCAGTTGTTAACCTCATGCTAAGTAGGCAATCGATCATGTAATGGCGTGACGGCGGGCCCTTTCCCTCCACCCCTGCTATAAACTATTAAGCTTTTCTGTTCTGTTTTCCCAGGTACTCATCTTATGCGGCATCGGAGAGGGCACAAGGGGGGGCATGGAACAGGTTGCTGCAGCCAAACTGCGTAGGAAAATAAAGCATTCATGACCAGCTAGTGGAAGAGTAATCCAGTACGACAGCATAGCACAGCTGGATAATGCGCCTGTAGCAGCGATCTGCCTTTGACATTCAGGTCGCTGGTTTCAACCTCTGAGAGATAGCTCAGTGTGTAAGATACCTGTTCCTGCCAGAGAGATGAGTATGCTCCCTGGGAGTGCCTGCTTTAGAGTTTTAGACTGACTTTGACAAGACACCCATGTGAAGCTTGGGCCTCAGCGTGGTGAGACACTCAGAGCCACTGTCTCAGTGCATGAGGTACACTCTTGGGGCCGTGATCGGGCATGTCTGTATTGATCTCCTCCAGACAAGAGTTTAGAGCCTGCCGCAAACTGTTCAGCGTAATTTGTAGGTCGCTGGTTCAAATTTCAGGGCGATATGGCGGGGTTAATAAAATAGGTCTGATTTCCTTTCAAATACATTTTGCCCCTTACAGTTGAGATGAACGCATGTTCTAAGAATGGTCAACATCTGGTCAGCCAGCTGGTGGCCCAACTCGCTTGGAGCTTGCCCTTCCCCCACAACATCTGCCAAGAATCTGGGGGTGATGATAGACCCAGTCCTGGATATGAATGGACAGGTGAGCAGAACCATCTCCACCTGTTGGGGCCTAATTCACACCCTGCGAAGGATTAGGAAATATCTTTCGTTACAATCCAGAAAACAGGTAGCTGTGGCATTAATAGGCTCACGGTTAGACTACTGTAACGCGCTGTACGCGGGGCTAAAAAAGAGCCTCCTGCAGCGCTTACAGGTGGTTCAAAATGCCACAGCAAGATTTGTTTTGGATGCTCCCAGACGTACTTCGGCTACGTTAGCCAGGAAAACACTGCACTGGCTTCCGGTAGAATACCGAGTACGGTTCAAGGTCCTGTGTATGACATATAAAGTCATCACAAAAAACAGTGACTCGGGAGTAAGCTCGATCATTTCCAACTACATCCCTGGAAGGAACTTGCGTTCCTCCGGGAAATTGCTTCTGTCAGCCCCTCGCATAAGAAGAGCCAAATGGGGTGGTAGGGCCTTTTCCACCCTTGCCCCTAAATGGTGGAACGAACTCCCTTTGGATCTCAGGTCCCTGCCCACGTTACAGGCATTTCGTGGTGCACTTAAAACTCGCCTCTTCCTGCAAGCCTATGTGTAATGGATGAATGGTTCTACTTTCTGATTTTATGGTTAGGCGCCTTGATACCTCCGGGTTATTGTTTTTTTGCGCGTTATAAATTATTTTCAATTCAATTCAATGGCTGTGAATTCTGCAGAACTTTTCAACTAAAGTTTTGCGATGATTAATTTAGAGGCAAAATCAATGTGTTCCAGCGTTTAGCTCTCAGCGGCCAGAGAGAAAACACACAGGTCATTGTACTATGCTGATTTGCACTGGAAATAAATATACTATGTAACAGGCCTCAGCAAAACTGCTGCTGCAGGTGTTGAACCGTCTGAGATGGCTTACTGGGGGCTGTGGCATTCAACACACACGGCAATTAAGATAATCAAGGACAACAACCCTCACCTCCACCTCACCCACATGACGATGGAGAATACGGTCCTCTGCTGCTGCCGGGGCATAGGGGGGGGGGTGGGGGGGGGACTGGACGTGATTGGAAGGGATTAAAAAGAATTCCTAGGGGCGTGCAAAGGAAACAGCATGCAGCGGCAGCGTGGCAACATTTGCCAGTGTTTTGCCGTTTCTAAATATAAATACAGACAAAGGAAATATAGATTTCCGTCTGTATTTATATGTAAATATCCCTAAAAACGGAAAACCGGGAGCCCTACTTATAATACCATGCAGGGAATAGCCCCATCTGTAAGTCAACTATTCCAGTGGGTATACAGCCTTTACAACGAAACGTTTACAACGAACTACCATTACAACGCAACTTTTACAACGCAAACCATTACAACGCATAGCGCTGGGGGGCGCTCTAGGATAGGGAATAGGTTTAATGTACTATCCAACACCTTCCCTACTATCCAAGGGGACTGGAGTTGAAATAGTAAATTAAACTATTCACTATCCAGCGCCCAAAAGCATTATGCGTTGTAATGGTATGCGTTGTAAAACTTGCGATGTAAAGGTAGGCGTTGTAAAAGTATGCGTTGTAACGTCATACATCCATTCCAGTGTTTGGGCCCTCAGGTCAGGTTCCATCATATTCAACAGATACTTTATTTCTTTTGTGTGTGTGTAGTAATGGGTTTGTCTGAAGGCCTACCAGTTGCGCTATGGATACCCACCCCTCCAGCACTCTCCCTTATTGTTATATTCTTCCCTGCTTCGGGGAGGGTTTAATGAGCCACCATAATTTTGTTTGTGAGGTATGCAGTTGCTACAATTAATCCTCCTCAAGTTTGAGTTTGTCACCATAAAATCCATACCTCGTGATGGTGGCATGTCATCTGATTGACTGACCAAAAGGGCTGCATGGACTCGATGTTACCGCTATAGTTTAGTAACTGTGTCAATTCAATTCAAAGAAGTCTTTATTTCGATAAATATATCATGAAAGACTATACATAAATAAAACTACACCAGTTAAAAAACATAACAGCATCAGTGACACAGCATTCCTACCAGAGAAACAAGTCCAAAAGTTATTTCATGCAATAAGTTAATATTATTAAAAAGAACAGCAAAATGTAAAAAACTATACAATAAATTAAGTTTTTTTTTTAAAGATCATGAGGTCATTAATCACTTAGCATCACAGAAGTGATAGTACACAAAATTCCAATAAAAAGCCATTTTAATTCTGGCGAAGCTTTCTCCTCTGAATTGCCCACATCCAATGTAGACATTTTGCAACAGCAATTACAATACATTCTGAGCACTCAGATTGAATGATCCTTAGGGCCTCTGCCCCAGTAGTGATGCCCTTTAACAAACATACGAGGCAATTTGTACTCAGGACAAATAAACAGAATATGGGCTATGCTTTCCGGCTGTGTTGGACAGAATGGACATGATGAATTATTTTTAGTTTGCCATATGCCGGTAAAGGCATTGACAGGAAGGGTACCCACCCTATATTGGTGGTACCGCTTCCGGTCTTCGGGAATGGTAATAATATCCCAATAGCCCTCATAGACAGGTTCATGTTTAAGCTCAAGGAAGTTTCTTGTAAGTGATGGGCCAATGCAAGCTCTAAAATTTCGCATTGACACCATTGACCAGTAAGCCTCCCTGAGCGCCGTTCGAGATGGGAAAGGATTAAGAGTAGGGTTCCCCCATAATTAATTCAAGCCCATGGCGGTATAAACAGACTTCACCTCTCTCAACCATGGGATTCTGTTGGTTGTGTATGCGTCTCGGACTTCGAGGAGGGCCTAGGCATACTGGGAGAGCTCTGGTGTAACCCAGAGTCGCCGCCAGTAAGCCACTGGTTTAAAGCGCGCCACATCCTCCAATCGTTGACAGCCCAGATCATAATAAAGGGGCAGAAGTGGCGTAGATGGCGGAAGGCCAACTAAACCCCTCACAAACTTATTTTGGGAATTCTTCAGTTGGACAGTATTACTAAACCCCCATAGTTCAGCCCCATAGAGTATAGATGCGCTTATTTTGGTGTTGTAGATTTTGATCTGGTTTAGTGGCAGAAAGGCGCAGTTCCCTTACTAATGCACCTGCTAACTGGGCATGTTTAGTAGCCAACTGGTTTATATGGGGTTTCCATTCAAATCTGGAACCCAATGTGATACCAAGGTAAGAGAAGAGTTGAGTCTGTTCGAGCAATTGACCATTCATGGTAACCCTCCCTCTCACAAGCTTTTGCTTGTGCATGACCATAAATGTTGTCTTGGTCACATTAATGGTAAGGCCATAATCTTTGCAGAACACTTCAAAACGCCCAATAGCCTTCTATAGGCCTTGCTGCATTTTAGATATTAAAAGAGTGTCATCTACAAACATTAGTAGGGGAATCGATATTCCATTCAACTTGGGGGCATCCGTCGGATCGTTCTTGAAATAATCGATAACCCTGTTAATGTACAATGAAAACAGTGTCTGCGCCAAAACGCACCCTTGCCTTACCCCTCTAAGAATCGGTAACCTGTCTGTAACTTTGCCGTGCTCCCCCCACCAGACTTGGCAAAATTAGCATTGTGGAGTTTAATTAAAAAAGCAAGTACGTCCAGTGGCATACCTTGTTCTAAAAAGACACTCCACATTTTCGAGCGCGGTACCAAGTCGAACGCCGACTTAAGGTCGACAAACGCCGCAAAAAGAGTGCCACCTTTAAGGATTACCACTCGCCAATAAATTAAAATAAATCTTAAGACCTGATCTATCGTGCTCGTATGTGTGCGGAATCTGGCCTGGAGATGGGATAAAATATCATCCTCATCAATCCAGGCCTGGATCCTGGACAGAACGAGCCTAGCTATCACCTTCTGGATGCAGTCTATTAAGCTTATAGGCCTGTAATTGGCTGGGTCCGAACGATCCCCCTTCTTATAGATGGGGATTATCTCGGCACCCTTCCAGGTGTCTGGTATGGGGTATCCTTTTGCGATAGCATTAGCAAGGGACTGGATATAGGGTGCCCACACTACTCTCCTGTGTATGAACAGATCGGCAGGAACACTGTCCAACCCAGGTGCTCTGTCCTTTGGGGCTGAGTTAAGTATTCTGTCCACCTCGTTTAGACTAAAGTGTAGTGGTGTAAAATCTGGAGGGATGTTGGGGATGTCAAAGCTCAACATCGTGTCAAGGGACGGACAGGCAAACTGCGTCTTGAAATGCGAGACCCATAAATCAGGAGGGTCATGGTTTTATGGATGGTCCCTAGGGCGCCCCTTCCCCCATTTCACCAGATCCCAAAAAGCACCCATGTTTCTAGCTCTACTAGCATTATATAACTCCAACCAGTACTGTTCGTCCCAGGATCACTTTGCTTCGTGTTGGGCTTTCTTATACATCACCCTTGCAACTTGAATCCGATCCCTGGCTTTTGATCTTACTGCTAAAACTAAAGTTTTATAAGCATCCCTGCAAGTTTTACCATACCATGTTTCTGCCCGGAAATTGTGCCTGCGATTGAATTTGTAGACCTCCGCATTAAAAAAAAACCTAAGCCTATTAAAAAGATTGTTATGTATTGGGATAACTTTTGACATCATGTTGTGGTCCGTGACACAACTCTGGAGTTCTAATGTGGCCTTTGCCGCGAGTTCACTCATTACTGCTATGTGGTCCTCTTCAAGAAGACATTCTGCCCATTTTACCCTCCTGGTGTCATTTGAGGGATATATATCACTTGTATTAGTACTAAGTTCGGGCACTTTGCTTCTATACAGTTCTCTAGATAATATGAGTGGGTTATGGTCGCTTTCCACCGGTTTAAATACAACCATATTCCTAATTGAGGACCAATACTCTTTATTAAAAAGAATGTAGTCTATGCGACTACTATGTATTCCATTATTGAAAGTGGGATCGCCCTGCGTATCTGACTTTGTTCTACCATTTGCCGCCCTAAGCCCCTGCTCCAGACATAAGACTTTAAGCTGTAAAGCCGCTTGGGACCACTTCTTGATTGGAGGTATGGTCAATTGCGGGATATCCCAAGCAAGGTCTTCCTCCAATGTAAGTTCGATGTCGTTGTTATCAAGTGGCTCAAAACAGCAATTGAAATCTCCTGCTACAAGCGTAATCCCCTTGCCATTATAGTGATCAAGATATGAATCCAGCAAGGAGATGGTCTCCGAGGGTTTACCCCCAGGTTTGCCTCTTGCATAGATGTTAAAAATAAACAGATCTCTGCATTTGGGACTTTGGATTTTAATAATTAGAATGTCACTACTCTTAGAAGCCAGCTGACTGACTTTATAGCTGCCATCCTGTCTGACCCAGATGGTCAGACCCCCCATTGGTCTTCCCCTCAGACTAGGGGTAGCTGAGTTATAAAAATTCAGGTAACCTAATCTGTACTGTGATTCCATTTGCCAGGTCTCCTGGAATAATAGGACATTGTGGTTGTCTATAAATTTTAGCCAATCTTGGGATGTTAATTTGGGTTTAAGCCCTGCAATATTCCAGGAAACCAGGGTTTGTATTATCCGTCCTGGACTACTATGATCACTTAACAGAGACTGACTACCTCCAGGAACATCGTTTGTAGTTATAAGGCCTGGTACTGGGTCGACAACGGCTGGCCTCCTCATAATGTGGAAGCTACTTGTCTCTATAATGTCCACCCTGCTATTGATGGCATCACAGTTACACTCCATTAGTCCCTGAGTGGATAAGGTGTTAGCCTCAGCACTATTAGTTAGACTAATAATCTCAACTTCACCATGCCGTCGGAGGGAGGCTATTCCCGGAATCTTGGTGTCTATTAGGATGGGCAGTCAATCATTGGTATCCAGTGTGCTCAGTGCTTCAAAATGGTTAGACACTGAAATTGCCCTGTTAATATCTCTAGGTAAATTGGTTGTTTGCCTGTTGCTCACTGGTCTTTTGTATATATCGGGACAATAAAAGAAGCCCAACGGGAGAACACTGATACCCTCGTTATTTGGCCTAAAGTTTGCTACCCGATGCAGTATATCCCGAACCAAATTTGGTGATCTAAAGCTAAGCACAATGCAGTCACCATTTAAACCTTTCTGGGAATGCCCTACCCATGAAACCTTTCTGACCATCATAAATTGCTGAAAAAGTTGGTTTCCTAGCCCTGTTTTGTGGTTCAGGAAGTGGAGAGACTTGTTCCTTAATGAGGACCAGTGCTCCTCTTCCTGATGTGGGAAGTGTGGTACATTGGCTAGGATAATGGTATATGGCGTCACCTCAGGTGGGAGATGTAGAAATGCTCCCAATGGCAGTTCATTCCCACGTCCCTTAGAACCACCTATGGGGCCCGTCGTACTACACTACCCCTGTATTCAGGCTGTGTTTGATCTTTCTGAGGTATGCCATTTGAAATGAGGGAAAATATGGCGGCCCACTGTCCTCGGAGCTTATTGATGGTATTAGCTCACTATCCTTTGGCTTAGTCAAGTGACTATTTTCCTGACTAGCAGGTGGATCCTTAGATAGATGCTTCTCTAGAATGTTTAGCCTTTGGGAAATTACATCGAGTTTAGCCATAAGAGGATTAATCAACTCTAGGAACTTTTCTTCTAGCTGTTTCACTAGATTCGATGTCATCTGGGAACAGTTAGGGCCCTCGACAGCCACAGATGCATTTGGATTATTCACACTCCCCTTAGAACTATCTAAAGTCAGAGATAACACCACAGGACTTCCCTGCACAAGGGCAGGGCTCCTGTTCTTGGCGTGCTTGGAGATCTGGGAACTCGTTTTGGGTGCACTATCCGCTTTTCTCTTCCGTGACTGATCTTTCACTTTGGTGGCTTGTGTAGGCTTTAATTGCCTAGTGCGGGTGTGTAGCGGAGAGGGAACTAGGAGGATTAACTGTAGTTGATAGACCAGGAGTGCCCTGCTGTGGATTGGGTACACTGTATAGTGATGAACTAGGACCCAAGGCTACCGTTTGGTTGGGCTCAATCAGAGCAGCGAGTGATGGTAATGAATTTGTTGGTTCTAGGGAAAGCCTCCGCTCTGTTAGCTGAATCTCGTGCATTAGCACGGACTCAGCCCTAGAGAGGAAGGCATCTAGTGTGCCAACGACTCCAGCCCCATTGCCCCCCTTACGTGTGATCTTAGCCATAGCCTTGGTTTAGCATACACCAACCAACAGAGCAATAATACAAAGTTTAGCTACCAACAGCAAACCGCTAAGTTGCACGAATACAGCTACAGTGATCTATCCATCAGATGGCCTCCCACCCGTGCAGGACGCGTGAGGGCTCAGGTGTTTTTGAGCACCTCCCGGCGCTACCAGTGACGCACTTATCCAGCGCCCAGGAGAGTTCTGGGTAATGTAGTCCCTTTGCGCCTTGATGTCAGCAAGTGTGGCTGCTAGCGGCGGTGCCTCGTTTGCAGCGTCGGTCTCCAAAGATTCTCCTTAAGGGCAGGAAATAGTGGTAGGCAGCAGGTAGGAAAAACTCCTGCGCCTCCCGCGCCGCGTGAGGGCTCCGGTGTTTTTGAGCACCTCCCGGCGCTCCCAGTGACGCGCTAATTCAGCGCCCAGGAGAGTTCTGGGTAATGTAGTCCCTTTGCGCCTTGATGTCAGCAAGTACCAAACTTGGCAGCAGGTAGGAAAAACACCAGCGCGTCCCGCTGTGTCTTTTTCCTCTTATTTTTGATCTTATTAGGTCTTTTTTTTTTTTTATGTTTATTGAATTATCAACATGGAAATCACAGCACAGCAATTTAGAAATTCTCAGATGTGCAGTATGAAACTTCATTATACACTCGGACCCCATTGTTACGGGCAATTCCTCAACAAAGTTCGTTTTTCCTTCGTAACCCATTCCCCTCGTAGTTCCAACATTTCTTTCCATGCTAATCTTCCTCCACACTCTCCCCATCTTGCTCACTTGGTGGTTCACATATATCTCCCCTGAATTTGTTCCACGCCCCTCAGACTTTACTCCACTTCCGGGGACACCCCCGATTGGTGAATACAGTTCTCTTATTAGGTCTTTTAACCATGATAGGGCGTGTTGTACGTGATTGACAGGCTATAGCCACCCTCCTCTTGGGCAGGACATATGTCAGACGAATAAACCTATTATGTGTCTATGTTTCTTGGATCTGGCTAATTGGCCTAAGAAGAACACTTCTGGCCTACACTGAAGGCCTCTCACCTTGGGACATCTGAGGCCACTGATACTACCGTAACCCGGTATTACTATCCAGCACAGCCAAATTGAATTTGCGCCAAAGGGGCGTTCCTGGAGGAGGAGCAGTGCAAACACCCATAGGTTTCGATGCCTGGTCAACTAAGACAGCCTGACTGGACTGTGTATAAAAAGCTAATGCTTAGTGAAAGCAGGCACAACAGAGGATGCATGTGTTATTTTTTACAAGGAACCAATGAATTGCAGGAGTGCGGCCCACACAGCACACATCCAAAGCGTCTGACCCGACTGCAGTTGTCCCTACAAAGGAATTTGCACTTGAAGGGCATGACACCAGAACATATCCTAAAATATTACACTCACAAACCCTGTTTCACCGCAGATTTAAGCTAATGACTTGAAGAGCAAGGAAACACAGTTTAGTCGTGGCCTTGAAGGTACAATTCAAAGATAGTTATTTTAAATGTACAAAACAGTTGTAAGATATTGAGTAGCCCATACTCGAAGAGTATTTTCATAAGTACTAATTTATCATACAAGCAGGACAAGTGAAAAGATTAGAATAGTGAAATATTTCTCCTGAAATGTTGGATCGAAACCAAATCACCGGGCAATAATCTCAGCGAGTGTACATGAAATAGCAAAATAAGGCACATGAGAGATTTTTATTAGACTAAAGTATGGAGAGTTGATCTCACTAGTATGGTGAACCACCCCATAGGAGCTCAAGTATAAAGTATTTAGCGTCTGCTCGGGTACAAGGGTAAGATTATGTTGGGGGCAGAAAAAGACGGCTAAACAGTCACTGGAAAAAAAATCAAAAGTCCTCTCCTGCTTTTAATATTTTCTTTAACTAAGTTAAAGAGATTCTCCTTGTCATTACTCAACAAGCATTTACAATGCAATGGTCTCGGCATTATTAAAGGTAGAGCTATTGGTATTGCTCATGACATTTTTTTTTTTTTTAAATCATAAATACATGTCATTGTCATTTACATTGCCAATAGCTTAATCGTTAAATAAATGGCATTGTCATTTACAATGCCAATAGCTTAATCGCTCGCAAATGCATAACCTATTGCATTTACACCCACACAGAGCCACACACACAAAGCCACCCACACACACATACAGAGCCCCCACACACACAGAGCCCTACACACACAGAGCCCCACACACACAGAGCCCCACACACACAGAGCCCCCCACACACACAGAGCCACACAGACACACAGCCACACACACACCCAGAGCCACACACACACACCCAGAGCCACACACACACACCCAGAGCCACACACAAACCCAGAGCCACACACACACCCAGAACCACACACACACCCAGAGCCACATACACACCCAGAGCCACACACACACACACAGGAGAGCAAGCACAGCGAGGAGGCAGGAGAGCGAGCACAGCCAGGGGGCAGGAGAAAAAGCACAGCAAGGGGGCAGGAGAACAAGCACAGCGAGGGGGCAGGAGAACAAGCACAGCGAGGGGGCAGGAGAACCAGGGGGCAGGGGAGCAAGCACAGCCAGGGGGCAGGGGAGCAAGCACAGCCAGGGGGCAGGGGAGCAAGCACAGCCAGGGGGCAGGGAAGCAAGCACGGGCAGGGAAGCAAGCACAGCCAGGGGGCAGGGAAGCAAGCACAGCCAGGGGGCAGGGAAGCAAGCGCTGCCAGGGGGCAGGGAAGCAAGCACAGCCAGGGGGTAGGGGAGCAAGCACAGCCAGGGGCAGGGGAGCAAGCGCAGCCAGGGGGCAGGGAAGCAAGCACAGCCAGGGGGCAGGGAAGCAAGCACAGCCAGGGGGCAGGGAAGCAAGCACAGCCAGGGGGCAGGTAAGCAAGCACAGCGAGGGGGCAGGGGAGCAAGCACAGCCAGGGGAGCAAGCACAGGAAGGGGGCAGGGAAGCAAGCACAGCCAGGGGGCGGGGAAGCAAGCACAGCGTATGGAGCAAGACTTTTTAGACTTAATCTCTAGCAGGATAGAACGTAAATTGGTTCAGACATTGCTTCCGGCCACCTCTCCTTTATTTTCAGTGGTGGTTTAGGAGGCTTGTCAAGTAGTGCCCCTTACAGGTGAGATACTTTCTCCCCCCCGACCCCCCACCCCAGAGCTAAAAATGCCCCCAGTGTCTGCAAGTGTTGGGGTTCCTCCAGAAAGCCGGGCTATATTTCCCAGACTGTGGCAGAAATGTTTGCTCACAGGAGGTATCGTCCCTGCTCCAAGTTTTCCATCGCTTCCTACCTCGCAATGACATGTCCGTCTGTGTGCAGGTCTCCCAGGGCGACACAGCCTCCCCTCTTCCACGTCTCCACAGATGGGTCAGCAGCAGTTTTCACGAACACTGGAGCACCCGAATAGGCATGTTCGGAGTATATTGGTCAAAAGAGGGGAATGTTAATTATTACAGGTTCTCAGACGGCGCTAAACCAATAACGTGAAAATGATACTATGAGAGAGAAAAACTATTGGATGCATTGCCACAGGTGAGGGGAAACACCTAAACCCCCAAAGTGGGACCAGAAGGTCCGACCGATTATATACAACACGTCCTATGCACACGCATATAAGTAAAGAACAGTACAACACAGGTTCTGTTAATCATGAACGAAGACGATGGTGCTCTTATTTGTAATGTTCGGTTTTACTGTTGTATTTCTGAGCAAGGATCGGATTACATGGCGCCCTCTTTAACATCCTTTTCACTGCCCGTTCCCAGTCCGCATGTATGCGTCACCACATACGGGGTCTCGGCCGGCACCCAGCACTCTCCATCAACAACATGGGGAGCCCCTCAGCAACGGCCTTGTTCACTCACCTTGGTACCAGCTATGGTGGTTCCGGGGAGGGCCCAGCCTGGAAGCAGAGCGAGGTTTTCTTTTCCAGGTTTGTTAGTCCTCGTACTGTGCAGTTAGGCTCTAAGGATCTACTTGACTAGGTGGATTTATTTTGCCATTGCGGAAATAAACCCTCATCCTCACGTATTTCTCTTGTTTCCGCTTCTTCTTGCCGAAAATATTTCTCGTTCAACTGTAGGCCAAGGCAAGAATTTAAAAAACTAAATTGTAGTGGCGGTCGGGTGCCTGATCCACCCATGACCGCCGTTCAGACACACTCTCGCCTAAAATGATGACATGATTGCTGGTGTATGAACTCCAGTGACAACTTTTAGAGTCACCGGGACCAAGCTTCCGTCACTCACCGATAGCAGACAGGTGCTCCAAAGCCGCGGACACAGCCGGGGACTCTGGCAATGAACTCAAGGCGAGCGCTTTCATGATTTCCGCCATCCTCACTTCGATTTGTACTAGTATTCTCCCACACGCACACCCTCCGCCGACGCTTTGTGTTAGAGAGGGAGATGTTGTCATAGAAACCTGACGGGATCCTCGGCTGCCTGGATATAAAACATGAAAAGGGACAATCCAATTTGACGTAAACAATCATTGTGTCCATTCGAGAAAACACTAGTTTCACGAATCTGACTGACTGACTTGAAATGCCTAGGAGCGAGTAATTTAAAATAGAAACACCCGGCGGATAAAGAGATTCGGTATAACGAAATAACTAGTAACGACTGTACGGTTAAAAGTGTTAAGAAAAGATGTAACTTAATGTGTAATTGGCAGTATGTTGGAAAAAGGACACTTTTGACGGGGAGTGTAAAGTCTGGGAGGCAAGCGCCGCCATTTTCGCATTCGGGGGCGTGTTTTTTGTTGAGTGACGGATGACGTCACAGATAGAAAGAACGCAAAAAACACGCCCCCGAATCCGAAAAATACGGGGCTTAAAGGGAGTGACGCCCCTCTCCTCCAATGGCTGGCCAGCATTTACAAGGCGAGCCAATGGAGAAGAGGGGCGGGTTCCAAGCCCCCTCTAAGAAACATTAAATCTCGGGCTCCGCCCACACTGCTACGCAGTGCGACGCAGTCCTCGACCTAAAAAGGGTCAGGATATAGCACGAAACATAAGCCCAGACAACAAAGACAATAAACAACAGGATTACACAAGAAAAGAACAAGTTTAAAGACCTGTAAACTGTGGAAGATGAGACACTGGCAGCTGATGCAACAGTACAAGGGCTGGGTCTTCCAGGTAGGTCAAAGACGAAAGACTAGTCAGAACCACGAAAGGATTTCATTCAGGACAACGTAAGCAGCAGTAAAGATAGAACTAGATGCCTTATAGTTATTGGTTGTGTGCTTCCTGTACACTTAGTTCACTCACATATATGCATGCCCTACAGCTTTGTTGCATTTTCCCTGGCTTTCCTTCATGTTGCTTCCTTCTTATCTGCATTGCCTGTGGAGAAGGCTCCTCTGTCAGTTTTCTAATGTCCACTTCTGAACTTAACAGCATTTCCTGGTGCTCCCCCGGAGAGGTCTTCCGGTACTTCCTGGGTTAATTCGCGGTGCTACCTACCGTTGTTGTAGCTCCTTGAGCGAGACGTGCAATCAGTGCTTAATTTGAGCCGGTGGTTTGGGTGCTCACCACCAGCACTCGATTGCCCAAACCGGCACTTATGACAGCCTGCCACATGGTGGTGCTGTATGTGTAATGTGGGGATGAGAACAACTAGAGTTGTTTATTAGTTCAATGTACATTAAAAACGTGCCAACCAAGCCTTATCGTACTGGGTGTCTGGAATAGTCTAAAATGTCACACCTGTAGGAGTGTGATGGTTAATAGTTGTGTTGTTGCTGACGCTGGCTGCATTGGAATCAGCAACAGTTTGTGCAAGCTGCAGTGGCCTCCTGATGTGGGCCATGGCACCTATATTTTACAAATGAAGCACTGTGTGCAATCCTCAACTCAAGAAGATGTACCTCCACTGTGTGCCTCTTCTACTCTCTATAACCTTTTGTCTCACAAGAACCTGTAGGTTTCAGCTGATTCAAGTCTCAGATAACAGCATTTATTTGGTTCAGAATGTAAATTAGCATCAGGGCTCACCTCCCATATGACTCATGGAAATGGTAGTGTACACATTGCATTTTGAACTGGGGGGGGGTTGCTTTATGGGTCTTCGTTAGTACAGGGGTCAGCAGAGCTATGAAGTATTATAAAACAAGGATTGGCTGAAAGTTAGGGGAAAAAGGGCAAGGACTTTGAACGTCACTGATCCGTTTTCTTAGTATGGGATTATTCTCTGGCTTCACCCCAAAAAATATATCTTATGTCCGAGTTGAAATTTGCCATATTGGCCCACATGAAGACAAAGCCAAAAAAATGGTGTAAGTGGTAATGTAGGTGGAGCTCAATTCCTATTTTAGACAAGAATTGTAAATGCAGCTTTGTGAGAGGTGGTAGCACCAACGACCGTGTTAGGCGACAGGCAGAGGCCACGCGCGGCGGACATCAAAGGAAGGGTGGGAGGGAAAAAAGGGCATTGCTGTGGGGAGGGGGAGGAGAAATGCGACACGGCCTGGCGGCCGTGAAAAGTGCGAAATGATTCCTTTCAAGTGAGAGAGTGAAGCGAATAAATACAGAACACAGACGAAAGGAGCGCTTTCCCTTCAGAGAAGGGCATTGTGAAGTATGCTATAGCACTCGGGAGACAGACAGCAGTTTCAAGTTCTTGGCAGGCATCAATGACAAAATTCACTCTTAAGTGCCAAATAAGGGTAAGTCTGCAATATGTGCACTACCTGAAACCTTCACTCACAAGAGGAAGCGAGAGAAATAAAAAAAAATCAGTTTAAAATGGAAGGAATTGGACAATACATAGGATCAGAATGAATTATTGTGAGGGGGCAGAAATAACATACTTGGAGCAGACGTAGTCTCATTGTAGATCCGCCATGGCTATGTACAAAGCAAAATAAATAACTGTTATTGTGCCTTCCTAAAGTTATTGAAATTGTAACCCAGATTTTTCGATATCAGCACCCTGAAGCACTCTGCACGCAACATGTGGCGCTTTGGAGATCAATCACAAATAAACGGTTCCACCCAGAGTAGTGACTAAAAATCGTCTGGGGTGGTAACTTTTGTTCAACAAGCTCCTGTTTTTTTTAAAGATATGCACTGGGAAACGCGTGCTGCAGGAAGCACCAGAGAGTATGGCGAGCGTCCCGGAAGCCATCACTCTAATCAGCCATCTTTAAGTAAAAAAAAACAAGCATCAGAGAGCATAAAAGGAGACACGGCCTGGCGGCCGTGAAACTGAAAGTACCGCCGGCCGGCCGTGAATAATTAGGGGATGAGAAATGCGCTGGGAGGAGAAATGCAGAGCGCACGCTGAGAAGCATGTGGGACGGAGGCTGGGCTGCCTTTGATGTGGTAATGCGAGGCAGGCAGGCAGGCAGCTGGTGGTATTGTGCACGCGCTTTTTAGGGCTTGCGCTTGCGCAATGACCTAAAAAGCGCACATGCACTGCATGGAATCGCCAGTGGTTAAACTCTGGATAAGCCACTATAGAACTTCGCCAGCTATGCGCAAGCGCATCAGCAGGCGAGCCCTAAAGAGCATGCAGAGCATGGAGCGCAGCGCCATCTGCATCTTTATAGCATCTTAAAACCCGTTGGGGTGACTTTGGGTGCTTTTTTTCTGGCGGACCGGAGGAAACAAGCAATAAAAGGGGAGGTGGTGGACGGTGCAAGCAACAAAGGAGGAGGGGCAGGTGCGAATGAACAAGCAACAACGCAGGAGGGTGAGGGGCAGGACAGGAAGGGGGATCAGGGGAAAAAAGGGGTATAATTGAAATTTAAAAAAGAACCTCTGAAAGCAGTACTTGGGCCATGCTCTGGGGTCGAGACAAACATACAAAGGCAAGTGAAGCCTGCACTCACTTACTAAAGAGAAGCAAGAAAATGAGAGTGACGATGAATCCAATCACTGGTAAGCAATGGTGGGCATGAAGCCCCCTGTAAGTAAACAAAATGTCTCACAAGCAAAAGTGCATGCACTGTCTCAGGTGAAATCTAAAGTATATTGGGTCGTGGTAGGGAGGGGGCAAGCTGTCATAGAAGCAAGAATGCCCGCCAAACACACTGAACTGTATAAAACAACCGACAGTGCACTCAAAATATTTAGGCAAGTAGGCTGATGTCAGGAGAATGTTTAAAGAAGGAACAGGGATGTGTCCTGCCTGAGTCAAAACAACCTTTACCGCTTTGGACCTTTAACACACAGGGGCATATTATCAAGGGATTTATCTCCGCTTTTTTGGCTTTAAAAGCCAAGAAAGCGGAGATAAAATTATCTCCCTATCAGCAACAGGGTGCTAACAAGCAAATTCGCATGTTAGCACCCTTTTTCTCTACGCTTCCCCTTGCATCTATAATGAGAAAATAATAGGAGAAATGTTGTTAAGCGACATTTCTCCTATTATCAAGGATTTCGCTAACCCTGTTAGTGATAAAAAAAGCAGCGCTAACCGCGGTTAGCGCTGCTTTTTTTTACACCTGGTATTTTCCAGACTTAGCCACGATATCCTATGGAAGGTGGATATCATGGCGAAGTTTGTGAGCCCCTATCATCAAGCTAACGCCAAACTTCGAGAGATTATCGTTGATTTTCCAGCGATAATCTCTCATTTGGCAGTTAGCGCGAGGGTTTTTATCACTTCTGAGATAAACCTTGCTAATAGCAAGTTATCGCTGCGATAATTTCCGGCGATGCTTAGCGTTAAAAAATTTGTTGCTAAGCCTCGTTAGCGATAAATATCTCTAATCGTTGGTAATATGCCCCACAGTCTTTTCCACACAAGTAAGTACCACTCAGCAATGTATTTGTACCTTTACCAAACAGTACTTTACCAGGTAAGAATTTTTTTAAATAACATACTTTTTATGTTCTTAAAAAAAAGTGATTTTTGGGTTTAGCGATGGGTAAAGGTAAAGGTAAAGGGAGACGTGGGTGACTTAGGATTTCAGGAGTGGACAGATGTAAAGGGAGGGAAGGGTCATTGGTGAAGGTGACTTGAGTGTTCAGGGATGGGTACAGGTAACCAACAAATAAGTACATTTGATATAGCGGCAAACATTAATTCAGAAAAAAACGCATACTTAATGGTAATAGTCTTGCATACACAGAGTAGGTTTACAGCTTCAGCATCAATAAAAGTGACAGCCAGCCAAAATGTATCTTTACAGCATTAATCAAGAAAATAATCAGTACTCGGTCCATGCTCCAAGGAAGAAAGAAAACGCATGGAGACAGAGTAAAACCGACACTTACTGACAGCACTCAACAACGAAAAGGTAAAAAAAGTAAGATTGACAATGAAGCCAACAAAAGGTAAGTAAGTAATGGGCAGGCTAAAATTCCCTTTTTACAGGTTTTATCCCCCCAGAAACCATAGCTATCTCAGACATGACCTAAAAAGGGCCAGGAAGCATTCATGAAATAAAGAGAAGTGTACACCAATTGAACAAGCATTTGCAATGCAATAGGTCTCGCATTAGGAAAGTTTGAGCTATTGGTATTGTAAATGACAAATTTTGTTTTATGTGTTGGTTTTGAAAATAGCTAAATTAATAGCTTTGTCATTTACAATTCCAATAGTTTTAAGTTTCACAAATGTGACACCTATAGCATTTGTAATGCAATATGTGTTGTATTTACGTTACTTAGATGTATTGATATTACAAATAACAATGGCTTTTAATTTTTTTAAATAATTAATACTTAAATAAAAGTTATTGTAATTTATAATGGCAAAAGTTTAAACTTTCGAAAATAACTTTTGTGAAGATTATGTTCAGTGTATTTTATTGTGAGGAAAATCCAAGAACAGAAGTGAAATGTTAACATCTTTTTGTGACATTTGTAATAAAGCTTGAAACATTTATAGAACATATTTGAACCAGTTGTTGTTGAATGGTTGCACAGATTGATGCAGTGGTGGCGCTGAGTGATGTGGTGGCGACGAGTGATGCTGTGGCGTTCAGTGATGCTGTGGTAGCGCATAGTGATGTTGTTGTGCCCCTGAGTGATGCTGTGGTGGTGCTGAGTGATGCTGTGGTGATTCAATAGATAGAGTGAGTGCGATAGATAGATAGAGGGAGGGAGATAGATAGATAGATGAAGGGCGAGTGCGATAGATAGATAGATAGAGGGAGGGCGATAGATAGATAGATGAAGGGCGAGTGCGATAGATAGATAGAGGGAGGGCGATAGATTGAGGGAGGGCGATAGATAGATAGAAGGAGGGCGATAGAGGGAGGGTGATAGATAGATAGAGGGAGGGCGATAGATAGAGGGAGGGAGGGAGTGCGATAGATAGAGTGAGGGCAATAGATAGAGTGAGGGAGGGCGATAGATAGAGTGAGGGAGGGCAATAGATAGAGTGAGGGAGGGCAATAGATAGAGTGAGGGAGGGAGATAGATAGATAGATAGATAGATAGATAGATAGATAGATAGATAGATAGATAGATAGATAGATAGATAGATAGAGTGAGGGAGATAGATAGAGTGAGGGCGATAGAGTGAGTGAGGGCGATAGAGTGAGTAAGGGCGATAGAGTGAGTGAGGGTGATAGAGTGAGTGAGGGCGATAGAGTGAGGGAGGGCGATAGAGTGGTAGAGTGAGGGCGGTAGAGTGAGTGAGGGCGATAGAGTGAGTGAGGGCGATAGAGTGGTAGAGTGAGGGTGGTAGAGTGGTAGAGTGAGGGCGGTAGAGTGAGGGCAGTAGAGTGGTAGAGTGAGGGCGGTAGAGTGAGGGTGGTAGAGTGGTAGAGTGAGGGCGGTAGAGTGGTAGAGTGAGGGCGGTAGAGTGGTAGAGTGAGGGCGTGAGGGCGGTAGAGTGGTAGAGTGAGGGCGGTAGAGTGGTAGAGTGAGGGCGGTAGAGTGAGGACGGTAGAGTGGTAGAGTGACACTTTTGCAAAGTTTCAGAGGGGCTGGGGGCATGGAGTGGTGGGTGCGATGTCGGGCACCGGTTGAAGCTGAGCAGCAAAAGAGACGACAAAAGAATGCATGTGCCACTCTAGGTTTTAGTAAGACGTACTGGAAACCATAGAATGGCAGAGGAAAGGCAGCGCTGGGAGGGGGGCTGGGCAACCATGCCAGCATTCCGATTCACGAGCAGATGGTCTTGTTTATGACCTGCGGAGCGCGTGAAGTGGCTGGTGGCATATAGAATCTGAGCGGCTGTGGTCGCTTTGATGTTCTTGTCTTGTCTTGCTTTGTGGGAGGGGTAGGGGGAGAGGATTCCTGTGCACGCGCCTGGCTCACATGAACTGTACGCGATCCGCAGTTGGATAGACTTTTCGAAAGCCTTACTATAAATCTCTCCCACCATCCCTACGGGATGGAATAGACAAGACCTAAAAAGTGTTAAAATAAAATAGCAGCAGCAGCAATAAAACAACAACAATAATAAAAACAAATATGCATTTATGTATAGCTATACAGTTGAAAACTAGCTGTTGGGTAACAGGGTGTTGTGTATCATGAGATTGTTGAGAGAAGGTAGTAAATCATGCGTATCAAGTGTGCATTTTTAAAATTCAATTACATTATGTTTACAATTATATCACATTCCACACATTTTCAATTTTTAGCACAGGAGAGTAAGTGGTCTGTCCAGAATCCCACATTTTCAGGTCAGTTACTAGGAGCTGGGGCTAAAGATCCAGGTCCGCAAGAGAGCAGCTCGGCATCTACATAATAATAATAGTAATCATAAACATAGGACCACCAACAAAAATTGTAATATTGTTAATCCCATGTAACACGGATAACTGTGTTCTCCTAAAGTGTTTGAAAGGTTCAACCAGAGGTGTTTTAAGGCACGGGCAAAGTGGGCCCTGGCATAGGGCCCCAGCCTTTCAGGGCGCCCCGATAGAGCCAGCATTGCTTTTGCTCTCATTCTGAACGGATTTTTTTAAATACATATTCCTTTAATTTATTTTCAGTGTGGGTGATGTATTGGCAGAGAAATGTTTGTTTTTCACCACCATGGGACAGCCATAAAAACTGTTTCTTTTAGATCAAAACTGGATCTTAAATATCAGAAATCGCAGGAGTTCTCAAAGATTATTAGCAAAAATGTTAGTGTGCTGCTGCTAAGTTATAATATTGAAAGCAAAGGTCACTATCAATGAATATTTGAGGTAAACACATTTAGAATTTTGACATGTGCCTGTGCAGTCAGTGACCTGGCCAAGGACGGCATGAAAGTGCTGAAATTGTTTCATACATTTTAAAAACTGCCACAAACGGGGCCTCCCAAAATACGTGTGGCCCCAGGCCCTCGAAATGCTGGAGACGTCCCTGGGTGCAGTCGAACGTCCGAGGTCCTGCTCGACACTGCTGAAGGAAAGCCTGGGCCGGGGCTAACTGCTTGGTTGTCCTGCAGCTGCTGCTCCCCAGCCATGGCCGAGTCCAGAGACAGACCACTCTTAGCTCAATAGTGACTGAAGAACATTATCATGGCGGAGTGCATGTGGTCTCAATGCAGGCAGACATGGACGGGCTCTTAAAAGGACCAGATGCTGTGCCGGCGCCGGGAGTGATGCGAAGCGCCTCTCCTGGGCCCATATTTATGCGCGAGTCTTGGCACTGATGGAGCGCAGGGCACTGATGGAGCGCAGATAAACTGCAGTCAGTTGAGACATCTGATGTCTCATACGGGATTAAACTCCAGAAATGCACATGTTTTGTAATGTTTCACTGTGAACGTTTCCTGTACCATTTACTCGTTCTCGGGTGACATGCAAAATAAAGGGAATGAACAAGCCGGTGGAAATAAGGCTGACAGCAGGGTAAGAGGATGAGCGTGTCTCCAATTGTTACTTCAATTAAAAAAATACAGAAGAGGGTCTTTGAAGTACGTCTGGAGCAACCTCAGCGATTACTAAAACGATGTGGTTGATGTGGGCCAGGGGCAGAGTGTTTTAACAACTACGGGTGAGGGAAACGACATAAGCGAAAGCGAAAGAGCTCGCACACATTCACAGCAAACAGCCAGCAGCAAAAGCGCGCTCACAAGGACAAATCTGACACTGAAAAAGCGCGCGTCCAACTCGTGTCCACATTCAAGTAAGCAAGAGGTATACTAAAGTATACAAGAGGTCTCGATTGCTCGACCTAAAAAGTGTCAAACTTGGCAGAAGGCATAAGTCGGGGGCACACAGGCTGTGTTAGAGAAAGAGAGAAGAATTTGAAATGGTTATTGATTTGAAGGGAATATGTGAGAAGTTGGCCTGATGTGCAGTGTTCACTATTCTAGTGATCACTATATATCAGTCCAAACAACCCTTATTGATGATTGGTTGTAAGTCAACCTTATAGACCAGCTATCCTAGTAGCATGGATACGAGCAGTCTAAGGCTAAGACTCTAGAGGGCGTGTTAAGCCAGCTGTTTTACCATCACATTACCCCTTGAACACCCAGTGAAAGGACACCACACAAGTGTTATGAAAATAAACAATGTATTTATTAGAATCACAACAACCCTGTACTCTTTATGAGGACAGGGTGCTAAGCACACAACAAAACTCTTATGAAAATACTTAAGTTAGCACGTTATACACAAATGCCCGAGGGGCACGAAAAACCATATACTCTAAAAGTGGAATGCAAATTACTAGCAGGTAAGTAACGATTCTCAGAGGCTTTGGGATCGCTAGGACTGGACTACTGAACCTTTAGATTACTAGCAGGAGGCCTAGGGAACTCGGGTGCAGAGTGTGCACTCTCACGCGGGATGCGGGACAAAGTCTATGGAAGCTAGAATTCCCAAAGTTAGTGTTCACGGGCGAACCCGACCTGATAGGGAGAAAACGACAGTGGATCCTGACCCTTGGATAGTGAGGCTATGCTGGGGCACCGAAATGCCGAAGTTACCTAGCCCAGGGGCTGCAGCTGCATAGGTCTGAAAAGACGTCGGGAATCCTCGTGCCGGACCAGGAGCCTGGAAGAAGGAAGTTGCTGGCAGGCGACCAGTGAAGAAAAGTTCGATGGATCCAAGCCTGGATCAAGGAAGAAGAAAACCTGAAAGCAGAGGGGACCAAGTTCTTGAATCACTAGCCAGTGATTAAGTGGGCACCAGGATGGCACCGGGCGAAGTCACCGCAGTCAGGTGAGTGGGCGCTGCTGGGCTCTGCAGTCTCTCGGACCAGGAGGCGTTGTCGGCGACCAGGATGGAGGTGCGAGCTGTCCCACGAAGGTTCTTGCTGTCGACGTCGCTGGACCCAGGATTGGGCAACAAGTCTTGGCAAATGCAAGGCCCACGCGGTGGACCTAAAATGGCGTCTTAGCCGGACCAGGTGGGTCCAGGGTACTTCTCCTATGGAGGGAAGCAAGGGCCAGTCTGGAGCAACCAGACCAGCAGCAGTGTTGTCGTCGGGCGTCGTTCGGAAGGCCACAAGCCAGCGGGCTAGTAGCCAAACAACGCGGTGAGCAGCAAAAAGCAGAAGGGCCCCACGCCGATCGTGGAGATGCTGGGGGGCTGCTCTTCGGTGCTGGAGCTGCTCAGGGTGGGGGCTTCTCGGACCCCAAAGCACTCACCAGGAATTTACTCGGTGGGCTTGCTGTGCAGAAGTCGTGCAGTCTTGGCGATGGCCGGTCCCTCGAGGTCTCGTCGCACCCACGGTTCTCAGCTGTGCTGTAGAGGTGGGTAGAGGTCAGAGGTGCCAGGGAAGCCGGGTCTCGTCGAGCTGGGCAGTCGGATTCCGGAGGAAGGACGTGCAGCAGACCGCAGTGTTCTTAGATGGTGCCTGCGGATGCAGGGTGACTACTCCTTAGCCACAAGGGAGAATCTTGGAGAAGAAATCGTGAAGTCCTTTCGTGGAAAGTGGTATCTTGATTCCAAAGATGATCTGATTTGGAAGGGGGCCAGTCCCTACCTTTATCTGGGAAAAGGGGGCTGGCACGCGACTAAGTCCTGCCCTAGGGGTGGGACCAGGAGGGGGGTGGTTACACCCACTTCCTTGGCGGGCTTTTCCCCAGCACAGGGTCTGGAGTGTCCCTGGAACTGGTTCAAGCCAGCCTATGCACAGTGAGCACCGGGGTGCCACGTGCAGTCACCTTCCTCTGAAGCCCTGCCTACCTACAATACACAAAATCCTGTATGGGACGGTGCTGGCACCGCCCCTGGCAGGAAACCCTTTGTCCTTATCTCCTGCTCTGGGAGGACTCCCAGCAGCAGGAGGGCAGACTTGTGTCTCGGTGGCAGCATCCATTTTGTGGATGCTAAGGCTCTGTCTGACTTTAACCGGGGTTAGGGGTTACATACATGTCGTGTCCCTCTAGAAGGGTGGAATGCTAACCCCGTCGCCAGAATTGGCGAGGGGTTAGTATTCCAATTCGTATGACACCTTACTCGACATGTTTTGATAAAGCGATACCAGAGTTGGCATATAACCGCGAGGATTATAATTAGGGCTCCCGGTTTTCCGTTTTTACGGATATTTACATATAAATACAGACGGAAATCTATATTTCCTTTGTCTGTATTTATATGTAGAAACGGAAAAATACTAAAAAATGTTGCCACACTGCCGTGCTCGAATCCAGCTAAGCCCCCTTCCTGCTTCTGCTTCCTTCCCGGGCGCGCACACAGCTGCACCCGAGTACTTCACAGGTCTTTTGAAAGACCATTTACTTGTTAATTAGGCTTTATTGTTGTTTCACCCCATGCCGTGGCCTCCCCCAACGCCCCTGACTCCTCCTGTGCCAGGCTCCATACAGTGCACATTTTAAGCCCTTCAATTCACAGTGCTGCAGCCAGAGAAAAAAAATGCGTGTTCTCATCTGTCACTACTTTATATTGTCTGTCGGTCCCGGCAGTGTGAAAACAAGATTGTTTCAAACGCATGCCATTCGCCCCCTCTGGCTAGCAAGAGGTGGCCTCTTGTAGCCTGCACGTCTAAAGTTATGTATTGTGCTATTCGAAGAGCCTTATGCTCTGATCCATAATTTTATCGACCTGAGCAGCATGAACTGCAGGGATCAAAACGCCCGAGGTGCGGATTAGGGTGAGATTTCGACAGTAGTCATGGCTGAACCCACTGAGCTATTTGTCACCTGAATGTTACAACCTCCCCCGCTCTCACACAGTCTGGGAAGGAAGGTTTTCACGGATAAAAAATTGGCAGCAGTCTCTGAACTGGTTTGGTGTTTGCAGACAGTATTCCTATTCGAACCTGAATATTTCACTTGGCTCCAGGGCTAATTAATCTCCTAAATGTGAGTAAAGATGTCATGGAAGGAAGCAGCTCGTTTTGACTGTGTGGAGGTCCAAATTAGATTTTTGATTTAATTGTTCAGAGAAAACGACTTCCTCGGTGCCCTGCTCGGCGAGTGAGTGCACACGCAGACCTGGCACACGTTGGCAGAGGCGGGCATACATCCACCAGAGATCTTCTGCCTTTTACTGCCAATTGGGGATTCTTGTTTCCAGGGCGGTGCCCTGTAAATAATATTAATTTACGCACCTACCAAGGACAGAACTTTGGACCTAAGGGAAACTGAACAATCACAGACTGCATCGGCCTTCATTTCTAGCCAACAGCTCCAAGGTCACGCGGGGTGCATTTGTACGGAGCCGGGCATCTGTGGCAGCACTGGAAATAGAAATGTCGGCTTGTGTTGATTTAGAAACATAGAACAGTACAGAGGACATTCACCTCACCAACAAGGCTGAACGTCATACCCTGCACCAGAGACCCCCTTACTGGCCAAACTATACCCAGCAGCAGCCTACCAACCCTGCACGCCAATGAAGCAGATGTGAATCGGAGCGCTTTCAGGCCTCATCAGTGGTATGAAGCGCTATATACATTCTGCAATACATTGCACAACCATAAGCTGTAGAATAAACCAGCCCCCGCTCAGAGGTGCACAGTGTGGTACCCTGAAAAGGGCCAGTCTGCGATGTCGCCTGAAGGGGGCACTGAATGTGGCTGCAGCTGCCACTAATTTTACCTCGTGTTATTCCCACATGCTTAGTTGTTCTGGCACAAAAAATTACTTTGCTTTCCACTGGTGACGTGGATGGCTGTGAGAATCATATCTGGGCCTTTGTAAAATGTTAGAATGAGAACAGAAGGCTGGTATTTTTCTCGGGGTGGGAGAGATACAGAAGTGATGGGGTTCTGGTAGTTTCAATACCAAGCTGGCCCATGCTATAAAATGTGCTTTTTAGGATAGCGCGTGGTCATGAATGATCAGGTCATCTTCTGAGCAGCAGCAGTGTCTGCCTGCCCTCAGTTACTGAAAAATCGAGTCAGCAGTGTATCTCTGGTTGATGCCCTTCCATTTCAGGTGCTTTGTAGCAGTTTTAAGCTCTTCTTAGAGTTTCTCGTTGCTCAAATGGGTGTAATTTCTGATATTTATATGTTCCTCTAATCTTCATTGCTTGATTTTTCTTGTGAGAATTTGTCACTCATAGTCGTTGAAATGTCACTCATAATTACACTTAAATTATGAAAATGTCACATATAGCAATGTGAAACCTTGGCAGCTATGAGCAGAGAAGGAGCCGACGCTCCCCTCCCGGGGTATTGAAAACAGCTTTCGGTGGCAGAGAGCTCCCAAGCTACATGCCACGTCCTTAATTATTACATATATATATATATATATATATATATATATATATATATATATATATATATATATATATATATATATATATATATATAATATATATATTATATATAATATGTATCAAAAGGATGTGGTGTGTAGCTTGGATATATCTATCTGTCTGTCTATCTACACACAAACACACCACCACCAATATATGTACTTACTTTCTGTGTGAAAACCATAGACATTTGAAGGCAGATTTCTAGCTGGCTTTAGATGGAAATACAGAAGCACTGGCACATGTTTGCTCCTGATAAGTGCTTGTACTCTATCCTAAAGTGTTTTTATAGCAGAACTGAGAAGCACAGTTACTCTCCTATTCAAATTACTCAGTACCGGACCATTCAAAGCACTGCTAAAGCCACAACAAATCGCCAGTTTAAGTGAGCGCATGTGTGCATTGTCAATTTAAATAAATGTGGAAAAATACTAGCTGTAGCATCGTCTTTTATTGTGGCAAAAATAAATGTGGATAAATACAGAAAAAATGCCCAAAAAATAAATATGGATAAATACAGACGGAAATGGCAAAAAAATAAATACCATAAAACCGGGAGCCCTAATTATAATGCACTTAAGAGTATATGGTATGCGATATCATGGAAACGGCTAAGGGATGGATCCCGAAAGCCGCAGACAGGCTCAGCTCATGCCAGAGCACCATCTCACACGATTCCAAGCACTCTGCCTTCAGGATTGTTAAGGCCTGCCATAGGAGTGACTGATAGGAGATCTGTGTGTCCATTTTAGGGTTAGATATAGGTATACTATATCTAAAGCAAAGGGTGAGTACACCACCTTGCCCCAGCTGTCGTGCAGCCAGTTGTGTCAGTTTAGTTAGTCAGCCCAGGGGTGGCATAATACATGCTTCAGCCCCTGGGAGACTTCTGGGTACACCTCAGCCCTGGGTACAGGGACATGGAGAGGGCCCAGTGCCAATTCAGTACTTGAGTACAATTTGGATAGAGAGAACAGCTAGGCTGTGGGTCTGATTAGCAGGCCCACAGCCAGGGAAAGTCGTAAACCAGTGCAGCAAAAAGCAAAAATCTGGGTGATCATAGGATTGCAGACCCTACTCTCCTACAGAATAGGACAACGCATGTCATTTAGAAGCTCTTACATAGTGGACGATTTTATTTCCTGGAGGCTTCTAAGTAAAATAGCGAAGAAACAGGGCACTAGGTCTTGAAAACAAAAGTGTTCACATTGGCATGTTTAGATGTTACCTTCATAGGGTCTCGTTTATGTTTTTTTGCCGTGGGGCAGCACAGCAGGCCTTGCTGCTGCGCTGTCCTACAGCAAAAGAAACAAGCATTGGAAATGCAATAGGTCTCGGATTTATTTGAGTTAGAGCTAATGGCATTGTAAATTGCAATGTCTTTTAGCCACGTGTTATGGAGTGTATGCATGTGGTGTGTAGTGGAATTATGTGGGTTGGATTGGAATTGTAGCAATGGTGGTATGCTGTGCTTTAGATGAATATGTTTAAAAGTAAAGTGCACCATACTGCGATTGCTACAATAGTTAATTGTGGATGTGCTAACAATTGATGTGTGCACTGATGGCTGGTGGTGTGTGTGCCTGTAAAAATTGTGCACTGATGGCTGGTGGTGTGTGTGCCTGGTGGAAGCGTGCACTGCCGGCTGGAGGTGTGTGTGCATGGTGGAAGCGTGCACTGACGGCTGGTGGTGTGTGTGCCTGGTAAAAGCGTGCACAGATGACTGGTGGTGTGTGTGCCTGGTGAAAGCGTGCACTGACGGCTGGTGATGTTTGTGCCCGGTGAAAGCATGCACTGATGGCTGGGGTTGTGTGTGCCTGGTGAAAGTGTGCACTGATGGCTGGTGGTGTGTGTGTGTTTGGTGAAAGCGTGCACTGACGTCTGGTGGTGTGTGCCTGGTGGAAGCCTGCTCTGACGGCTGGTGGTGTTTGTGCCCGGTGAAAGCGTGCACTGACAGCTGGTGGTGTCTGTGCCTGGTGAAAGCATGCACTGATGGCTGGTGGTGTGTGTGTGTTTGGTGAAAGCGTGCACTGACGTCTGGTGGTGTGTGCCTGGTGGAAGCCTGCACTGACGGCTGGTGGTGTTTGTGCCCGGTGAAAGCGAGGACTGACGGCTGATGGTGCTTGTGCCCGGTGAAAGCGTGCACTGACGGCTGGTGCTGCAGAAACCGGTGAATTGGAGGTGGCAGGCGTGCTGCAGCAGTGGAGGTGGAGCACGTGCTGGAGCGCTGGTAGCATGTTTGCAGAAGTGGAGGTGGGGCGCGTGCTGCAGTGCTGGTAGCATGTGTGCAGCAGTGGAGATGTGACGCGTGCTGCAGGAAGCGGTGCAGTGCCGGTGCTGCAGTGGTATGTGTGTGTGGTTGTGTGTGTGGTTGTGTGTGTGGTGGTGAGTGTGTGGCGGTGAGTGTGCAGTGGTGAGTGTGTGGTGGTGAGTGTGTGTGTGGTGAATGTGTGTGTGGTCTTATGTGTGTGGTGTTATGTGTGTGTGTGTGGTGGATTTAGTTCGAGTTTTCGTACCCTGCACACTCACACACTGCCCCTACACACTGACACACTGACACACTGCTCACCCTACACACTCACACAATGTTCACCCTGCACACACACACACTGCTCACCCTGCACACTCACACGCTGCTCACCCTACACACTCACACACTGCTCACCCTACGTAATGCGAAAAGACCTAGTTCTGCCCTTTGGCCTGTGTTGTAATCGTACAGTAGGTTGTGAGTAGTTGCGCTTGATTGGTTGGGGAGTCCCCTCCTTGCTGCTCCCCTCACAGAGGGCCGGCTGCCTCCATGAAGCTCCAAAGACACAAATTCAGCTATTCTTTGTTTTAGCTCCTGTGTGTCAGGGCACCCTGTAAGCACACAAGCATACCCTGCTCTCTCTGGAACACTCACACTGCTGAGTCTCTCTCACTCTGCAGTCACTCTCACTCTGCAGTCACTCATGCTGTCACTCTCACTCATGCTGTCACTCTCACTCATGCTGTCACTCTCACTCTGCTGTCACTCATGCTGTCACTCTCACTCTGCAGTCACTCTCATGCAGTCACTCTCACTCTGCAGTCACTATCACTCTGCAGTCACTCATGCAGTCACTCTCACTCTGCAGTCACTCACTCTCACTCTGCAGTCACTCTCACTCTGCAGTCTCTCATGCAGTCACTCTCACTCTGCCGTCACTCTCACTCTGCTGTCACTCATGCTTTCACTCCCACTCTGCAGTCACTCATGCTGTCACTCTCACTCTGCAGTCACTCTCACTCTGCAGTCACTCTCACTCTGCAGTCACTCTCACTCATGCTGTCACTCTCACTCTGCAGTCACTCTCACAACGCAGTCACTCTCACTCTGCAGTCACTCTCACTCTGCAGTCACTCATGCTGTCACTCTCATTCTGCAGTCACTCTCACTCATGCTGTCACTCTCACTCATGCTGTCACTCTCACTCTGCAGTCACTCTCACTCTGCAGTCACTCTCACTCTGCAGTCACTCATGCTGTCACTCTCACTCTGCAGTCACTCTCACTCTGCAGTCACTCTCGCTCTGCAGTCACTCTCATTCTGCAGTCACTCTCACTCTGCAGTCACTCATGCTGTCACTCTCACTCTGCAGTCACTCTCACTCTGCAGTCACTCTCACTCTGCAGTCACACATGCTGTCACCCTCACTCATGCTGTCACTCTCACTCTGCTGTCACTCATGCTGTCACTCTCACTCTGCAGTCACTCTCACTCTGCAGTCGGACTCAGAAGCAGGGCTGCACGTGCTCAGGTTTCGCTGAAGGTGAGCTCGAGCGCAGCTCCAGAGCCCGGGCTCACGGAGGAGTCTTTATTATTCGGAGGCAATGAAGCGCGGTCTCCTTGGCCACCGGATGGGGTCTCACAAGGATGTCCTTACGGACGGGCTCCTCCAGGCCCACGAGGGCATGGTGGTCCAGAGAGGCCGTCCAGAGAGGCCTTCCTACCACCGGCGCCCTCTCCACCCCCTGATGCGTCTCTTTAGTCACCGAGGCGGAGGCGAGCAATGGGCGCCTCCATGGGGGGGCATCGCTGACCCACGCAAGGCTCCAGGGCCGCTATTATTAGCGGGCCTTTAATGTATTTATGTGCAACAACAAAGCACCCAAGAGAGTGTGGCAACGTGCAAGTACTGTGTGCCTTCAGTTTATTTATTCCAAATAGGCGAAGGCCGTGCTAGGTGGCGGCACGGCCGTAGATGCAAGGAGATTGGTGCCGTGCTGCAGGGAGCAGTGCAGTGTTTGTGATGAAGGTGGTATGCGTGCTGCAGGAAACTACAGTGAAGGATCTGTGGCACGTGCTGCAGGGAGCAGTGCAGTATTAGTGATGAAGGTGTAATGCGTGCTGCAGGAAACTCCAGTGAAGGATGTGCGGCACGTGCTGCAGGGAGCGGTGCAGTGTTCCTGTGATGAAGGTGGTATGCGTGCTGCAGGAAACGGTGCAGTGGAGGATGTGTGGCACGTGCTGCAGGGAGCAGTGCAGTGTTTGTGATGAAGGTGGTATCCGTGCTGCAGGAAATGGTGCAGTGGAGGAAGCGGGACGCGTGCTGCAGAAACCGGTGAATTGGAGGTGGCAGGCGTGCTGCAGCAGTGGAGGTGGAGCACGTGCTGGAGCGCTGGTAGCATGTTTGCAGAAGTGGAGGTGGGGCGCGTGCTGCAGTGCTGGTAGCATGTGTGCAGCAGTGGAGATGTGACGCGTGCTGCAGGAAGCGGTGCAGTGCCGGTGCTGCAGTGGAAGTGGTAGGGAGATGTGCCGCGGAAACGGTAGATGTGCAGCGGAAAGCGACAGGGCTACAAAGGAAAAGCGGGAAATGTGCTGCAGGGAGCGCTGCAATGTGGCTGTGGAGAAGGTGGACGCGGGCGGCGGGAAGCGGTGGTGTGGGGGTGATGATGGCACAACCTGTTCAGGTGGGGATTAGACGAGGAGTTGCAGTGAGTTTTGGACAGAAGCGGTGCACCCCTTACCCCAGCGCCGAAGGGACTCAGGATGTGATGCTGCAGCAGGGCAGGTGGCCTGCAGGATACCCGCTGAAGCGCGAGAGGAGGAGCGCCTCGACTCTTGGGCTGCCCGGAGTTGACAACACGCTCCCCAGCAGGCCCTTCCGCTGGCTGCTGGCGCGTGTTCGCTGCGTGACTAGGGGGGTGGGTGTCTGAACCGCAAACGCTTCAATCAAGTCGACTACATTAAAACAATGCACAAACTCAGAAAGGCAGGCAGCATAACTTTTTGTAAGCTTTACTTCCCGAACACCGGTTGATCTTGGATGTTAGTGGCAGCTTGTGCTGAAATGGGGTGGGGGACAGCGGGCTGTCCTGGTACCAGCGTGCGTGGGGGGCACACTGGGGCATGTGGCACACACAGGCCTAAAATGCGCACTTGCAGCGTACAGGCCTGTTGCCTGCATGGAGCACAACACATTACTGGGGCGCGCCTGGGACCTATGCAAACACTGGCTGCTTGTGTGCCTTAGGCTCGCCACTCTAGCCCCAAAGTCTCTTCCGCTAGGATTATCAAGGCCTCAAGATACCCCGAAGCCAGTCCAACCCCCATGCCAGGGCGAAGGGGTGAAGCCTTGGACACGTCCACCCCTGAATGCTTGCGCACTCCGCCGGCGCAATAACCAGGAAATACCTATGGTTCGGCGTTACGCAGTTATCCCAGATACAAAAACCCCACAAACATACGTTTACCCACAGTGGGCATTCCTGGCCTGTTCTGGTTTACATAGCACCCACGGCTTCTTTCAGCAACTTCTCGGAGGACGAAGGGAGGGTCGGAGCCAGCGCTAGACATGCAAATATAAAGTGCAGGTACCTACTACCCTAGAGCATCTCTTTCCTGTTACTCTGAGAAGCGCTAATAGCCCCACAACCCGAAGTACTGCAAACCTGCCGAGAAAAGCCAGCACTTTCCCTTTTAAGTCAAAGAAGTGCATGTGCTCTGTCCCGTTTTTTTGTTTTTGTTTTTTTTAAACGGCCAACCACCGACACACTTTTAGACATGGCTCAGGATTGAGGCGAACCCCAACTGAAGATACAAACCAGGTTCTAAGCGTGCCTTGAAAAAGACCGATTGAGAGCATGCTGTGTACTGTGCCTGCCGCCCGGAATGTTGTATACAACTACCGCGGGCTGTGAGGCGCTATGTTTATCTCCACCCTGGGCCCTAATGAAAGCTGCTGTATGGCGGTGTGTACACAAGGATTTGGAGCCTGTGCTCATTGTGAATCACGGTGCTCGGAGATGGTTTACAGAACAAAGGAGCGTCTAAGAGGAAGATCAGCTGCCAATGTGAGCCCAGATGTGAAGCAGATGTGCTGCCTTCCAGGTTTCCACACTCGTATTTAAAGCGTCCATACATTAAATAAAAAAACAAGACGTCAGCATTTACTTGCTTCGCCCTGAAATGGATGCAAAAAAAAAAAAGAAGCTCGCGAGTGGTGCGCGTACGCCACTGTGAGCATATGTCTTCAATTATCTTGCCGTGACGGCCGTGATAATTGAAGATATATGGCCTCTGGTGCGCGTAACAGACACCAATAGGCCATAGGCGGAGCTACGCGACCGCCTATGGCCTATTGCGTGTTCTGTTAAAAAACAGCATGCACGCAAAGGCCAATGAAAACGGACCTTGGAAATAACACGCACAAGCTACATGGAATTTCCAGGTCCATTTTCAAAAGCCCGGGAAAAGGACTGTCGCTGCGCGGCACTGCATGTGCAGTGTACGCTAGGCCCGAGCCCTAAAAAGCAGGAATGCTCTGTAACTATTAGATACCGCGGATTTCTGTCTTATTCCCCTACGCCGGCGCTCAATGGGCTTCTGTGTTCCATCACAGGCACCTTTGCACCATAATGCAAGGGTGCCAGCACTTCGGGGATGATTATTTTTGTGCAGGAAGGCAAACCTTCCTGCACAAAAACAATCACAAAAGGCTTTTTTCTCTTTCTATGTGTGCTGCAGAACGCAGCACGCAAAGAAAGAGGAAAAACGTGGAGAAATAAAGATATTTCTCTTCGTTGTACCTCGAGGCGTAAGTTTTTGGCGCTGCCTCAGACTTACGATTTCTTGCAAATCTGGGGAAGTGTCAAAAAGCCGTGGATACTGCTGGGAACGCCCCCAACAACACCCATGGAACGCTCCTTTCCCTCCGTTTTCTGTGTGAAAGGGGCATATACTTCTATGGCCATGAAGAGCCTCGTAACGTGGCTTTACGTGGCCTGATAAATATGCCAGTGGCACATTGCGCCCCCCAAAGTAAAAAAAGTGACGTTCCAGCCGAGCAATTATGCTGATAGGGCCTCATTTGAGACCTCTAGTGCTCTGATGGTGGGCGCATGCAGTTTCACCTGACTGCCCCAGGCACCGGCGTAGCTAGGGGAGGGGGGGGGGGCATCCGCCCCTGGCATCAGCATTTTGAGGGCGGCGGCCGCGCGGCACTGGCCCGTTGCGGCGGCCTTTATAATTTATTTGGGGACATTGACTTCTGTCAGTCAGTGTCCTCAAATAAATTATAAAGGCCGCCGCAACGGACCAGGGCAGCGCGGCCGCCGTTTTGGAAGCGTTTCTCCAGCATGGTTCCTCTGCTCAGGCACAGCAGCACCGCACCGCACGTTAGAGCTGCAGGAGCCCTCGAGCGCCTCTCCTGACCCCAACTTGACTTGGGCCAGAGTTCCAACGCGCGGGCGTTGTTTAACTACGGAAGCTCCCGAGTACATCAGCTCTGCCTCCAGTCCCCAGTGCTGCAACTCGCTCGAGCCTGCCAGTTGAGGGCTTCCTTGTGGCGGCGAAGGCTCTGCTCTGCAGGTTAATTTTAAATAATTACTTTTGAGTGATGTTATCGTACTGAGTTATGTACAACCAGATTTGCATTGCTCGGCAAACATGGTTTTGATCATTGTAAAATGGCAGTTCGCATTTTCGCTTGTATATCACAGTAAGGAAATACTTCCCGTGGCCCCATTTATGTGTTGGGTCTCAGAATCATGCCTCCGGCGGCGGCGGCGTTTGCAGCGGGAGTCGTTGGGGCCCAGTATTAAGTGAGTCAGGTGTGCCAGGAGTGATGGATCTCACTCTATTTCAATGTGTTTTATAAATTATAAACGCTTTGTGGCTTAGCACGCTCCGCAATTATCTATCTGCAGCTGTTTGTCCTGTTAAAGCTGAAGATCTGCAGTCACACGCATTCAGTGTACCTGAATCCCATCTCCGTCCTCACGTTTTTTGTTCCCATTATCCGCATGTATTTACAAATCCACCTCATAAACACTTAGGGGCAGATTTATGAAGGCCTTGCGCCGCCGGTGTGTCATTTTTAACATGGGAAAAAGTGACGCACCGGCGGCGCAAGGCCTTCATAAATCTGCCCCTTATTGTGAAGCGGCAGGCACGTTTAAAAACAGGCGGCACACTGAGGAGCACTAATTGGAGATTTTGTTACGAAATTTTGTTCCTCCAGAGGCTCCAGGCATCCACTGTTGGGCTCCTCTATCGGCCTTCCAGTGAGAGGGAAGCTAGCACGACCTCCCACACCCTATCACGACAAACAAGTTCAGGCTTTCGCAGGATTAAAGATGAAATGTACAGCATAGATGTTTTTCTTCTATGTATTAATATTGCAAGCAGGGTGAGATCTTTCAGCCTCAACAAGCCTCTTTGAGCCGCTTAATACAAACAGAAGTGCAAGGTCACCATGCACGTGCTGCATCTGGAGTCAGGGGCCCTAAGGTAATGGAGGCTCATATTATGTGGTAGAGGTGATTAAATTATGTGATAAGGTAAATTGAATTATTTTGTATACTATGCCGAAGTTGTAAAACGTGCACCACACAGGGCACTATCCGACTCTAACCCACATGTGTGATGACAGGGTCAGAAACCAGACAAGACCCCCTGCCCCTTCTGTGGGTGACCAGTGTACAATTATAGACACAGAGTACTTACTGAACCTATTCCACCAGGTTGCCCACTTGTGCAGTAAAAGGCTCAGAAAAAGAGACATATCTCCTCCGCCGGTACCCCCACAGGTGTATTTATAATCTCAGAAAATGTAACCTACACCACACTCGTAGCTGTAGAACAGTCTCCCAGCATGTGACCGTGTTTGCAGTAATTATGTATTTTTGGTTTAGTCCGCTACCTTTTACCACGTTGCTTGATAAACTGCAGATCAGTAAGATGCTCTGGAAGAGTGAAAAAGTAGTGCTTTTTTGTGTTTTAACTAAGTTTGAATTTTTAATCCATACATTTCCTTTGAATGTCCTGCTGTGTGTCTGGTGATTCACGAGCTACGTACCCCCGAGTATAACTCTGCATCTGTAGCCACATCATGGAAGTGCAGCCACCAACACCTGTCTACATTGGCCAGACTGTGGGAAGTAGCCCAAAAGGCCAGGTCATGGAATACACATATCACTCCAGCAAGTGCTCAACCCTGTGAGCTTTCTTGATGCAAATACCCAAGCTGTCCATTGTAGGAGACAACGATGATTCCTCTGGATGCAGCAGAATGAAATTGAAAAAATATATTTTACAGTCTTCTGCTTTACTTATGAGTTTCTCACTGAAATCAGGGAAGAAAGTGTGATTTCGAGCCACTTATGGGAACTAAGGCCAGCAAGCTGTTTAATAATTTCTCATGATCACCGAGAAGCATCTAGGGAGGTTTTAGGCTTCTGGGGATATTTTAGGCATGTATGGCTCCCATCAGTCCCCGATACTACCCCCCAAACATAGGGACTTTAAAAGTATGGTGTTTATTTTGTAATGCAAATGACAATCTGTTGCATCCAGTAAGTATTATTTTTTGTATTTAACTGCACGTGTGATTGGATGTGTGCACAGAACTTTAATAAAGTACTGCCACTGAACGACTTGTTTAATATCATGGTTACACATTTGTTTAACACTATAATCAGGTGACAAGGATATTAGGTTAGTGCCCTTCCTTTTCTTGTGCTTTGTTGCAGTTTTACATTGTTCTTAGAGTTTTTTGTTGCTCAAATGGGTGTAATTTCTGATATTTATATGTTTCCCTCACCTTCATTGCTTGGTTTTGCGCTTGAGAAAGTGTCACTCATAGACGTTGAAATATCACTCATAATTACACTGAAATTCTGAAAATGTCACACATCGTAAACTGAAACCTTGGCAGCTATGGCGGCGCTGCCCATAGTGTTGGCAAAAACAAGCAGAGAGTCCTGCCCTGGCCTTTGCTTGTCGCCTGGCAGGCCAGAGGGCGAGGCCAGCACCCGGGTCACCTGTTTGATTAGCTGCGGTCCATCTTCTTGGATACCTTGGGCACTCGGCCATGCTGCAGTCCCAGGGGAGTGTGGGCATCAGATCCCTTCGGTCTCTCGGGCTGGACTGGGGCTGCTTGCCTGGCGTGGGAAACCGACCACCGCCCGCCTGATGCACTCGGTGACCACTGGTGCTGAAGGACACACAGCCAGGGTGCGTTGGTGATGGGCGGAGCTGCCGGGAACATGGTGGACCCAGGTGCTTGTTTCGGAAATTATTATTTTCATGACTTGAAAGAAGTCTCATTATTATTTTCATGACTTGAAAGAAGTCTCTTTGCTCTAGAACACATTTATTCCACACCATGGCTTGGAGCTTTCATCACCACCACTTTCCACACACATTTATTAGTGCAACACACAGTGTCAAGTAAACTCTGATGATTAATTTACCTGCTGGAGAGAGATGGGAGTTTCATCTAGTGGCAGGTTTCATTTGTGTGAGGTAGCGCAGGTGGTTTATATCATAGCTGCCAAGTATTCGCATTGCTAATGTGACATTTCCATTGACGCAGACTTATGAAAGACATTCCACAGCGAAATGTGACACTTCAAAAACATTTTATACTGTGTTAAAATAATGAGTTGCATATTCATTGTGCTTAAGTCATAGGCTGGGACATCGTAGCAATTTAAATACAGAAGTCGTTAACCACCACTCCTTACCCACCACCACCACCAGGAATCTATTCCTTTACTGTCTGGTTACACTCAGCTGTAGTAACTGAATTAATCAATTAAATATCATAATGCAAACAAATGCATTTCCTACCGATTACTTTAACTTGGATTTATCTTTAAACATACAGTGTGCCTTTATTATATATGCTGTTACCTGAAGATGAAGACAATCGAAACTTGGGACAGAATAAATGTATTTTGTCCTTCCAGCTTTGTTTTTAACTTATTGCCCCTCCCAACCCTCTTCCCCCTCATCCGGCCTGGTTCTGCCCCATCTGCAGGACTCACCTGTAGTATCCTGAAGGTGCTGCAAAGAGAATTGTGGTCAAACCCAGTGTGGTGGACCGGTCTGCAGACATTGCTGAGGTCATGGACGGGGCAGATTGGGTACAAGGGTCCTGCACAAGCTGTGATGTTATGAGTGAGATGTCACAAACAGGGTAGGTAGAACTGATAAAAGTTTTGGGTTTCCTTCTGCTTTTCCTTCATCGGCGCAGCTAGGTGGGGGCGGTCCGTCCAAGGCGGCACTGTTTTGGGGACCGGGGCTATCTAGCCCTGGGCCGTGTCATATATGTGCATGTAACTTGCATGATCGAGGTAACTATTAGCGGCGATACTACGTGTCTCTCGGACCTCTTCAGGTGCTCGCCGTCCTTTTTCCCCAGCACCCCCCCACGGGGGCGGCAATCTGAAGGATAGCCCCGGGCGCCACAAGCTCTAGCTACGCCCCTGGCCCCAGGGGATGGTTCACTGTTGTGTAGTCAGAGGAGGGTGCCATACGGATAGGTTGAGTCTAGAACCCAAGCTGTAAAAATTGCTCCGCCGGTACACCGATCCGAAAAACAATTGTTTAAGTGAACAACTACAGTTGAAGCACTGCAACCAGAATCAAATGTGAGCGCACAGAAACATGGCCTAGCGACTAGCGTCATGGTAATCTGGGGGGAGCCTAGGAAATGTAGCTCGTGACACACATCACGTGTACTGGCAGGGCCGTGTTTGATCTCTCATGTACCTGTGAAGCACAGAGATAGACAGTTCATAACTGGTTAAGGAATCTTTTTGGAAGTGGGAGGCAGTGCAAAACTTAGTACAGGAGATTTAACTAAAGCACATCAAGAAACAATGTCATATTGAATGACTGAGGGAAAGAAATACAAACAGTGCAGTTTCCAGTGTGCCACGGGAGCTGTGCATCGTGCAACAATCGCAGTACAGAGGGTGCTGTGTGTTTTTTCCCCTTTATGCAGTCCAGCACAGCGTTTTTGGATTCTGCACTGGATGCATTAAAATCATAGTAAATACGGGCCATAGTGAACCAGATCTTTGTGGATTGCTTGAGTATTTCCCCGTGTAAGGCGGGCTGCCCGTATCAACGCACTATGGGTCATTAATGCCCCGTTGTGACTGATGGAGCGAATTTCAGAAATGCATTAATTCCGGCTCGTGAAGTCATACTTCCATAACTGAATTAATAATACTAATGATTTGTGCTATGTGTGTATTAATTCAATTTAGTTTAAAGTTGCATTTACACAGAAACACGCGGGAAACTAACATGTGTGCTTATAAACGTGCAATATGTTGCATTTTCATGTTTGTGGAAATAATAAATTAATTTTGTCTATTGTCATGTCTTGATTAATTGCGGCTGTTTAATTAGTGGCATGTGGCTATTTTATGTATGCTTTTGTCTACGTGGTGTCAATTTATTCTTTTACAGGTGCATGGAAAATCCTGCTGGACTTAATGAAGAATGGTAGATATAAATGCTGCTTTAATTGTTTGCTTTTTGCTAGGTAATTTAGACTAATGGGTTAATTATTAGTAATGGAGGGTGGGTAACAGAACAAACTGTATTTCTTACATTAATTACTCTTTTGTGTTTGTTTATATAATAGTTTTCGTAAAAAGTGGTTCTGGGCCTAGTGCATTCGTGTTTGGCAAAATTCTGCTCGGAGAAAAGCAAGAGTCCATCATGGAAAAGTTCCTTCTGCTGAAACATTTTGTCGTGATGTAAAATGAAACGTGATGAGCTGACTGTTCTTTAGTCAAGCAAGGCCAAGGCCAGGAACCGGCAGAGGAGTTTGACAGACCGAGGAAGTTATGATTTTCTCTCAGTAAATGTTGCGAACTGGAGGAAGCTTCGCAATTCGAAAGCTAAAACAATGGACTCTAAGAAAGTGACGGAACTGATGTTCAAATTTTGGAATGACACGATGGCTTGTCACTTGACAGCCAATGAGAACTCGTTTTGAGCAGAAAAATGAACTTTTACTTAGATTAGTTTAGCGTAGAAAGGGTATAAAAACTCTTCCCCTGGGAAGAGAGCGCTGCTTCTTGCTGACCTTTAGATGGGTGTGTCGTGTAGACGAACTTCTCTTGGAGCACGTAAGAGACCCAAAAGACTTTTTATTCTTTATACTTTATTATAGTAAGTGTAGTTAGGGACTTAGGATTTGAATAATACCAAACTGTTATTTACTATTTGATTTATGCTACTGAATTTTACTTAAACCATCGTTACCTTTTTACAAATACTCTAATAAAAATGCTCTAATAAAGATTTCTAATGCATTTTCTAAACAAATAGTTGATAAATATTTTACTTTGGAAAACAAGCTGGCCTTGTTATTTCATGAGTTTAGGTTACCATTAGTAAGATCTTATCGCCACAGTGGCTTAATTATTTGTAGGATTTGTGAAGTATGATGAAATTCATTTACCGCGGTTGTATATAAATGTATATAATTTGTGAATAGGTTAATTAGGTCACATGATTCAGTTGGTCAAAATATGTCATGTTAGATTATGGGCCTTGTGATTGATTTATGATTAATGGTGAATATTGTGGAGGTGCTTAGCGTAGTTTATGACATATTTCTTATAGGCCGCTGGATTAATTTCCTGGTAGCAGACTTGATGGTTGCTATAGTAACCAACATGCTACATGGTAGTTACATAGGATCGATGTTTAACATATGTTGAGTTAGTTCACTTTTGTTACGTGTAGTCGAAAGGTTTTTTCCTGCAGTGTGAAAATTCCTAGTTGTACCGGTACAGAGTGGTGTAACAAGAGTGAAGTTACACAGTGCATTTGATCTGTTTCAGAATAGTGGTATTAATGTATATCACAAGTGTTGTGGCCGTACAACACGCGTTAGGGATATAGGTGTGCTAGATAAAACGAATATATGATAGTGAGGATTGTCTATGAAATCGTAACTTTGAATATAGGGACAAAGAGCCCGTTCTAAAATTCACTGCGATGAGAGTAGTAGAATATATTCGAGCTTGAGTGAAGGGTAAGGTAACATTGTTTATTTTGCTAATGATTCAGGTTATCTGTGGCTGGTTAGAGTCCTGCCAAGATTTCATGTATGTATGGTTAGGAATACTTACCGTTTGAAAGTGCGTAAATGATTTTGTAATTCCGTTCGAGTCAAACTTTGAATTGCTACTATATGTGCATTCAGAGGGAAATGAGTTTGTTATTACCTGTTTGAAGGGTAGAGTAAAAATTTACTTTATCGGCGAATGTATATTCTGTTAGAGTAGCGTCGTCTATTCCACGCAAAGAATTTCTTGAATGTCTGTAAAAAACTATCACTTTATTTTAGAGAAACAGACAAATGGTTTGTCCTTTTGTTGTTGTTAATCGAATTTCATTGAGAAAAAGCGTTCTTAAAATGGCGCTGTGAAAAGTTTTTGTGAAGGAGGGGTGAGCACTGAGAGTGAGACGCGAGAAACCGCAGCGGCTGTGTACGTCACACGGTCCGCGCAGTGATGGGTACCATACGTCACAGACTGTACTCTTATTGGCTCACGTGACTTTGTCGAGCTAGACACAGATTGGGTTTTGTGGGAAGCTCTGTTCTTACTGGTCGAGCAAGGTGGTGACGTAGCTCGAACCTGATTGGCTTGTTGGTGTGTTTTGCGCACGGATTGGCTGGTGTTGCGGAACAACCAGGAAATATTTACGATTATTTCTGACTAAGTGGATTTGGATTAAAAATGAGTTATTTTTACAAGAACGTTGAGAAAAAGCTTACAATGCTTCAAAAATGTAAAAATGTTATTTCACCTGACAAGAAAATTGAAACGCGAGGTGGTAAATTACTTCATAAATACAAGACACCTGCAGCGTATATGGAAGGTGAATATGGTTATCATACTTGCCTATGGTTTGATGTTTGGAAGCATTATACTAAAGATGACGGTGTTTTGGCTTGGCCGGATGATGGTTCATTTAACATGAAAATTTTAAGAAATTTGAGAAAAAAGATGTCAGCTCTTGTACCAAGGCCTAGACCAACACAATTCGAAGCTTTAGTTGAATGGGAGGATGAGATGATGCAGCTTCAGAAAGAAGCAAGTGGGCTAAAAAGACCTCCTAAAACATCGATTTACAAAAGAGAAACGCATGAAGATAGAATGCGTATGTGGAGACAGGCAGACATGTGTGAGGGTCTCTATTTAATAAAAGAAATGGTTTTAGGGACTCCAGGTGAAAATAATACAGAAAAGAAGAATAATATTGTTGTAGAAAGTGAATCAGAAGATGCAATCTTAGAAGAAATTTACACCACAAATAAAAAGCAAACTCCACTGAGACCGCCTTGTTCATGATCCACTCCGATGGTTTCTACAGGAACCACACCAAGTGCACCTCCATTAAATGATTCACCCAATTTGTACCCAAATAATTCTGAATCTTTTGAAACTCCAGAAAGATACGAGACAAGAACAAATTCTAGTGCTTATAATGGAAGCAGAAATTTTCCTGAAATTCAAATGGAAAGGGAAGCCCCTAGAGATTTAACGAGAGTTGCCAGAGATGAGGAAGTTGCAAATACCTCAGAATACTTACGATCAAAAGAAGAATTAATTTGGCAGTTAACCAAGGGCATGGAAGCAGTGACAGTTCCAGTAACTATTGGTCCTGTTCAGCCTGTTTTCGATCAAAAGGAAATTAAACAGCTGTGGTTCTGAAAATCTGGACCCTGTTGTTTTCCCGATATCGAGGTCCAATACCCGTGTCACAAAATATCAACGTACCATGACGAATTTGGTGTCAGCGAACCGATAATGATTAGGACACCATTCCTATGCATTTGCGTCATAATCGAGGGTCGCCAACACCCCCAAATCATAGTTTCCTTCCCGACCCCTTAGACTCCATTTTGGGAACGGCATCCATCTTATGTCTTGCCCTCATGATAAGTCAATTAAAGGTCGAGCTTGATCCAAAAAGGACACGTCCTCCTTCCCTGACTTCCCCCTGACCTGTCCCAACTGACTCCATTGCCTTTAGCCAAACCTGTTTGGGCAGCCCCTCGCCCAGTGGCCAAATGCGATAGCATCAATGCATAACATTCCACAAACCATTCACTACATACAGACCATGCTTTCTGCAAACATGCACCTGTCCACGTTCCTTGTTTATGGCCAGTTTTATGACTAGGAGGTGTCCTCCTTTATTGAGGTTTCATCGATATCTGATGGGAGTTCCGGGCCTAACTGGGTAATCTATCAACGAACTGGACATCTAAAATGTGGGCTTGCTTACATGACTTTGCTCTTTGTATTATTGTAGAAATATGTGTATAGCCATATCATAAACTCAGGAATCCTTGCTCGAAGCTATTATTTTTGTATATAAGGAGAAGGCTGGTTCTGTAAAAACGAACAGTCTCCTGAGAACACATGACCCGTGTTTGTCGTGCTTCTAGGACACCTGTTACTTGGTAGCTATCAATAAAACTCGATCTCTGACTCGACTAGAAGACTCCGTGTTTCTGTGGTCCGGAACAGGGAGAACTCAGAGGTCTTCGGGTGTTATCCCCTGGCACCAAACGGGTTCCTAAAAACCCGTTACCTCAGTTGGCGCCCAACTCGGGGCGGTATCAAGCGGCGACGGTCCAAGCCAGATGTTCGTGAGGAGCTTCGTGTGAAAATGACGGAGGACGGCCAGCCACTTCAGCGACCCCTGTATGTCGACGTGGTTCCGAAGGTCTTTGCTGCGAGGTTCCCCGCGTCCCGACGGCTACGAAGGACTGCTGCCCTGACTATCGCCTTGTTTTGGACCCAGTGATCCTTGGTAGAGCGAAACGATAGACGAGTCTTCTAGCGACGTCACCGATCTGCAAATACTTCAGTTAAGTATAAGTGGAGCGTCTCCCAGTCCTTAGTTTGTCCTTAGTTTTTGGTATCCTTGAGATACGCTTTGATTTGGTACTTGCAAGCCCCAAAGCCGAAGGACTTGGGTATTCACGAGAAATATCGTAACAGATAATCCTTTGAAGTTTGAAGCTAGACTAGTGAGCAAAGATGCCTGGTTTTAGCAGACTTGGAAACTTGTTTTGTCTTGGTTATAGTAAGGACTCCCGATTAGAGGATTCCTGTCCGGTTCCTCCGATTGGAACTCCAACATATGAGCTCTACGTAAAGCACGGCGTAGGCCCCATCACATATAATGAAGTGTGGATAAAATACACCCGCAAGGATGGTGTTTTAAAATGGCCCCAATATGGTAGTTTTGACTCAGAAATATTAGACAACTTAGAGGTCAAATTATTTAAGAGAAAAGCCCGGCCGGCGATGTTTGACTCTTTTCGCTTATGGCGCAAAGAAGCCAAACAGAAAGAAATAAAGTTAGCAAAAAGGAATAAAAGAGGTATGTCAATGGTGCAAGCTGCCGTTGCATACAGGGATAACGAGGAAGAGCAAGAAAGCGAACAAATACTTAGGAGCAAGAAACTAGCAGTAGATAAATGCTACCCGATGTTACCAAATAAGGGACAAGGTCAAGAGGAAAGATCTGAGAAAGATCCATTAATGTCCCACTTATTAAGCTCACCTCCACCGTATGCGTTAGACGCTACTACAACGCCAAAGCGTTTTTCTATACCACGCCCCGGCGCACGAAACACAGCTTTTGCACACACGCCAGCTACTGTTCAGCTGGTTCCTACTTCTCCGGCGCAGCCTTCTCAAGGTTCGCCATCTATGCTACCTACTCCATCTACTTCCACGACTTTGCCTACAGCTCCAGCTATTGTCTATGATACCGCGTCTGCTACTACTTCAATATCCTCTACTATTGCCTCTACTTCTTCTTTGCCTCAGCCTGTTTTTTCCAATACACTTGCTCCTCCGCAAGCTTCTCCTTCTATTAGACAAAGAGTGACAGGTACCGTCACTGGTCTGCTTTCACCTTTCTTCGGGTCGCCTAAGACGACCCCTAAAACAGAAGATAGACAGTTACGTAGTCAACTGCCTGACTACGAGGAAAGAAAAGTGCTAAATGAACTAGCCCGTAAATGGATTACGGATACTGTTAGATATGATGTTCAGTCTGTTATGGAAGTTTTCCGTCAATGGAATGCACCCACTCAGAGATACGTATTCGAAGAAATGTGTGTATATCTGGGTGAAGATTTGGAGACAAATGATCCCACGTACACAATGAACGAACTATGGCGTACACGCTTTAAGTTCCACGAAGGCATGATTACAGGCAGGGATGTTGAGAAAGCGATAGAGCTATTGCTCTCTTATAGGAGTAAGGGAAACGTCTCTAGATCATTGTACGAAGACGACGTATCAGATAGGAAAAGAGCGAGACAGTACCCCATGAGAGAGATTCCTCCGGTTTGGAGGGAAGGCGATGCAAATGTAGTACCGCCAATTCTGCCTCATTTCCAGCGTGTATGGGTACATGTCCCCTGGAAACGATCCGAAGTCTTAGCGCTCAAGCAGACATTGCCTGATCCTCGTAAAAACCCGACTGGGTATTATAAGGAGTTATCGCAAACTGCAAACTCATGTATAATGAATTTAGCGGATATAGACATGCTGTTTGGGAACGTTGTTCCACATCCTCTATGGAGCAAAATACGTCATACGAACCATGCCCAAGAACTAGGTGACTCATGGGCGAACATTGCCGCTATAGATGCTAGACAAATTGGTGGTTCTAAACCTGAGCCGTTAATAGCTGAACTTCCCGGTAGAATTATTGCATACATGAAAACAATAATGCCAGAAGTACGCGTGAACTGGGACAAGCTATCTGCATGCAAGCAGAAGAAAGATGAGAATGTGTCTGACTTTTTCACAAGATTCGAGGAGACTTTCACTGATCATAGTGGTCAAGATATGACTACCGAGGGTGGCCAAAGATTGTTTGTAGACAAGTTTGTACATAATTTAATGCCTGAACTATGTAATAAATTGAAAGACTCAGAGAGTGCTTGGGCTGTCTCTACGTCAGCTCAAATTTTAGCTACAGCCCAGTACTATGAAAATAGGCGCAAAGACGAGCTAGATAAAGTAGACAGAAAGACAAAAGATTTAAAAACTAAAGTTCTTCTCCAGCAAGCTTATCCGCCTCGGACGGCTAGTCAGCCCAGTTATCAACCTCAACATCAGTATTCGAGAAACACGCAAGGAAACGAGTTTTCCCACCAGCGTATTGCTTATGGCCCGAATCAATGTGCATATTGCAAGGAAGAGGGTCACTTTAAAAGTAATTGTCCGGCTCTTGCGCGATGTTTGAGCGGAGCTTCGGGTGTAAAGGGAAGAGGTGTTCAACATGCCCCTAGAGGTAGGGGCCGTGGAAATTTCACGCAGAATACAACTTCTTTTCCGCCTCAGAATTCGATGAACAGCTTCGACCAACAGAATAATGCGTCGACCAGGTCAGCTCAGTACTATGTTGACGACTATTACACCGAACATGAATATGAGGGTAACGATTGCTAGGACAGCCATGGACAAAGAGAGGGAGTCGTTTCAGTTCCAGTAGATCAGAATGGACCTTATGTCGAGGTGATCACCTCAGGAGTGTCAGAGCCATTTCTGCTGGATACTGGTGCTACAAAAAGTTCTATCATGCACTCGAAACTTCCTGGCGCACCTTTGTCTGGCGAAATGAATGTCTCAGTAGGCTTCTCTGGCGCCCCTGTTAGAAACCCGATCTCCAGTCCTGTATCTCTTTCTATTGGCCCATGCGAATTAGAGGCACCCCTCATTCTTACAACAGGTTGTGGTGAAAATTTGTTAGGATTGGATTTGCTAAAAAGGTTATATGCGACTTTGTACTGTTCACCATTAGGAGTACAACTCACTTTAGGGAAGAAAGTCATTTCTCCAATGTATGTGTCGAAAGAAAATATTGCAACTGAATTATCGAGTCTTCCTGATGTACTCTGGGCTAAGGGTTCTAATGATGTAGGGCGTTTGGAGATAGCACCGTATGTCATAACATTGAAAGCCAACATTAGGTTACCACGTATTCCCCAATACAAAATATCTAGCGAATGTGAAAAGGCGTTATTGACGATTGTTTATGACCTGATTGATAAAGACGTCATCGAAGAAACAACAGGAAATGTTTGTAACAGTCCAGTTTTGCCCGTCTTAAAACGTACTGATCCTTCACAACCGCCTGTGTATAGGTTCGTGATCGACCTCAGAGAAGTGAACAAGATAGTTATCCCACAGTTTCCAGTTGTCCCCGACATTACTGCTTTATTGACGATGGTTCCAGCTTCAGCAAATTGGTTCTCAGTGATTGACCTGAAGAACGCTTTCTTCAGTATCCCGATTGCTGAGGAGAGTAGAGATATTTTCAGATTTAATTTAGGAGGACGAAGTTTCCGCTTCAAGTGCGCTCCTCAAGGCTACTGCGAAAGCCCATCAATATTCAGTCAGGCCCTGAAAACACAACTAGACACGATTGTTCTACCAAATGGTTCAACTCTGATTCAGTATGTAGAAGATCTACTGATCGCTGCAGACACTGAAGAGATTTGCAAGAAAGCTACGTTATCATTATTGCATCACTTATGTGACATGAAGCACAAAGTGTCTCTTTCCAAACTACAATTTTGCCGACAAGAAGTAACCTACTTAGGTCACATCTTGTCGAAGGAGGGAAGGAGACTGACACCAGAAAGAATACAGGCAATCGCAGGCCTAAGTGCCCCAAGGACACAGAGAGAGGTTCGAGCTTTCTTGGGCATTACATCGTACTGTAGACAATGGATACCGAATTTCTCACTACTAGCTAAACCCTTGTTGGCACTACTCTGTAAAGACACGCCAAATCCTATGCCTTGGTCTGAAGATTGCCAGACGAGTTTTCACAAGTTGCGTGATGCATTGTGTTCGGCTCCTGTGTTGGGAAACCCCAACTACAGTAAGCCTTTTACATTATATGTCCACGAGAAGGAAGGTTGTGCATTATCAGTTTTAACACAACATTTTGGGGACAGACAGCGCCCATGCGCGTATTTTTCGGCAACTCTAGACCCTGTGGCTAAAGCCCTACCAAGTTGTCTGAGGGCTACCGCCGCAGCAGCTGTCTGCATCCGACAGTCCGCTGGATTAGTCATGAATAATACTCTGATCGTTATGGTTCCGCATGCAGTGGACATTTTACTAAACAGGACAAAGACATAACACCTTACTAGCGCTCGACTATCCAGTTACGAACTTACGTTGCTAGCAAGTCACATCCACATAAAGAGGTGCGATACACTGAATTCCGCAACGTTATTACCCATTCCGACAGGAACAGACGAAATTGATAAACATGACTGCTGCTTTAGGACAGAAGAAGAGACAAAAGGGAGAGTAGACCTACAGGACACTCCCCTTCCTGAATGCAATGATACTTTATGGGTCGATGGTTCATGTTTCAAGCTGCCGAATGGTGATACGACTGCAGCATATGCCGTAACGACATTACACACCATTATAGAAACTGCGCGCATTTCCCATAATTCTGCACAAGCTGCAGAGCTAATTGCGCTTACCAGAGCATGTGTGTTAGCGAAAGGAAAACGAGTGAATGTGTACACTGACAGCCAATACGCCTTTGGTGTGGCTCACAGTTTTGGGAGATTGTGGCATGAACGTGGGTTTCTTACGTCACATGGTGCAAAGATACAACATGGTCAGCTAGTTAATGAGCTCCTCCAGTCACTAACCTTGCCACTACAAGTTGCCATTATAAAATGTAGTGCACACAAAAAGATTCAGGATGATGTTGGCCGCGGGAATGCATTTGCAGACGAGGTTGCGAAAGAGACTGCAAGGAACACAATGAGTCGGATGTATGTTGTAGGTCCCGCTAGATGGATTACTGATGTAGGAATGTGTGAGGACACCATTGAAAGCGTGAAATCTATACAAGCCGAGGCAACTGAGAAAGAGGTGAATGAATGGAGAGAAAGTAAGGGTAGATTAGATACGAATGGTTGTTGGGTCGAATTGTCAGAACACCAGCGATGGTTATTGCCTAACGCCTATGTACTTGCAGTAGTAACAATGGCTCACGGATTTGCACACATCAGTTCGAGAGGAATCTGTAAAGTATTGGCCCCAGTATGGCAAAATAGCAACATCCCGAAATATGCAGAGAATGTGGTCAGAAACTGTATGGTGTGCTTGAAGTACAATCCCGGTAGGGGAACCCCAACTCCAGCTGGTCATTTTGCGCCTCCAACGTATCCGTTCGAGGTTTTGCAGCTCGATTTCATTCACATGGAGAGATGCAACAATCTGAAGTATCTGCTCGTGGTTGTTTGTGCTTTCTCCAGGTGGGTGGAAGCGTACCCCCTTAAAGACAATACTGCCTTGTCAACCGCCAAAGCCCTTGTCAAAGAGTTCTTCCCGAGGTTTGGCATGCCTAGAATTGTCTGGAGTGGTAATGGAAGTGAATTCGTAGGACGCGTGATGAAGAGAGTGTGTGAATGTTTAGGCATACAGCAAAAATTCCACTCTGCGAATCACCCCCAATCAGCTGGATTGGTAGAGTGCTACAACAGCACTTTAAAGCTCAAATTAGCCAAGATCCAAGCCAGTACAGGTCTCCAATGGCCCGACGCCTTGCCCCTAGCACTCTTGTCAACTAGGATGACTGCCCATTCCAGATTAGGACTTAGCCCGCACGAGATAGTGTTCGGCCGCCCAGCCAACGTCTGGGGCGTGCCAAGACCAAAGAAACTTAGCGAAATAGAGCACCCCGTATTGCTTGACTATTTGTGCGAATTGACAACTAAATTGCGTGTTTTACACCAACAGGTTCACAGTTCCTCTCCACCAGCCTCTGACGATCCAGGTCACTCCATCACACCCGGCGCGTGGGTCTTAGTGCGGAACTTCCAGCGCACCAACAACGGACAGCCGAGGTGGACCGGACCTTACCTGGTACTTCTTTCCACGAGGTCAGCGGTTCGGGTGGACGGCAAAAAGAACTGGGTGCACGGGACCCATTGTAAACGGGTCCCTCTGCCCCTTCCATACGACCGGTGGGTCAACGAAGGAATTGCCGACTCCGAGACAGAATCCATACCTCGCTTCATCCCTTTCAGCGATGCACGTTTAAAAGAAACTGGTACCGAAAAGGAGAGTGATCGTATTTTACAAGGACTTGTGCCACCGTCTATGCAGTTGGACACTACCGAACCTGAGACATTGTTTGAAGACCACACCATACCTGGGAAACGACGATACAACCTTAGGTCTAGACAAAGAGACTAATAAAACTAATGTGAATTTCTTTCCCCCTAAGAACTATTTTTGATTTTTCAGCTCTCTCGTCCCAGGAAACTTGCTCATTTTTGATTTTCGAACCGCCATCCGGTTCTGCTGCTAGGGTCGCGGTTGAAGTCTTGGGAGTGCAACTGGGAAGTTTTAGGTCCACGGTTCTGGTTGGTCCACGGGAGTTACCCCGGACTGAGCAGAGCGCGCTCCCTGGCAGAATCAATCTACCGCCGCGGGCAGCACTAGAGGATGGAGTTTCCTAGGGTAGAGAGACCTATCAGACTCACGAACTTTGAAAAACGGTTATGCACGATACTGTCCAAAAGAAGATTCCTGATAATATGTGTTTTAATGTTATGTAGCATAATTGTGTTTTTTACTGGTTATACTCTATTCGTGTTTAAAGTTACCTTTCCGAATGACACCCAGCCACAGCCTCCTCCTACTATCTCTCCACACTACTTTCACCCTCTACCTGAACACGAATCTGCCAGAAGACTCGAATTTGTAAATAACTCATTTATTCAACTCCTACACCAGCACCAGTCCATCATGAACACATCGAACTGTTGGATATGTGGACTCATGCCACACACGACGGATAAGGGTATCCCATACTTCATCCTGCCTTTCAGCTGTTATGGTTCTCTGTGGGCTTTCCAGACTATGTTACTATGAACCGTACCCGACACGTTCTACTGAAAGTGATTCCAGTAATAAAGGTCTAATTGCAGGGATAAGGAATATGAGTAGAGAGTTCGACACCTATCTTACGATTCCCAAAGATGAACTCACTCCGTACACTCGTTGGAACGTAACGAAATATGGGGTTTACCTGAGTAAGAGCCAGACAGCAAAGAAATCCCGCCCAGTTTGGATAGTACCCAACCGAGGTCACTTATGTTTACAGGGTATCGGCAGGGATCCCAAAGCTCAATTAGGAAAGAGTATTTGCACAGAAACATATGTGTTTGCTTCCCGAACTTCCCCTATATTATTAGCAGCCAAAGGCACGTACTTCGTCTGCCATGACCAAGCTTACACGTGGTTGCCCCCTGACTTCTCAGGTACCTGCTTTATCGCATTTCTGCTGCCTCCCACTTACACGGCCCGAGCAGATTACCATCGGACAAGGACAGCTAGAGGTGTCGTGAGTAAAGATGACACCGCGGGTCAGGAATTCACTGACTTCGCAAAGGGCTTTCTGCCATTTTGGGGGCCTATGGTAAACAGCAGGAATATTCGCCAGTTATCGAGGATAGTTGAATCCGCCGTGACTACAACGGCCGGAGCCCTTGGAAATTTGACGTCCGAACTTCAGTCGGATCGACTTATGACCCTTCAGAACCGAGTTGTCCTAGATATCATACTCGCCGATCGTGGTGGTGTGTGTAGAGTCATCCAATCCAGTTGTTGCATTTTCATCCCTGATAACGCACCGACAGTGTACCAAGCCATCTCTAAACTACACAAAATATCTGATTCCCTCCACCCGGAAAAAGGAGATTGGTCCTTACTAGGGTGGTTCTGGGAACTGATCACTGCATGGGGATGGAAAACACTGATCTTCATTGGGATGATCTTAGCGCTTCTGTTTATGTTCTGCCTGTGTATACAGTGCGCTCCTGCACTATGTGGCCTCTGTGCTACGTCATGTGTACGGAAGCCTGTGTCACGAGACGAACTGAGCAACAGAATGATGTTACAGCAGCATCTCCACGAATTCCTTCATACATATTTGGACTCCGATTAATATGAATTATTGCCTTACATAAGGGCAAAAGGAGGGTCTGTGGTTCTGAAAATCTGGACCCTGTTGTTTTCCCGATATCGAGGTCCAATACCCGTGTCACAAAATATCAACGTACCATGACGAATTTGGTGTCAGCGAACCGATAATGATTAGGACACCATTCCTATGCATTTGCGTCATAATCGAGGGTCGCCAACACCCCCAAATCATAGTTTCCTTCCCGACCCCTTAGACTCCATTTTGGGAACGGCATCCATCTTATGTCTTGCCCTCATGATAAGTCAATTAAAGGTCGAGCTTGATCCAAAAAGGACACGTCCTCCTTCCCTGACTTCCCCCTGACCTGTCCCAACTGACTCCATTGCCTTTAGCCAAACCTGTTTGGGCAGCCCCTCGCCCAGTGGCCAAATGCGATAGCATCAATGCATAACATTCCACAAACCATTCACTACATACAGACCATGCTTTCTGCAAACATGCACCTGTCCACGTTCCTTGTTTATGGCCAGTTTTATGACTAGGAGGTGCCCTCCTTTATTGAGGTTTCATCGATATCTGATGGGAGTTCCGGGCCTAACTGGGTAATCTATCAACGAACTGGACATCTAAAATGTGGGCTTGCTTACATGACTTTGCTCTTTGTATTATTGTAGAAATATGTGTATAGCCATATCATAAACTCAGGAATCCTTGCTCGAAGCTATTATTTTTGTATATAAGGAGAAGGCTGGTTCTGTAAAAACGAACAGTCTCCTGAGAACACATGACCCGTGTTTGTCGTGCTTCTAGGACACCTGTTACTTGGTAGCTATCAATAAAACTCGATCTCTGACTCGACTAGAAGACTCCGTGTTTCTGTGGTCCGGAACAGGGAGAACTCAGAGGTCTTCGGGTGTTATCCCCTGGCACCAAACGGTTTCCTAAAAACCCGTTACCTCACAGCCAGGTTTGACAATTCCATTAAATGCAGAAATTCAGAAAGTAGCTGAAAAATTTTATTCAGATTTATCTGAAATACATCGTGAAAAAACAAAATTGCCTGATTTAACTTTTAATCAAGGTTCTTTTAACCAGACACCAATGGGTGCAGAGTCAGATGCTGAGACTCCTGAGAAAACAGAGTCTAATTCAAAACTTGATGTAGCAAAATTAAAAGCAGATTTGGAAGAATTAATAATTGGCACAATTGGTCCTGACAGTTTAAAGTATTATCGGGATGATGAACTCCTGTTCATCAGCAAAAGCATTCAATGGAAAACAAAAAATAAATATGAGCAATTGGAAGAACTGGCTGCTGAATTGGAAATTGACTTGAGCAGACAGAAAAATTTGGGAAAACATTACAGATTAGACTTTACAGAAAAAGACATTGGGAACTTCAATACAATGGGAAGAATTATGCATATAACGGAATTGATTGTATACATTAAAAAGTTGGGTGACTTGAGTAAATGGAGAGTGAAATGGACCAAAAAGAGAGAAGACGAAAGGTTGGATAGACTGTCTTAACAGTTTCCAATGAGAGAAATTGCAGGTGGAGGATATGTTCATGTCCCATGGTCGAGACAGGATATTTTGCTTTTCACAAATGATTTTCCTCGGCTGAGAGAAAAGCCTGTGGAATGGTATCGACCAGCCGCGGGCCGTGGAGGGAGTTACGGTGGGGCAGGGAGGCGGGGAGGGGGCGGGGCAGGGTGGAGAGGGCTAAAAACCGGCACCTGGATAATTACAGGTAAGTAAACAATTTAAATAATAAAACGAATTTCGTAGCGCGCACTGCATCGCAAAATGCGATGCAGTGCCCCCTTCGAAATTCGTTTTATTAATCAAATTGTTTACTTACCTGTAATTATCCAGGTGCCGGTTTTTAGCCCTCTCCACCCTGCCCCGCCCCCTCCCCGCCTCCCTGCCCCACCGTAACTCCCTCCACGGCCCGCGGCTGGTATCGACAGGTGGACAGGTTTATTAAAGTCTCAAAAGTTCTGTGGATTGATCTGAATGGATTCTTTGACATAGTTGTCCCATCAGATCTTCGGACAGAATGTAAAATTGCTGTAAGTTGGCCCAAAGTAGAGCCAGATCGTATCAAGGAGACAGGTGCTCCAGCACCAGAGGTCATGGACCTGTATGACAAAGTAATTTACTGGTTGAAAAAGAAAATTGCCCCAAAGGAAGTTGATTGGGTAAAAATAGACAGAACAAATCAGGAACCAAAGGAATCAGTTCATTCATTTTATGAAAGGTTATTACTGGTTTTTAAACAGTACAGTGGCTATGAAAAATTAGATGAAAAGGATATGAGCCACTTTATTTACAGATTTGTTTATGGTCTAAGACCAGAAATTGGAGAAATGATTAGGAATAATATTGTCGGATGGCAATCAAATTCAGTTGATGATATTTTGAGAAAAGCAAAATACTGCAGTGATGAGTTGGAAGCAAAACAAAAGAAATTAAAAGAGAAGGCAATGTGGGCTCAGGTGAAAGTAGCAGAACATCAAATTGCAAGCCTTGAAAATAAAAATGTAAACTTTGTTCAGAATCAGAATCAGGGTAAGGGAAAGTTTAAAAATAATCTCAACAAGCCGAAATTTAATGTTAACATTGAGGAATTAAAACAGAAGTTACCTTGCTTTAATTGCGGCGAGATCGAACACTGGAAGCGCGAGTGTAAAAACCCGCCCAGAAATTTTAAAAATGCAACATTAAATCCACAGATGCAGAACGATGTAGATCTGCAGCAACAGCTACAGCGACAGTTGAACGATTTGAGTCTTCAGCAACAGCTACAGCGACAGTTAGTACACCAGCAGAGTCAGATTCCACAGCCCCCTTTTCCAAATTGTGGGGGTGGGCAAAGGTTCAATCAAAGCACTGGATTCAGCGGAGGTGATCAGGTAATAAGAGCTCAAAGATCAAATGTGCAAAATGGATCAGGACAATTTTTGTTGACAGGAAATCAAGGAAGCGATTCTGATGACTGCTTCTGACGGTGCCCGAGAGAGGGGGAAGAGTGTGTAATTGGAGCCACTCTTGAGGTTGACCAGTCTGGTCCATATGTAAATGGGAAAGTGAATGATGTAGAAATCACTTTTCTTGTGGACACTGGTGCTACCCGTTCTACTGTTAGATCAGTGGAAATTGAAAACCTGCCTCTCTCTGGGGAGTCCATCCAAGTAGTCGGTGTAAGTAATCAGCAAATTAAGACAGATCTGACAGAACCTGTCAAGGTGGAAATTGGCAATTTTAAAGACAAACACAGATTTGTAGTTTGCGATAGCAGCCCAGTAAATTTGTTGGGGAGAGATATATTGTGCAAGATGAATTGTAGAATATATTGCTCACCAGGAGGAATTGAATTGCAAACAATGGAGGAAGATGGGTTGTACAGATTAACAATGTTAATGGTTGAAGCAGAAGAAACAAAATCATTTGCTGTATTTGATAAAGAAAATTTACCAGAAGAATTAAAAGAAACAGTCAAAGCTGAAAGTTGGGATTTAACAGGAAATGAAATGGGTCTGATGAAACATGTAGATCCAGTTAAAATTACAGTGAAGCAGGGAATAGAATTTCCAAACATTCCTCAGTACAAAATGAAAGCTGAAACAATTGAAGGTGTTATTCCTGTTATTGAGAAATTCATTAAGCAAGGCGTTTTGAAAGAAATTGTGAGCAGTCCTTGTAACTCACCGATTATGGGGATTAAAAAGCCAAATGGAACGTACAGAATCGTTCAGGATTTGAGAAAGGTTAACCAAATTGTTGTTCCTTGTTGTCCAGTTGTTCCAAACCCAGCAGTCATTCTTTACCAGATTCCGCATGATGCAGAATGGTATACTGTCATTGATCTTTGCAATGCGTTCTTTACTGTTCCATTACATCCAGAAAGTCAGGAAATCTTTGCTTTCAAGTTCCAGAGTAGGACCCTCGCATGGTGTAGAATTCCTCAGGGGTATACAAAGAGTCCTTCTATCTTTAATGAGCTGTTGAAGAAATCATTGGAAGATCTAAATTTACCTGGCAGATCGACATTAGTCCAGTACATTGACGATCTGTTAATAGCAGCAAAAACAAGAGATAACTGTGTGACAGATACGATTACTTTCTTGAATCACTTGGCAGATGAAGGACATAAAGTGTCTCCTGCAAAATTGCAGTTTTGTAAACAAGAGGTAAAATATCTTGGCCATAGAATTGCAAAGGGAATGAGACAAGTGACAATTGAAAGAATTAAAATGATTCAGGGAATGCATCCTCCAAAAACACAGAGACAGGTCAGAATGTTTCTAGGAATGGTTGGTTACTGTCGTCAATGGATCAGTGGATTTTCAGTAATTGCGAAGCCACTACAGAGATTGACAAAATCAGACATAAAAGATCCAATTGTCCTTACTGAAATTGAGTTGGAAGCTTTTGAAAAACTAAAGAAAAGTCTGTGTGAAGCTCCAGCTCTAGGCATGCCAGATTACGAGAAAAATTTTGAATTGTACTGCAGTGAAAGAGAGGGATGTTCTTTGTCTGTGTTAATTCAGAGACATGGAAACATGAGAAAACCTATTGCCTACTTCTCAGCAGTCCTTGATCCAGTTGCAAACGCCTTACCAGGTTGCTTAAAAGCAGTTGCAGCAACTAGTATTAGCCTTGAGCAAAGTGAAGGAATCATAATGGGATTTCCTGTAAAAGTCTATGTTCCCCATTCAGTTGAAATTCTCCTCACAAGGAGCAAAACGCAGCACCTGACAAGCAATAGACTCACAAAATATGAGAAAATCATTCTGGGATCAGATAATGTGTCTATAGCAAGATGTGTGAATTTAAATCCTTCCACGTTGCTACCTGATACTGAAATTAGTGATGAAAATGATGTGGAACATGAGTGCTTGGATGTCATGGAATATTGTACCAAGCCAAGGCAGGACATTAAAGATGTACCATTGCCTGAGTCAGATCGTGTTTACTTTGTGGATGGTTCTTGTCTGAGATCAGAAGGAGGCATTTTGAGAGCAGCCTATTCAGTCTGTACAGTTGCAGATGTTGAAGAAGCATCATGTCTTGAGGGAATTCGTTCAGCACAAGTGGCTGAATTGATTGCTTTAATTCGTGCTTGCGAAATAGCAAAAGATTTGAGAGACACCATAATTACTGATAGCCAATATGGGTATGGAGTTGTGCATGATTATGGACAGCTCTGGTCTCAGAGAGGCTACATGACATCAGCAGGTTCACCAATCAGAAATGCAAAGTTTATCAAAAGATTGATTGATGGCATACAGTTGCCAAAAGAAATAGCTGTGGTAAAGTGTGCAGCTCACAAGAAAGGTGAGGATTTTGTCACCAAAGGGAATGCTTACGCAGATGAAATTGCAAAGTATTGTGCAAGAAACAATTTTGCACTTAATCGGGTGAAAAATAATGAGTATGTTTTGAATTCACTAATGCTAACATCAGTAGTTGAGACATGGCAGGAAATCAAAGATTTACAAGATGAGGCTGATGATGAGGAGAAAAACTCATGGTTGAGAGCAGAATGTAGACAGCGAGATGAGGATGGAGTTTGGACTTACAAAGATGGCAGAGTAGTTTTACCAAATTGCATGATTGCTGATATGGCCAGAATGTATCATGGTCCAGGTCATATTGGAAGAGATTCAAGGATTAGGCTTTTCAAGGAAACTTGATTTAATACCAAGTTCAGAACAATTGCAGAATCACTCTGCCAAAGGTGTTTGGTCTGCCAACAAATGAACCCAAACAGGAAGTCGGTTGTAGGGACGGGAACAATAGGTCGGGAGGGTGGTCCTTTCACCAGGTTACAGATAGATTTCATCGAGATGCCCAAACACAACAGGCTGCAATATGTTTTGGTGATTGTTTGTTTTCAAGATGGGTAGAAGCATTCCCCACACGCACAGTGATTCAATTACTGTAGCAAAATTACTTTTGAGAGAGATTATACCAAGATACGGATTTCCTGTAACTATTGAGAGTGATAGAGGAGGTCATTTTGATAACAGACTGTTGAAATTATTTTGTGAAGCCTTACACATTGAGCAGAAGTTGCATTGTGCATACAGACCAGAGGCATCTGGAGTGGTGGAACAAATAAATGGAACGATTAAAAACAGAATAGGGAAAATGTGTCTAGCTACTGGTATTAAGTGGACAGATGCTCTTCCACTTGTTTTGATGACCCTAAGAAGTACACCAGATAAAAAGACAGGTCTGAGTCCTCATGAGATTCTTATGGGCAGGGTCATGAGACAAGCATTTGTACCAGTAGGAAAACTGTTGAGCATTAATGACAGTGCAATTTTGGAATACTGTAAGAAGCTTTCTGACGTCGTGACTTCTGTGTCTAATCAGGTGGGAACTGAAGTACAGTCAAAAGACAAAGTGCAAACGCATGATCTGAGACCTGGAGATTGGGTGAGAACAAAAGTTCACCGAAGAAGAAACTGTCTGGTGCCGAGGTGGCAGAAACCGAGACAGGTGATACTTGTGACAACGAATGCAGTAAAGTGTAGAGAAATAAAAAGGTGGATTCATCCCAGTCACACTATTCCTATACCTACACCTGAGAACTCTGATGAAGAGAGTGATACAACAGCTGATTCAGATTCTGAAGAAGAAGCTGAAGAAAATCCAGATCCTGAAGATCGACAGGGAGGTCGACATCTGGAAAATGCATCTGTAAATGGAGATTTGATTGGAAAAGATTTGAAAATTATTGTAGTAGATTCTGAAGATGATGAAGATCTGCTAGAAAAAGAATCAGCAGAAGAATCTGATAAAGAAGTGGGAGAGGCAAAAGAATCTGATCAAGATAAAGAAAAAGAAGTTGAGACAACAGAAGAGTCTGATCAACTTCAGAAACAAGACCAGGAGAGTATCGAAAAGCAGAAGAGAAGCTCTGAATTCAGGAACAAGAATTCCAGGACTGGGAAGTTGAAGGTAATTGAAGAAGTGGAGGAAGACGAATTGCCAAGTACCAGTGATGGTAGAAAAAGTAATGTTCCTAACTGAGTGAGGCTGCCAATTAGAGAAGATCCTGAGTCAAGAGTTGAAATTTCTGATAGTGAATTTGATGAAAGTGATGAAGAATCTCAAGAAAGGAAATTCAGAAAAAGATCTTGGAAAACAGAATCTAATGTGACTGAACCAAAAAGAAAGTTACTAAGAAAAGATGAAACCTGGCCTAGTGAAAACGGTGGGCCGAGAGTCAGATTAATTAAGAGATCAAAGGAGCAGGTGAATGAGAAAACTAGTCAGGAGGATCCTGAAAAGAAAGCAGAGAAAGGAAAGAAAATAGAAGTTATCTCTAGAAAAACAAAGAGAGTTTTAAAGCCAAACCAAAAGTATAAGTCTCCTGAGTGGGCTTATATTATTATCCCGCCTGTAATTGAGATAAATAGGAGCAGTCAGGAAGAAGTTCAAGACAATAATGACAATGATTGAAGTACTAATTTGTTAGAATTTAGGTTTCTGTTTTTGGCATGAGGCTGAAGAAATTGTGTTAGGTGACACAAGGTTGAAGAATTTGTGTTTAGTTGGAGAATAACTTGTGACGCAAGGTCGAAGAAAAACTGTTGAAAGGGTTTAAAAAAAAAAAAATTAAAAGGGGGGTGATTAATTAAAAAATTAGGTTTACGTCAGAGATATTTTAAATTTTTGTTTTCTTTTTCTGTGATAAGGTTAGTAAAGATGCCTTTTGTTTTGAAGCGTAGTACTTCAAAGTGTTCCATCCTTGAAAAATGCTGTAAGATGACTCTGGTATGTATGCTCATATTAATTCTGCTCTGGTTAGTTTTAGCTGTCATCTTTCCTTTCGGGATCGATAAGGAGATGTACAAAGTCAATATGACAAGCAAAGCTTCAGTTAGTCAAGATAAACATAGTGCAACAAACAAAGCTAACAAAGTTATTGATCACAGACCAGAAGCACATCAAGATAGGTCTGTTGGTGATTTTTCTAGCAATACGTTTTCGAGGCTTTTGGAGAGTATGTTAAGGTTATGGGTGTCAAAGATTGCTACATCTGTGTAAAGTTACCTGCTTCTGTTTCTGAGGGAGTGACATACAATATGCTTCCTCTTACTTATGGCATGACCTGCAGTGTGATAGCTAGCTTATTTTATCAGACTGGTCGTTTGGAGTATTACTATTCCAACTATGATGAGATTTTTGCTAATGTGAAGATTGAAAAGGCTTTAAATAAACACAAACAAGCTAAACAGATGAGGGAATTCTTTTTAGTTACTAATGAACTAACATATGAGTATGCTTACAGAAATAATTTAACCTGCAAATTGAGAGCTGAAGAAAAGACTTTCCTGAATTTAGTTGAGGAGAGAAGGGCAATCTATAAAAGAAATGAGATGGTCAAACAGACTAAATCCAAATTTTGGCAGAAGGAGGATGAAAAGTTTAATGGCAAATCTTTTGACAATGTTGCAATTCACATAGACAAGCCAATTAGTGGCAAGCTTTGCATTAGGAGAGATAATACACTTTTTGATAATTACTTTGTAGGTGCTAGCAATTGTGAGGATACTTACCAAATCATGGGGGGTTGGGGATTCAAAGGTGGAAGAGATCCAATTTTTCCTGGGATTTATTTTATCTGTGGAGACAAAGCTTATTATAATCTCCCGGACCACTGGTACAGGACATGTTTTGTTGGTCTTGTGTTCCCAAAGATTTTTCATGTTGACAGAAATGCAGAGGGTTCATTTGAAATCAGTAATCATGAGAGCAGGTTTAAAAGAGAAAGTTTTTCAGAAATTCTGGGAGACATTTTTGAGGCAGTGATACCTTTAGTAGGTATAACCCTGAATGCAGGAAGAATCAGAAAATTGTCCACAATTGTTGACAGATTGTCCACTGATACAGCAGGTGGTTTCCAATTAGTGGATACCGAGGTCATTGCAATTAGGTCGATGGTGATGCAGAATCCCCTTGCCCTGGACATACTCCTGGCAAAAGAGGGAGGAGTCTGTGGCATTTTACATGTTCAGCACTGCTGTACATACATCCCAGATGAGAGCAAGAATATTGAAATGTACATAAAGAACATGACAGAGATCCATTCGGAAATAGTTCCCTTAGAAGAAGATGATTTTTCAGAACGCCTTTCAAAAAGATTTCAGGCTATCAAAACCTGGTTTCAAGAGATTGGTGGTTCAGTTCTTGGCAAAATTTTAACACCTTTATTTGTAATAATTTTTATAATAGTTTTGATGAAGATCAGTTGCATGTTACACAAGAGGAAGAAGTACATGAAAGAAAAGAGAAGAATTTACAAAATCAGAAAGGAACAGGAGAGAGAGATAGAGCTGGAGGAATTTCGTAGAGCTCAATATGATAGTTGCAGAGACACAGCTGAAACAAGTCTTTAGAAATACTAACACAGTGAATTCAAAACATATTTGTTCTAGACAAAATTTGCAAAATTTTGGGTGTGGTGTGGTGATTTGGAAATCACCAGATGAGGGAGTTGATGGAGCGAATTTCAGAAATGCATTAATTGCGGCTCGTGAAGTCATACTTCCATAACTGAATTAATAATACTAATGATTTGTGCTATGTGTGTATTGATTCAATTTAGTTTAAAGTTGCATTTACACAGAAACACGCGGGAAACTAACATGTGTGCTTATAAACGTGCAATATGTTGCATTTTCATGTTTGTGGAAATAATAAATAAATTTTGTCTATTGTCATGTCTTGATTAATTGCGGCTGTTTAATTAGTGGTATGTGGCTATTTTATGTATGCTTTTGTCTACGTGGTGTCAATTTATTCTTTTACAGGTGCATGGAAAATCCTGCTGGACTTAATGAAGAATGGTAGATATAAATGCTGCTTTAATTGTTTGCTTTTTGCTAGGTAATTTAGACTAATGGGTTAATCATTAGTAATGGAGGGTGGGTAACAGAACAAACTGTATTTCTTACATTAATTACTCTTTTGTGTTTGTTTATATAATAGTTTTCGTAAAAAGTGGTTCTGGGCCTAGTGCATTCGTGTTTGGCAAAATTCTGCTCGGAGAAAAGCAAGAGTCCATCATGGAAAAATTCCTTCTGCTGAAACATTTTGTTGTGATGTAAAAGGAAACGTGATGAGCTGACTGTTCTTTAGTCAAGCAAGGCCAAGGCCAGGAACCGGCAGAGGAGTTTGACAGACCGAGGAAGTTATGATTTTCTCTCAGTAAATGTTGCGAACTGGAGGAAGCTTCGCAATTCGAAAGCTAAAACAATGGACTCTAAGAAAGTGACGGAACTGATGTTCAAATTTTGGAATGACACGATGGCCTGTCACTTGACAGCCAATGAGAACTCGTTTTGAGCAGAAAAATGAACTTTTACTTAGATTAGTTTAGCGTAGAAAGGGTATAAAAAGTCTTCCCCTGGGAAGAGAGCGCTGCTTCTGCTGACCTTTAGATGGGTGTGTCGTGCAGACGAACTTCTCTTGGAGCACGTAAGAGACCCAAAAGACTTTTTATTCTTTATACTTTATTATAGTAAGTGTAGTTAGGGACTTAGGATTTGAATAATGCCAAACTGTTATTTACTATTTGATTTATGCTACTGAATTTTACTTAAACCATCGTTACCTTTTTACAAATACTCTAATAAAAATGCTCTAATAAAGATTTCTAATGCATTTTCTAAACAAATAGTTAATAAATATTTTACTTTGGAAAACAAGCTGGCCTTGTTATTTCATGAGTTTAGGTTACCATTAGTAAGATCTTATCGCCACAGTGGCTTAATTATTTGTAGGATTTGTGAAGTATGATGAAATTCATTTACCGCGGTTGTATATAAATGTATATAATTTGTGAATAGGTTAATTAGGTCACATGATTCAGTTGGTCAAAATATGTCATGTTCGATTATGGGCCTTGTGATTGATTTATGATTAATGGTGAATATTGTGGAGGTGGGTAGCGTAGTTTATGACATATTTCCTATAGGCCGCTGGATCATGACCACATATGTTCAATCAATGTATTTGTTGCTACGGCCCTTGGGTCACACAATATACAAAATCAAGTTTAAAAAGCCTTATGCTAATTAACAGAAATGTAGTAAAAGCAAGTTAAAAAGAAAATAAAAACGCTAAAATATGTATTGTAAAAATCCATACTAGATCTGGAAGGTTCTAGTAAGGAAATAGACTTAGGACTGAAGGTTGGATCTAGTGAATTAGCAGGGGAACCTCGCTCCACTTCCTTGAGGTGTACTTTAAAAACAAAGGTCGAAGGGTCTGCCCTCTTACTTGCAGGGTGTGGGAGCAAACAAGCATACAATGGAACACAGACTCTCTGACACCCAGCTGTGCATTGCTCTGTGCCTCTTAGCTTTTTTGGCCACTTGCTGGTAAAGACCAAACTTGCAAGATACCCATGAAATTTCAGATATTAAGGTGAATATTTACAAGGGAAGTGACGGAGTGAGGCGTTAGCCTTCCTGGCTTAACACCTCACTCAGCCACATTTGAATCGCAAGGATGCACCATATTTACAAGAATATGTTACAGCCTTGTGTTTCCCCCTTGCGATGGGGCTAAACTTAGCAACCTAGGGCCCGATGTAGGTAAAACGCATTTACCGATTTTAAAATACCGATCCGTACCGATTCGGTATTTCAAAATCGGAAAATGATATGTAGGAAATAATCATCGGAAAAATACCGAATCGGTAGCATTCGGTATCGAGAGTCGATACGTACCGATTCGCCAACTACCGATTCGGTATAGGCCGGGTCGGACAAGTCCGAATCGGAAAAAAAAAAATGCGGAACCAACCGAATCGGTAAACGCCGAATCGGAATAATAAATACGCCCCATGGGCCGAAAGGCCAATAGGAAGGCATTATACATTCCGAATCGGTATTTACCGAACACATTCGGAAATTACCGAATCGGAAAATACCGATTCGGAGAATGCCGTTTTGCCGAGCTGGTTGAGTGACACTGAAGACATCAGCCAATGAGCTGTAAGCACCCTCCCCCACAGGGTGTGGCAACCCAGGCAGGTGCAACTCATCAGAACTTTCTGGAAAGCTGCATGAGCTGAGCAAACACAGAGAGAGCAGCATTGTGAGCAGGATCCCTGAGAGACATGGACACCAGCACAGAGAGCCAGAAGGCAGGGCGTAAGCACAATCCTAAATTCAGCACCATGGAGCTACAAACTTTGATGGAGGAGGTGGTGAGGGTGCACACCCAGCTATATGGCAGGCAGTCCCTGACTGTCCCGGAGAGCACCAAGAGGAGGCTGTGGATCGACATCGGGGAGAAAGTCAATGCAGTTGGTGTCACCCACAGGAGCCTAGACGACCTCAAGAAGAGGTTTTATGACATCCGTGGCGTGACCAAGCGCAAACTGGCCGACCTGCACAAGCAGGCTGGACTCACTGGAGGAGGAACAAACCGTGCGCCACCCCTCACTCAGCTGGAGGAACTAGTGGCGACGACCATCGAGAGGGCCAGTGTCGTGGGCATTGGGGACCTGGATAGCTCATCCCGAGCTACAGCTACAGGTAAGAAGCATGCGCAACTTGACACACCATACCAGACACCTCCCCTACAGACCCAATGCACAGCCAAACCCCAGGCCAGTACAGCTAGCAACAGACATGAGCAATGCATCGTGCTAAATGTACTCAGCAAAAGTTACCAATAATGCCACAGCAGAAGCATGAGATAAATAACTGTAATACAGCATCAACGTGTTTGTAATGAGATGTGCAATGCTTTAATAGTTGTGACTGGAACACATTAGCACCCACTTGACAAATGCTTCTTTGTACCTAGGGGCACCATCAGGCGGGGGAGCAGCATCAGCTCCAGCACCAGCTCCAGCACCAACAGCCAGTGCGGCAGTGGCAAGCACCAGTGCAGCAGCACAGGAGGAGGAGGACAACAGCTGTGCCCTGGCAAATGAGGAGGACACAGGACATTCCCTCACAACTCCACACTCCCCCCGACTGTCTCAGTCTCAGTCGCCCTCATTGGTATTCTCCCCGGACAACACACCACCACAGAGCCACCCTGCACCTGCCACTTCCCCGGCCCGGAGGAGAATAGTGGCTCCATTAGTCATCATGGAGGGGGCAGCGGGTCAGGCTCCTGCACAAGACCCCGTGACACCAGCGACACCAGAGCACACACAGCAGGGCAGCAGAATTCCACGTAGGCCACGTGCTACCAGCAGCCCAATACCAGCACCGGGAGGCAGCGTCTTCGCAGGGCTGGAGACCAGCATGGTCACAATACAGAGGATGCAGGCGAAATCCATCCTGGCCTGCCATCGCCAGTTGCGCCTGCACAACCTGCAGATGGGTGAGATGACACAGGGCTTCAAGACCTTCGTTGACAGCAACAAGGACATAGCAACATCAATTGGCCGAATGACCACTGCCATCACCCAGCTCTGCACCAGGTTGGATGACCATGAGCTGAGTCGTCGCAGGGATGCAAGAGTCACGAACAGGTCACTCACCCGCCTTGCGGCTGCGACTGCCCAGTCATGCCAACGTGGGGCAAACATGGAGGCCAGCCTCACACAGAACATGTCCGAGGTCACTAGGGGCATGGGCCGTATAACAACAGCCATGGAGACACTACTCATCTCCAACACCGCAGTGAATCCCGTCCTGGGCGAGGCTGGGGACAGCAGCAGCCGCAGCAGCCCGGCCAGCGCTGCGTCAGAGCCGCGCCGGAGCACCAGGCGCTCAGCTGAGGCTGCAGGGCATTCTGAAGGGGGTGAGGTTCATCCCAGTGGGCCTGCTAAGCGCAGCAAAAAATAGGACTGCCACTGCGGGTGAGGCAACCCGGACATTGGACATTCCTACCCCTTGTTGTTTAACTTTTCTTTTGTTGCACATCAGTGCAGTAACGTTGATGCAACATTATTAAATTTAATTTCTGAACACATACATTGACCTGTTTGTGCATCTGTACTCACTCAGAAATAGTTGTCTGTGATCTCCTGACGCCTGTATCTGCCGTCAGATGGTGCAGAGACTCCAGCAGGTAGTGGTAGTGGGACAGCATTGTCATCGTCGGGGTCCTCGTAGTCGGATAACTCTACCTCAGTGCCTTTCCTGACTGCAAGGTTGTGCAACATTGCACAGACAGCAATAATCTTGCAGCAGGTGATGGGGGTATATTGCCTTGCACCTCCGCTCTTGTGCAGACATCTGAACCTGCTCTTCCAGATGCCAAAGGTCCTTTCCACTACGTTCCTCGTGCTTTTGTGTGCACGGTTGTACCTCCTTTGGCTGGGTGTTGAGGGGTTGAGGTAAGGTGTGAGAATGAACGAGCGTAGGGCATATGCACTGTCGCCTGGAAGGAGAAGGGGTAACATTACTCACATGCATACATGTATTTCACACTGCAATTTTGGTAATGGGGGTCTGACACTGTGTCTTACCTAGGAGGTATCCTTCGCCAAATTCCCCTGCCATCAGCCGTGCATAAATCCCGCTACTCTGGAAGATATAGGAGTCATGGGTACTCCCCGGAAACTTTGCAACCAGGTCAGTGATCACACACTTGGCATTGCATATCACTTGCACATTTATGGTGTGCCGTGACTTCCGATTGCGGTATACGTATTCGGTGTCAGCAGGGGGGCAAATCGGTATGTGTGTGCCATCTATGCAGCCAATGATGTGGGGGAATCTTGCCATCTGATAGAATTCAGCTTTTGTCTGTGCCAGTTCTGCATGGGTGGAAGGGAAGGAAATGTAGTGGGCCATCCTCTGGATCATGGCATCAAGGAACTTGTGGAAGAACCTTGACAGGCTGCTCTGGGTCACCCCTCCTGCCACAGCAACTACACTTTGATAGCTGCCAGACGCCAGAAGATGTAGGCAGCATAGCACCTGCACCTGCACAGGGATTGCATGTGCCCTTGGGGTGGGGTGCTGCAACAGGGGTTGGAGGTCCCTGATGAGGTCTCTGATGGTGTCTGCCTCCAGCCTGTACCTCTGTAGGATCTCTGGATCTGTCAGCATGCACAGGGTCACCCTCTGCCTGTACACCTGCTCCTGTCTCAGCCATTCCCTCTCACCTTCCTGCTGTAGCCGTAGCCGTCTAGCTATGACATAGAAAGCTGCCATGTTGCAAGTAGAACTGCATTTTGGGTCCTTTTTTATAGGTTGCACCTGGTTACCACCTGATTCCAATCCATGGTAATTTCCGAGTCAGAAATACCGATTTTTGAGCAAAATCGGTATTTCTGTGCTTACCTACATCTCAATCTTAGGGTTTTCGCATGGAATCGGATTTTCACCGAATCGGAATATATACCAATTCGGCGATTTTACCGAATCGGAAAGTCACCGAGTCGGTCGGATTCCGAATCGGGAAAAAGTAGTAATCGGAAAAAATCTCCGAATCGGTAGATTACCTATTCGGAGATTTTTTCCGATTCCTACATTTTTCCGATTCGGAATCCGACCGACTCGGTGACTTTCCGAATCGGTAAAATCGCCGATTTCGCAGGATTTCGGCCTCCTACATCCCGTTGTCTGTATTCCGATCGGTAACGGCCGAAAATACCGATTTTCGGCCGTTACCGACCGACCTACATCGGGCCCCTAGCGCCAACACAGGCACCCTTGCACCATAGTACAAGGCTGTCTGCGATCAGGGTAAGATTGTTTATGTGCAGGAAGGTCCCTCTTCCTGCACATAAACAATCCTTAAATGCTGTTTTGTAACTTCTATGTGTGGTGTTTAATGCAGCACACATAGAAGTTGCAAAACAGCATTAAAAAAATATATATTGTTTATGTGCAGGAAGGGGGACCTTCCTGTACATACACAATCATTGGCCATTTGTTGTTTTCATGTGTGCTGCACACAGCAGCACACATGAAAACAACAAAAATGAGGAGAAATTAAACATTTCTCCTTGTTGCGCCAGGGTGAGACCTGGTTTTCCCATGTCTTAATTCTGGCGCTGCCTCCTATTTACGCCACCCTTGTAAATAGGGGACAGTGTCAAAATCAATGGGTGATGCAGTGGAACACCCACACCACTACCCTCCCCTTTCACGCTAAATATAGTGCGAAAGGGGGCCTTATTTACAAAGCAGCGTTAAGTGGCTTAAAGCTGTCTTGGGAACAGGGCAGACCAAACTACCAAGCCAATTCTTTACTGGAAAGGAAACAAGCTTCCGGGGACCGGTTTCTGGCATGATGCACTGGGCCAGGGACAGACTAATTTGCATGTAGCCAGGTTCTGAACTGGGATGGTGCAGTGAGCTAAAAAACGGTGATGGATCAAGCCCTGATCTGTTGACTGGGTAGGAGTGTTCTGATTAACTCAGATACTCTGTCCATCACCACCCCCTTTTTGAAATTATTTTGGCCACCATAAGTGTGGAAGGGTATGCTCAGACATGAGTCCCTTGCTCACTGCACCATCAGGATTCAAGCAAGCCGGGCCGAAGACGGCTGTAATGCCAGAAACCGGTCCCCGGAAGCTTGTTTCCTTTCCAGTGAAGAATTGGCTTGGTAGTTTGGTCTGCCCTGTTCCCATGATGCACTGGGCCAGGGACAGACTAATTTGCATGTAGCCAGGTTCTGAACTGGGAAGGTGCAGTGAGCTAAAAAACGGTGATGGATCAAGCCCTGATCTGTTGACTGGGTAGGAGTGTTCTGATTAACTCAGATACTCTGTCCATCACCACCCCCTTTTTGAAATTACTAACTGATGGCATGCAAAGAGAGCTATCATCTCAGCTAAAGCCTCATATTTTTCGGAAAAAATCACAAAGTCAAATAATAAATCGAAAGACACCTTTGCCATAGTAAATGAGCTATCCAATGCCAAGAGAATTCTCCCCAAGCCCGTGGCCACCCAAGCTCTGTGTGATTCTCTGAATACATACTTTCTGTGAAGCGGTGTGGCTCACTGGTTAGAGGCGGCAGACCCGGAAGCAGAGGACGGCCCGGGACCAGGGTTCAATCCCCGACGCGGCAGGGTCGTGGACCAGGGTCAGCGGACTGGATAATTCTCACCTCGGTGCCTACTCTAACCAGGGATCACACTCGGCAACTCTGGGCATTTAGCTTGCCTCATCTCCACAACAGCCCCCCACAAACGCCGGGGATGCCTGGTTTCACCTTGGAGATACCCAGGAAGGGAACATCTCACAGGGAAAGCCAGGACGGGTTCCCCGGCGGTCTATAGCGCCAGGACGCCTCCGGGTAGCAGTGCGCTTTACAAGACACACACATTTACATTTACATTTACATTCTAGAAAAAATTGTCAATATTAAAACCAGCATTCCTACCACCTGTCTCAAAGATGATCAATCTGCTTTATTACCCAATCCCTATACCCTTGACCACTTTCCCCTCAATAATGCCCAGTCCCTTCAAGCTCTACTGGCCAGGGTGAAATCTGGATCGCCATGGGACAACTGTCCTCCTCATATTTTAAAGGACGCATTTTCTGTCCTTTCTCTTCCCATCTTGGCTTTCCTGAATGAATCCTTATCCCAGGGCAGGGTCCCCAAAGCATTTAAGGACGCTATTGTAGTCCCCCTCTTGAAGAAACCAGGGGCGGACCCCCAGAACCTCTCCAATTACAGGCCTATTTCTCTGCTTCCCTTACTGGCCAAGGTCCTTGAAGCTCATGTAACATCATGCCTGTCTAACTTTATCGAGCAGTCTGACTACTTAGACCCTCATCAAGCAGGATTTCGCCCTGCCCATTCCACTGAGACAGTAATTCTCGCAGTGCTGGATGCCTTAAGAGGTAATGCTGACAGTGGAATCCCCCATGCCCTCGTCCTCCTGGAACTCTCGGCCACGTTCGACACGGTCGACCATACTATCTTAATGGACCGTGTCAAACTGGCCGGCATCCGCGGGGCGGCTTATAGCTGGATTTGATCCTTTCTCAGCTACCGCTCTCAAGCCGTACACCTAGCCCCTTTTACTGCCCCTAGGCTTCCCATGACATGTGGGGTTCCGCAGGGATCCTCACTCTCCCCCTTGCTGTTCAATTTATATTTGATACCCCTGATCCAGTCCTTAAAGAAACGGAAAACAACCACCTTCAACTACGCTGATGATCTCCAGCTGGTTTTTACTATCGACAACTCCCCCAAATCAATTAAGGATTTTCAGGGTACGATGCTTTACATCCGCCAGTGGATGGACCATAATCACCTGAAGCTAAACCCCGGTAAGACTGAGCTGGTTCTGAATGGGCATAGTCAATCCCTCTGGGGCCCACACTATTGGCCCATTGACCTTGGCCCAGCCCCCATTCCATCAAGTCCAGTAAAAAGTCTAGGGGTGATCATCAACGACGATCTGTCCCTAAAGACCCAAGTAGGCACTGTGGTGTCCTCCTGTTTCTTCCAACTTCGTAAGATCAGGAAAATCAGCCGCATGTTCACCCACTCAGCCTTGATCCAGGTTGTGATAGCCTTGGTACTATCACATCTGGATTATGCCAACGTTATCTACCTGGGCCTTCCACTTGGCCTCTGCAAACGCCTCCAATTGGTTCAGAACCAGGCGGCCAGGCTAATCCATCAGCAACCTAGGTGGCAGTCTGCCAGACCACTGCTAAAAAAACTTCACTGGCTCCCCATCCCTCAACGCACTGCATTTAAGACAGCCTGTATCATCTTTAAGTCCCTTCGCGGCCGCAGCCCTAAGTTCACTACATCTCTTATACCTAGGAATATCCCTGCCCGCCATCTCCCTTCCGCTTATCTTCAACTCCTGGCTACTCCATCCTTTAAGCTACATCACCAGGTTTGCAACTCTGGCCCCCAGACTATGGAATCCCCTCCCATCGGAGATTCAATCCTGCAATAACCTCTTGAGCTTCAGAAAGATGCTCAAGACTTGGTTATTCACACAGGCACGCGTGTAGTCCCTGCCTGGTTCCGGCATTCGTTAGAGTTAGCGCCATGAAACCTCCTGGTGAACGTGCGTTCTATAAGAAATTATTAACATAACATAACATAACATGCAGTAGAAGTCGCCCACACACTTGATACTGGAATTTATACAAGTCGTCTGTCTTGCAGCTTTAATACTTCTTGAAACTGTACTAGGCACAACATTGAAATATACAGTGCATAGGCCTGTTTGGACAAAAGGTGTTTCATGAATCTTTTTACCAACTTTGCTCAGCTACTGAGGTTAATATGGGACAAGTAGGTGTTGTTCAATTATTACCAAATACAGTTTGTAAAGCATGGTCATGGGCGATTCGGAGGTCGGGTATCTATACCCTATGTCTGCCTCTCCAAAGACCTATCTTGTAGGCCATTGAAGATGGGCCACAAGATGATACAGTCCCTAGTCTGTGGCTTCCAAGACCCAGGCTTCTAGTGATAGCTGTAGCTTGCCACGATCCACTCTTCTTCAATTGGTACTCAGTAAGCAGGGAATGGAGTTCTGTAAGAAGGAAGAATTACTGTAAAATAGCAACAAAGAAATAGTCAAACCTGACAATGTCAAATAGAAATATAAGACGTATGCAGTGGTGGCTGGTGACATTTAAAAGTGGTGAGGCATAAAAGTTTAAAATGAGTGACCTGTGGCCAGTGTGCAAAGGGTGGGTAAATGGTGTATTTTTAAGCAAATTTGAGAAAGCAAGAAGGTTAATAAGGCAATTGTGAAAGTGTAGTTATGACATCAATAAAGGGATTTCATATGATAATGATGTAGGTAGCTACTTATTCAGTATAACCACAGAACTTAATAAAGCCAAGACACAAGTTGGAATGTGTGAAATGTGCTGTTTGTGCAGTTTTGTCAGATGTGGCTAGCCTTTTTCTGTTTATGTTGGTGCCATTGTGTGTTTATTGTTTGTGACACTATCTCTTTTCGGCCTGGGTTGTGCGTGTTCGGCCTGCTGCCGGCCTTTAAAGCGGAAACTCAGTTTCTGTCCTGACTCCTGGGCAAACAGTGCTAGGCACACGCCTAACCACATCAAATCAGGGGGCAAGAATGAGAAGAGGACATGCTTGTGAGACTGTGTGTGGCTCTATCCGCTTATGTCATTTATACTCTGGGTGTGAATGCACATTGTGTGCAGACTACAAAAGCCTGCTGCCAGCCTACGATTGGCACACATAGTGCCAGGCTCATGCCTACCCAATGATGGCTCCACAGTGCTGTTCGTATTGATCAGGGCTCCCCCAGTGCTCATATTGGTCACGTCCACGGAGTGCTGCTCTCTGTTAAACCAGAGACCTCAAACCAGTGAGAATAAAGCAAATTCAGCTGTCATATAGAGATAGCCGATTTCTAGTAACCAATTTCTAGTCATAGTGGCCGTTTAAAAAAAAATCAGAGCCAGGATAGGTATCAGAAATGCTGGCAAGACATAGCCAGGGGCTGCACTGCAGTGTACATGCTCTGATGCTCATCTACGTCATCCTAATCGATGTGTTCGCAAATGTATGTTGGTCTTAGCAACCAAGCCGCCATGACCTGTGTGTTGAGCTGTGACACCCAGGGTAACATGTATGTGGCTTCAGCAGCCCATGTGGGACTTAGACGCACCGGTGCGGAAATGCACCATGTGAGGGAGGTGACATGGTCGCAATGTGATCATCCTGTGCACGAAGCTGAGGTCAGGATTGACTGTGGCCCTGCTTTGTAAGGGGGTGGGATCGGGCCAGGCGAATCGATTTGCGCACTTTAATCTGGCACACACTTTGAGTAGAGGATGTTGGGGAGAGGATTGGGCCTAACGGCTAGGGGTCGACCTCAAAACTAGGGAACCGGGGGGCATATTATCAAGGGGGTTTATCTCCGCTTTTTTGGCTTTAAAAGCCAAGAAAGCGGAGATAAAATTATCTCCTTATTACCTAGCTGTCGCTAACACCAGTTAGCGACAGCTAGTAGGAGATAGCGACCATCTTGGGCTCCACTTTGCATGTCAGTGATATTTATCACTAATGACATGCAAAGTGGGCGTGCCAAGATGTTAGCGACTGGAAACAGTCGCTAACATCGCTATCTCCTATTACCAACTTTTGGAGATATTCGAGCCAAGCGCGAATATCTCCAAAAACTAACACCTGCCCTGAGCAGTTCTTAGCCTTGTTATCCAATGGGAGGTGGATAACATGGCTAAGAGCATTAGCTCGGTAATGCATGAATATCGCTGACTTTTCAGCGATATTCATGCATTGCGGCCGTTTTTTATCGCATTTGCGATAAACCTTGATAATAGCAAGGTTTATCTGCGATAATTTCTGACGATGCTTAGCGTTAAAAAATTCGTTGCTAAGCATCGTTAGCGATAAATATCGCTTAACGTTGGTAATATGCCCCCGGGTTCGAGTCTCAGCAACAAAGCTCCACATCCTGTGAATCTGGGCAAATCACTTAATCTACCTGCGCCGTGCGTAACTGGTGCTTGTGTAAAGCGCTCTGATACCCGATACCTTCAGGTCAAGTTTGCGCTACATAACACTCTGGGGAAAAAACTACAGGCCTCTCATGATGAAAGTATGTAAAAGGCAGTTTTACTTTTCTGAATTCACAGGCCAGCACATACATAACAACATTTTAAAAATGTCGGTATGCCTTAGAGAACCCACACCTCGGACCTCCTTGAGGGCAGTGCATTTTCAAGAATATTTAACACACAAACCATAATGGCTAACAGCAGTAACAGCCAGACAAACGTGTTTTGGCGCATTGAGGGGCATATTATCCACAACTAGCGATATTTATCGCTAAAGAAGCTTAGCGAAATTTTTTTTATCGCCAAGCATCGCCGGATTTTATCGCAGAGATAACGTGCTATTAGCAACGTTTATCTCCAATGCGATAAAATATCCGGGGATAGCGGCGAAATGCGTGAATATCGCTGGAAAACTAGCGATATTCACGCATCATCGCCAATAGGGTCTTAACCTGAATATCCACATCCCATTTGATATACAGGTTAAGAACTGGTCTGAGCAGGCGTTAGTTTTCAGCGATATTCGCGCTTAGCGCAAATTTTTTTATCGCTACGTCTGCCTTGCAAATAGGTGATAGCGACGTTAGCGACTGCTTTCATCGCTAAATGGTTGGGTACGCCCACTTTGCATGTCATTAGCGATAAATATCGCTGACATGCAAAGCGGGCCCCAAACCCCTCGCTATCACCTAAAAGCTGTCGCTAACTGATGCTAGCGAAAGCTTGCTAATAGGACGATGAAATTACCGCCGCTTTGCAGCCGAAAACGGCTGTAAAAGCGGCGATAATTTCATTTTGCCTGCCTTGATAATATGCCCCCTGAGTCTTTTCCGTGCTAGCGCGATTTGCCTTTGCATTGCCCTCTATCAGATGCAGACATTGAGCTGAATTTCATTAGCTTTACAAGTGGGCACATTCTCTTTGTTTGCAGCATATGTGTTCACGTTCACTCACATTTTCTACTTAGGGCACATCATTATTCACATTTAATATATAAGTGTACTCATGCAATGTTGTTATAGAACTGTGCACACTGACTATAGCTATACGAGTGCATTTTCATTATTTGAGGTTTAGTACAGTGCAAGGAACAAGGTGCTGGTATAAACTAGAAATAATGAGTTATTCCTCCACTGGGATTGAGTAGCAGAGTTAAGGGCAGACTACCCGCATCCTGTTTGTTTGGAAAAGAGTGTTGGTATGTGATAATATGAACATGGAGGTCCAAAATGGCTAAGGTTCAACTCCTGGAGGGTCCTACCCTCTTTTAATATATACAATATGCTTTAACAGCACGTGCAACTGTATGAAGAATGGGGTAAGTGCACTGATGATAACACATGCATTTTACACTGAAACTATTTAACGAATAACGATCTTAAACGATCTTAAAAAGAAATTAAAAAAGAAAACTTGTGCGTTGGCGCAAGGAAGCCCTAAATTATCAGCAGGACTCTCAAGTCGTTATGGGTGTTAAAATGCCCAAGAAAAATTGAGATATCATATTAGTCACAATATTTTAAATGAGGCTTGCTTCCAGTCTCTCTCTTACCCGTTCACCCAAATCCCAGATGAGATTATTAACGCTAGTGAGGCGGATGTCTTAGATAGCCTGAATTACCCTAAGTCTGCTGATCGAGCTGGGGTCCTCAGAAATGCACCAGCCAGTACACCAGTTGGCTGTGCAGAGTCTGCTGACGGACAAGCAGATGGGACATAGGGAGCAGCGTGCAAGTTGGATTTTTAGTTCCCTCTAAAAAGATCGGCACAACCAAAATGTCCTGACCTTTCTCTGAGTGGGCTCTGTGACCCTGACATGAAGGCCTGAGGATATGCACGGATGGGAGGCCAAGATAAAACTGCCCACCGCTGGAAGGCCCGGGGTGCTTCTCGACCAGCCCAGAGGCAGAGCAGAGATCACAGCCGCTGAATCTTCAGAGCAACCGAGTGAGTGTTCGGCCTTTTGGGGTTGTAGGGCCCTGGGAGGATGACTGGTGCCTAGCAGACGCCACCCTAACGAGCCTCAGCGCGAAGTTCGCTTTGGTGAAGGGGTGGCCGTGTTGTTAATGTTTGAGCACTGTCTGGATATTTCACGCCCTGTGCAGACCCGTAGGATATGAATATAATATAAAAGGCCGTTCCATTTCGGGGATACCGGTCCAAAGCCCATTTTAGTATTCATTTCTGTACAATCCAAATGCGGCGGGGGTGACATCTGCAATTTTTGGAAGGTGTTCAGCATCTATCAAAGTCTAAATAACCCTGTTGATATGACTTATTAAAATAGCCCTTTGAATGTACTGCCAAGTAGACATAAGGACGCCCGAGTAGTCACTTGTATTTCCACGGGTATGAATTACAAATGATTCGATGCCTTTTGGTGGGACCCTTTATTGTTAAATATATCTATTGGCCCATCCACCACAGCCCCACTGGTTCTTACACTTTGAAGGCGACACTAAACTTTCTAGCGAGAAGAGGAGCAGATCCTGACCTTGAGTCAGATCAGCAAATGGCCGAGCTGACTAGAAGCCTGCTTCTCATTGTTCGTGAGTACCAAGGAGGTAGAACGATAAGAATCGTACCTAATACAACTGCATGACCAAAGTCGAGAAGCAGCAAAGACAGTTTCCAGTAAAGGACCATTTGGATTTAAATCACCAGGGGAGTATCAAGATCTCTCTACCCACATAGCAGTAGAAACAGAAATAAGCTGTGTTTCAGATAGAGCGATGATACGTTACCACATAGTTTAAATAGAAGATTCAAAGAACATCCTGGTTTGAAGGAACTAACCAGCCAAAGTCACTGCAACATCAGTCCGTAAGGTCCTTACATTGTGAGGTGACATTATTGAATAAGATTTCGCACAGCATTTACTATTAACCAACTTTGAAAGCACTCAATTAGGAAATAGAAAATAAAATGTAAAGAGATGTAATAAATTGAAGAGATTTAATGATCACCAAGAAAGGAAATTTACGAAGACTGTAATGTAAGTACTGAGTGAACATGTATACTCAATAGAGTTGGAGTATGGGCCTACATTAGTTTGGGAGGCGGCCCGCCATATGGCGGGGATGGAGGTAATACATTCTGCTGCCCTGGTAGACTATCGACTGCCATATTAAGAAATCTTCTCCTGGCTGGTGGGGATCTCTATGTCTTCAGAGGAATCACCACAGTGGCGGCTCCTCTGAAGACATTGTAAGTATTAACATACCAAGCTGGGGGGTCATCATCCCCAGACTCGAGCCGCTACAGCTATTCAAATGTCAAATTTCAATAATTTAAAAGCCAGAAACCAGAGTTTTTGCATCATTTCAGCCGTTTTAATCCAAGTTCACTTCAAAACTTTTTTGAGAACAATGTAATTCCACACTTTATTTGCTGCAGAAATTCCAATCCAGGCCTTATTCTATAGCCCATTAGAATTCACATTGTTTCCTTGGAAATCGTCCATATGTATACCCAACGCATTTCGGGCTCTAAAGCCCTTCGTCAGGGTCTGAAATCTAAACGAAGCCCATCAGTCAACAGACAACAGTGTTAATGTTATAATACACTATGGTCCAGATGTAGGTAGCCAAATACCGGTCGGTAACAGCCGATTTCGGCCGTTTCCGACCGGTATTTGGCTTTTGAGATGTAGGTGGGTCGGAATTTACAGAATCGGTATATTTACCGATTCGGTAAATTTACCACTTCGGTATTTTACCGAATCGGTAAACATACCGATTCTGTAAATCCATATGTAGCTGACACTCCTAAGAGTGCCACAGGCCCTTAAGAGTCAGTATTTTACCACCCAATCCTATTGGGTGGTAAAATACCGAATTCAGGTGTGTACCGAATTCAGGTGTGCATGCACACCTGTGCAATGTGACACACAGACATGCCCTAAGGGCATGTATGTGTGCCACATGTCACACAAGCCTGTACTGGGGTGCTAGAGGGTGTCAAAGTGACACCCCCTGCACCCTTGCAGGATTCGGTATTTACAGATTCTGTAAATACCGAATCTGTATTTCCCATTGATTCCTATGGGCTTCAAGGCCCATAGGAATCATTGGGAAATACAGATTCGGTATTTACAGAATCGGTAAATACCGACTCTTACAGAATCGGTAATTTTTTACCTACATCTGCCTCCTTCCAATTTACCGACTCTTAAATACCGATTCGGTATGAGTTGGTATTTAGGAGTCGGTAAATCGGAATTACCTACATCTGGCCCTATGTGGTCTGTTAAACGCACACTTATACCCTAAAAATGTTAATTGTAAAATACTCTGTCCTTTAAACATATCCTTCTCTGAATCAACCTGTTCTGTGCCTTCCACATAAAACATAAGTGCACCTGTGTAAATTCCATCTACCAACCCAAAAAAATCTATATCCAACCAAAAATCTGTCTTCCCTTAGACGCATGCTTTCACTAAGTCCATGACTGCCCCCTTCATCAAAAACGATCAACGCACCCTGATGCTCATGTACCATAAGAATCTATGGTGTTACGTGCTACATCCGGTAGTGTGACCTTTTGTTACTTGATCCCACACAGGTTGTGCCTGAAGTAAACTAATCTCTTAAGGGCATAGTATCAAGGACGGCGTTAAAAATTATAGCCGGTTTTAGTGGCAAAAGAGTGCCGCTAAAGCGGCGATAATGAGCTTGATAATATGCCCTTGAGAATTCCAATAGAAGTCCATGTTCTGCTCTGAACATGGACTTCTATTGGAATTCTTAAGGGCATATTATCAAGCCCATTATCTGCCGCTGAACTGTCGATAATTTTAACGCCGTCCTTGATACTATGCCCCTAAATACCTTCTTCTATCTCCTCTGGTGAAAACAATAAACAACTCACGTGGTTGCTGTGATCCGTTCCACCTAGTAAACATTGAAAATATACACGTTTTCCAAACTCTTGATGGTACGAAAATTAACCCACCACATTTTTTAAATAATGTTTGAAAAAACGATTGAAGAAATTACATTAATGTTTGAAACAATGAGTGATAAGATTGATCAAACCACAATTATTCTTTGTAGAAAAATGTCCTTAGTTTTCACCCATTATAACTCTGATGTGCTTGAAATGGCTGAACGATTCCCAAGTAACCTCTGTGTTTTTCATGTTCCTTTTTCACTTTAGGGTGCAAACCATTGGGAAGGACGGTCAATTATTATTTTCAAACAGCGATGGAATGCACTCCATATTTTCTTCTTGTTTCATTATCGATTTACTTTTCTGTCAAATGCTCAGTGGCAAAGTTTTATCGTGCTAGCTTCAATATGTGCGCTGTCCTAGTGGCACATTAGGTAGAATTAACATACCAAACTGGTGAGTCATCACCCCCAGACTCGAGCGCTACAGCTATTCAAATGTCAAATTTCAATAATTTAACATCCATAAACCAGAGTTTTTTGCATCATTTCTTCAGTTTCAATCCAAATTTAATCCAAGATTACTTCAGAACTTTTTCTGCTCATACACAGAACTGTGCACAGAGACCTAGGACGTCAGTGAATTATGGTGTACCAGAAACACACCTCCGTACCTAGAAAAACCCCAACCAGCTAGCATCAGTGTCACATTAGCTCTTCGTCCTATAGCAAAATAACCAATTAGACAACCTAGAACATGCGACTTAGTACGAACTCAGGAATGGTGGGAAGTGAGAACCCTCTTTTGTTATACTCTCATACCAGTCCACAACAGGAGTAAAGAAGAGACACGGTAAGGTTAAAATATTTATTTTAAAAACGTGATTACATGTGCAGTATCTTAGCCAACATAAGCAGACATATGATTGCAAATAATATGGTCAGCATGGTTACAATTCCATAAAATACAAAAGGAGAAATCATATTACAATGATGGTGAAAACAGGTCCTATAGCGCCTAGTTTTAACACCCTCCCTGTATAGGAAGTATGCATCATAAACTATAGAAGGTCTCTTAGGCTTGTGTGGGTGACCCCATTACCTTTCTGCTCAGTAAGAGTAAATTACATCTGGATCAGCATAGGCTCTCTGCATCCCTGGAAACGGAAATCTTCCAAGTGTCTGAAATCATGGCAAGTGTGTGATAATAAGGACGCCAGAATCTTACTTGGCTCACAGCTGCCAAAATGTTGTGTATATAAAACGTTACCCGAACATGTAGAAAAACAACTGACATGTTTTGATAACCTTGACAGCTTTAGCACTCACTGTGCAGACTAGTGGCGCGATGTAAGTCTAGAGATGTCAAAAACAAACCTTTTCTCATGTGTAGACCTTCAACCTTTGCACACGACACAGCTATGCAGTATCATGTGCAACAGCAGCAATGGACAAAATGGTGTTTAAACTTCGAATAAGCCATGCTATTATAACATGCACGCAAAGCAGGCCCTAGGCCATACTACACCCTCCCTTGATCGGGGAACGCACAATAAAGGGGTCAAGATTCATAGAACGCAGAGTTCATGTACGAATGAGACAGAACTAAGTTCAGGAATGTTGCCAAACTTGATAATTGGGAGTAAAAATCCGAATTAAAAAATTCGGATTTTTAAAAAAGAAACCAAGTCAGTGAAAACAATCACGGGTGTCCCTGTTGTAAAAAAAGACCTCACAAATTAAGAAAAATTAAGGCAGTACAGGGGGAGAAAAAAACTCTTCACGAGTTCAGTACGTGTCTATGAAGCAGAAAAATTCACACTTCAATCCAACAGCGTATAGGCACCATACGTTGCAACTGCCTCCAATTGGAAATCATTATCATCATCCATGAAGATTTCAGCCATCCAATTAGGTAAAGGAAATTAACATACGTGTTCTTCAATTGCCGGAGCCTCTAGCACCATCAGAGGGCAACTCTGGCTTACTTCAAGATAACTGCGCTCCAGAAAGTCATTGGCCGCAGTCCAAATGTTCCAATTGCCTAGAACCCCAAGAGCCGCTAAGCAGGCCATAATCCCGAAACTAGAACAATCTATTTCATGAGCAACTAAGGGACTCATTAGTAACTTAAAATCCAGGTCAGGAGACACTGTGTTGCAGAGACACAAATCCAGGGTCCATTGAAATCCACAAACCAGACAATGGAAAACAGGCTGCACGCAAGTGAAATGTGAGAACCGGAAAGATAAACCATACACCACAGTCAGAGTCGCCAGAGGCCGCGATCCATGGTATTCTAGCATCCGTTGCGAAGCTGGAGTAGCCGGGGCAGATCGTCGTGGGGCACATACTGAGCATCCATTCTGAAGTAAACAAATTAACAGCAGTATACCCGCTCCCAAAGCGAGAATTAACGGGAAACCGCTGAAGACACTCGAAAAAATCGAATGGAAAAATGCAGGGAAAACACCAAATATAGTTTGAAATGAGATCACAAGGCCAGAACATACTACTTTAAAAAAGTGTGCCAGTCCCGTGGTCGACGAGGCATTAAAGATTGTGTGAATCAAAGCACCGAAATGCAGGGGCAGGTCTGTGTTTAATAAGGCATTCACCTCAGTACAAGTATTTGCAACGTGAAGGACGAACGTCTCACGGGCAGATGTAAGGGGGATTTCCTTCTGGGACAAAAGAGCTCTTATTCAACTCATCTTGTTGAACTCTGCTTTCAAGGTCGGGACAGAAGGCCAGATGGAAACATCGAGCCTCCCATGTGGAGGAGGAAACAAGACATTCTTACAGCAAACTACACGCTGGGAAACTGTGACGATATAAGGAATACCGGCAACCATACCACAGCAATCTTCATTATTTAATAACAAATAACTACAGTTTGCAAGCAATGTGAAAGTTGGTGTAATAGCCAGGGTGGGGGTGCCTTTCAAATCACACGCAGGATTTGGTGCCTGTACATTGCAAGAACTGTGCAATTGCAGATTGCTTCAGACTAATGAATGATCTGGTGTGGATGTGCAATCTTCATCTGAAGAACCGGGTTATTTAAGACCCGGCGGCGCCAGGGGCACGCCCAAAGTCTTCGGGTTCACCTGTCTTAGATTTCAATACAGAGACACGGGACTCTTCGTGGTGACGTCAAAGATCGAATTTATTGACTGCAGCCAGTAACAGAAGTCCTAGAAATCATCACGGTCTGAGTTCTCAGGAGACTGCTCAATTTTACAAAGCAAGTCATCCATTTTTATGCCAATAATCACATTCCAGACAAATGCCTAACATTTACGAGCTGTCCAATCACATGTATTCACACCAAAGGTATCGCATGACGGTAAAACCCACTTTTCAATTGCCCGGCCCATGATCAATCATCGAACAAACCCAACATTCTTCTTTAGACAGGCCGAACGAACCCATAATAAAAGAGGCCACAACCCATATATTAAATAGACCATAAAGAAAGAAACAGAAACAGGTAACAGTAGGATAAGGCATATTTGTGTGTAGTAAAACTTTACGATGCCCTGTGCTCTGATTTTAGTCTTGATCAGCTAGCGGGCAATAACTGGCTCAGCAAGGTCGGCTTCAGGCAATGAGGTCAATTCACTTCGGGTCATGTAGAAGTCAACACAAACCCCAGCTAAAGGACATGGGTCTTAAAAACTCATTCAGCCGCAGTCATCGGCCTATGTGAGGGCAACCACAAAATGGCTGCCTTATACAGAATGATAACTATGGTTCGGAGCAGAATCTTCAAATACACTGCGAGTCTTCGTGTGTAACATGGCGAAAACACTCCTACTTGCCGAACTCATCAGTTACGGTTCATTGTTACCAAAATCGTAACGGAACCATGACACTAAAACATGGGTTCAGAATTCACGGAACCTCAGACCCTCCTTTTGCCCTTACATAGGCAATTACTCAGTCTATATCTGAGTCGATGTCAATTCTCATTAGATCACCAAGGTGCTGTTGAAGCATAATCTTGTTTCTCTGTGTATCTCTCGAGACAGGTGGTCCCCTGACACACGTAGTAGCACAAAGGCCACATATGGCAGGACCGAACTGTATACAAAGACAACATGAGAAAAGAACCGCTAGAGCCGCACCAATGATAATCAGAAGCTTCCATCCCCAAACGGATAATAGTCCCCAAAACCATCCAGTTAACGACCAATCTCCTTTGTCCACATGTATAGACTCGGAGATCTTATGTAACTTGGAAATGGCCTCGTATACTGTCGGGCATTATCTGGGATGAAAACGCAGCAACTCGATTGGATCACTTTACACACTCCACCTCGATCCACGAGTATGACATCTAAAACCATACGATTCTGTAACGTCATAAGGCGATCCACTTGAAGCTCAGCTGTCAGATTACTAAGGGCACCGGCAGTTTTGTTTATGGTGGATTCAACCACTCTTGTCAATTGTTGTAAGCCTCTACTGTTAGCCATAGGTCCCCAAAAGGGCAAGAAACCCTTAAAGAAGTCTCCCACTTCCTGTCCAGCGGTGTCTTCCCGATCGAAGACACCTCTAACAACTCTTGTCTTGTGGTAATCTGCAGCAGCAGTATACGTAGGAGGCAACAGGTATCCAACATAACACGTTCCTGAAAAATCAGTGGGCAACCATGTATATGCTCTGTTGTAACAAACAAAATACGTGCCCTTAGCTGCCAAAAACGGCGGGGAAGATTGAGACGTAAAAGCATACGTCTGAGTACAAACGCTCTTCCCCAGCTGAGCTTTCGGATTTTTGCCATTACCTTGCAGACAGAATTGACCTTGGTGGGGTACGACCCAAATCAGAGGTGACCTCTTTCGTTTCTGCCTTTCACTCAGACTAACACTGTATCCGGTCGTGTTCCATCCAACATAAGCCAATAACTCTTCCTTGGGAATAGTCCTGTACGTATCGATATCTCTGCTCATATTCATAACTCCCTTCACCACGGCTTGATTACTCAAGTTATCTCTCATGGAATGCAGAGGATAGACTTCCAGGGCATAAATGAACATCGTCTGAAAAGCCCATAGCGACCCATTCTGACTAAACGGTAAGATCAGATAGGGAACAACTCTATCTGTAGTATGTGGCATAAGACCACACAGCCAACAATTAGTACTGTTCACTACCAACTGGTGTTGATGCAGTAGCTGTACGAATGTGTTATGTACAAATTCTGACCTTCTAATCTGCTCGTGTTCGGGTAAGATGTGAAAAGAATGCAAAGAAGTAGTAGTAGGAAAGGTCGTAGGTTGAGAAATGGGTGCAGAAGTTAATTAAGTAGAAAAAACAATCCAACCCACCAAATTTAACGTCATGCTAATAAACATCTGAATACATGTAATCAGAAAGTACTTGTTATGCATTATTTTACATAGTTTTATCTTAAAGGTAATTTTCTCAGCAGCTCTCTCTATCCCAAAAAACTCCATCCTCTAACTGGGCTGTTCGCGGCAGTTGGTTTTCTTCTGCTCTGGAGTGCGTCTGTCAGCCCAGGGAGCGCCCTAAGACCAACCAGAACCGTCGACCTTGTGTCTACACGGCTGCAATCCCAAGTCTTTACACCGCGACCCTACAGCTGAACCCGGATGGCGGTTGGAAAAAAGGAAAAAAAAGATCAAAACAGTTTTTCGGCTGAGAGAGTGCAGTTATAAAATCAAAAAGGAATTATTTACTCTTTATTAGTCCATCATTTCTAGGTCGTAGATTATAACGGTTTTTACCAAGCCCTGTCTGGTTTTTAAATAGCAGTTCAGGTTCAGTGGTGTCCAGTCTCAAAGATGAAGGCACAGCTGCTTGTAAGACATCATCGTCTTCTTTCTCAGTCCCTCTCCATACTAACTCAGCGTCGCTGAACGGTGTGAACTTTGGCAACTTTTCAGTCTCGGTGTCTGCAATACCGTCGAGGATCCACTGGTCGTACGGCAGAGGTAAAGGTACCCTCTTACAGTGTACGCCGTGGATCCAATTTTTCTTCCCAAAGACCTTTACAGAGGTTCTTGTAGACAGCAACACCTGATGAGGGCCCGTCCAGCGGGGCTGTTCGTTCTTGGTCCGTTGAAAATTTTTCACGAGAACCCAGTCACCAGGATTGATGGTGGGACCTGGGTCCACAGAGGCTGGTGACAGGTTATCGTGAACCTGTTGATGCAAGACGCGCAATTTAGCCGTTAGGTCATACAAATAGTCCACCAACACAGGATAGTCAATATCACTAAATTTTGTTGGTCTCGGCACTCCCCACACCTTGGCCGGTCGACCAAAGACAATTTCATAAGGACTAAGTCCGATTCGGGAATGCACTGTAGTTCTAGTTGACAAAAGTGCCAACGGCAAAGCATCGGGCCATTGGTGACCAGAACTCGACCGAATTTTGGCTAACTTTAGCTTCAAAGTGCCGTTGTAACATTCCACTAATCCAGCTGATTGGGGATGATTCGCGGCATGGAATTTTTGTCGTATGCCCAAACCCTCACACACTCTCTTCATGATCTTCCCCACGAACTCACTTCCATTATCACTCCACACCATCCTTGGCAACCCAAACCTAGGGAAATATTCTTTGAGCAAGACTTTAGCTGTGGACGAGGCCGTATTATCTTTTAGGTGGTATGCCTCTACCCATCTAGAAAAGGCGCAAACAACTACGAGGACATATTTCAGGTTGTTGCTTCTTTCCATGTGGATAAAATCCAATTGCAGAACCTCGAACGGATACGTCGGAGGCGCAAAGTGACCTGCTGGAGTTGCAGGTCCCTTACCTGGATTATACATCAAGCACACCATACAATTCTTGACCACATTCTCAGCACATTTAGGGATTCCAGCATTCTGCCATACTGGAGTCAACAACTTACAAATTCCTTTCGCAATAATGTGAGACAACCCATGTGCCATCGTAACCACCGCAAGCACATATGCATCCGGCAACATCCATCTTTGGTGTTCTGATAACTCAACCCAACAACCAGTCGAATCCAATCTACCCGTATTTTCTCTCCACACACTCTTTTCATTTTCAGTGGCTTCAGCCTGGATTGATTTCACACTCTCGATCGTATCTTCACACATTCCAGCTGCATAAATCCATCTCGCAGGGCCTGCAACATACATTCGACTCATCACATTCCTCGCTGTTTCTTTCGCGACTTCATCCGCAAACGCGTTACCACGACCAACATCATCCATAACCTTCCGGTGAGCACTACACTTCACAATCGCAACTTGCTTCGGCAAAGTAAGTGACTCAAGAAGCTCATTCACTAACTGCTCATGTTGGATCTTAGTCCCATGCGATGTCAGAAATCCTCTTTCTTTCCACAGGCGTCCAAAACTGTGTGCTACACCAAACGCGTACTGACTATCGGTATACACATTCACTCTCTTTCCCTCAGATAAAATACACGCTCTCGTTAATGCAATCAGCTCTGCTGCTTGCGCCGAATTATAGCTCACTCGTGCAGTTTCAACAATGGCACATAATGTCATCACGGCATATGCTGCAGTCGTATCGCCATTTGGGAGCTTGTAGCATTACCCATCAACCCATAGCGTACCATCAAGATCCGAAAGAGGAGTATCTTTCAAATCGATTCTCCCCTTCGTTTCCTCTTCTGTCCTAAGAAAACAATCATGCTGTTCCTGACCATCTGTCTCCACAGGAATCGGCAGCAGTGTCGCTGGATTCAATATATTACACCGCTTGATATGCAAATGACTAGCCAAGAGAGTCAACTCATAGCCCGACAATCTCGCACTAGTAAGGAGCTGAGTCTTGGTTCTATGTAACAAAGTATCCACTGCATGTGGAACCATCACAACCAACGTGTTATCCATCACCAGTCCAGCAGACTGTCGGATAGAAACAGCCGCTGCCGCTGTGGCTTTTAAGCAACTTGGCAACGCTCTAGGTACCGGATCTAAAGTCGACGAGAAATACGCAGATGGACGCTGCTTATCACCGAATTTTTGAGTCAAAACTGACAATGCGCAACCCTCTCTCTCGTGGACGTAGAGTGTAAAAGGCTTACTGTAGTCGGGAGTACCCAACACAGGAGCAGAACACAACGCATCACGCAACTCAGAAAAACTTTTCTGACAATCGTCAGACCAAGGAAGAGGGTTCGGTATATCCTTACAAGTCAATGCCAACAGGGGTTTTGCCAACAAAGAAAAGTTCGGAATCCACTGTCTACAATACGACATGATACCCAGAAAAGCACGTACCTCTCTCTGCGTACGTGGCACAGTCATTCGAGCAATCGCTTCAATTCGTTCTGAGGTCAACCTTCTTCCCTCCTTCGACAAGAGATGACCTAAGTAGGTCACCTCTTGGCAGCAATACTGCAACTTTGAAGGTGACACCTTATGATGCAAGTCAGACAAATGTCGCAACAGAGAGATAGTAGCTTCTTTACAAGTTTCCTCATCATCAGCAGCCACTAATAGATCGTCAACATACTGAATAAGAGCAGTACCAGCAGGCAGCACAAGAGTATCAAGCTGAGTTTTCAAAGCCTGGCTATAAATGGAAGAGCTTTCGCAATAGCCTTGAGGAGCGCGCTTAAACCGGAAGCTTCGGCCTCCTAAACAGAAGCCAAAAATATCTCTACTCTCCTCTGCAATTGGAATACTGAAGGAAGCATTCTTCAGATCTATAACCGAAAACCAGGCAGCTGAAGCAGGAATCATAGTCAGCAAAGCAGTAATGTCTGGGACAACAGGAAACTGTGGCACGACAATTTTATTAACCTCCCTAAGGTCAATCACAAACCTGTAGACAGGTGGCTGAGAAGAGTCAGTGCGCTTCAGGACAGGCAAAACGGGACTGTTACACACATTACTTCTCGTTTCTTCAATCACACCTTTCTCAATCAAATCATAAATGATTGCTAAAAGCGCTCTTTCACCATCGCTAGAAATCCTATATTGGGGAATGCGTGGCAATTTAACATTTGCTTTAAGCGTTACAACATAAGGTGGAATCTCCAAAAGACCCACATCATTAGGAACAGTAGCCCAAAGAGTATCAGGGAGAGAACGTAATTCCGGTGGAAGCCGATCTTTAGACAAATACATTGGAGAGGTCACTTTCTTACCCAATGTAAGCTGTACTCCCGAAGGAGAACAATGCAATGTCGCATTCAACCTTTTCAACAAATCCAAACCTAACAAATTTTCACCACAACCTGTTGGTAAAATGAGAGGTGCTTCCAATTCACAAGGCCCTATAGAAAGAGACAAGGGACTAGGAACTGGATTACGAACTGGGGCGCCAGAGAATCCTACCGAAACGTTCGTTAAGCCAGACAACGGTGCGCCAGGGAGTTTAGAGTGCATGATAGAACTCTTCGATGCACCGGTGTCCAAAAGAAAAGGCGCTACCACACCTGATGTAACTACTGCAACATAAGGCCCACTCTGATCTACTGGAACCGACACTACTCCCTCTCTTTGTCCATAGCTGTCCTAGCAATCATTATAGTCAGCATTCTCATCCTCAACATAATAGTCATCAGCATAGTACTGAGTCGACTGACCAGACGCAATTTTCTGTTGATCAAAACAATTCATATTTTGTGGGGGAAAGGAACAATCGTTCTGAGGAAACGCACCACGTCCTCTACCCCTTGACACTTGCTGAAAACCACCACGGCCTCTCGGGCCGTCATACCACTCGTGCGCTGTCGCAACACAGGGCATTCATTTTTATAATGACCCTCCTCCCTACAATACGCACACTGATTTAAACCCAAAGGTAGTCTTGGAGGAAAATACCCAGCTTTCTGTTGCGGTCTCTGAAATGGCGGAGGTTGCTGAAACTGTGGACGTTGCTGTAACTCTTGCTGTTTTGAGCGAGGCGGGTACGCCTGCTGCAAAAGAACCTTTGTCTTTAAGTCTTTAGTCTTTTTCTCTACTCTGTCTTTTTCGTCCTTATCCCTATTCTCATAGTACTGTACAGTCACCAATATCTGGGCTGACGAGGAAACAGCCCAAGAACTCTCAGAATCTTTCAACTTATTACATAGTTCAGGAAGTAAGTTGAAGACAAACTTATCTACGAACAATCTTTGTCCACCTTCCGTACTCATATCCTGACCACTATGATCTATAAATGTCTCTTCAAATCTAGTGAAGAAATCAGATACACTTTCGTCCTTCTTCTGCTTACATGCTGCTAACTTGTCCCAATTTACTCGTAACGCTGGCATCATCGTTTTCATAAGATTTATAATTCTGCCAGGTAGATCTGCCACTAGAGGCTCAGGCTTAGAACCACCAACTTGTCTCGCGTCCGCAGCAGCAATATTGAGCCATTAGTCACCTAATTCAACTGCATGATCCTCATGACGTATCTTTGCCCACAGAGGTTGAGGTACTACATTACCCAACAGCATATCTATGTCGGCTAAATTCATGATGCATGCGTCAACTGTCTGGGATAATTCTTTGTAATAGCCAGCTGGATTCTTACGGGGATCAGGTAAAGACTGTTTAAGGGCCAAAACTTCTACTCTCTTCCAAGGCACATGTACCCATACTGTCTGAAAATGAGGCAGAACAGCTGGGTTAGCGTTTGCGTCCCCTTCTCTCCAAACTGGGGGAACTTCTCTCATTGGATATTGTCTTACCTTGCTCCTAACCGCAGAATCAGGCTCAAACAGTCGCTGGGAAGGGAAAACGCTCCTAAACGCAAGAACCATCGCAACCGCATCCTCAATCCCGGGACCCACTATCGTCCCTTTCGCAAACTCAGACTGGACATTTAGCAACTCTACTGGGACTGAACCCAAATGATTATCTGCCCATTCCTCACGGAGGAAAGTACACATTACATCAAACACATATCTCTGCTTGTGTGCTTCCCACTGCAGGAAGACATCCATAACTGACTCTAAATTATACCTCGAAACATTCGAAATCCACCTGCGAACCAGGAGATCCAACACTGTCCGTTCTTCGGGACTAGGTAACTGACTACGCAGTTGTTTACGCGCAGAAACGGGGGTCATACTCAACGACCCAAGGAGAGGAGACAAAAGACCAGTAACAGTTTCAGTCATTCTCTGTCGAGCAGAAGGAGAAGCTGTCATAGGGACGGGAGACAAAATATTTTGAGGCAAAGTGGCAGAAGTCGAAGGTAAAGGAGAGTAAGGCAAAGAAGGTTCAGGCAAAACTGATAGCAAAGTTTGCGGCCCCAGAGGAGGCGGGGCCGCAGGAGGAAGAACCAGCTGAAGAGGAGCCGGTGGGTGAGCAGGACCAGGAGGTGGAACAACTGGAGGTGGAGGAGGTGCCGTAGCGTTCTGTGCATAAGGGGGTGGTAATCTTGATAGATGCGACATTAAAGGGTCCTTTTCAGGATCCTTTGTTGCCTTCTCAAGAATAGGTTATAGTGAACAAGGGTCCTTAGCTTATTTTAGAATCCAAAAAACAATACTGTATAGAAACACAATGGAAACCTATACGTTATAAAATTTCCAAACCCAGCCGGGAAAGGAGTTTATTTTATCAAGAAACAATGTTCAATCCTACAATACAAACGTAATAACAAGACACAAGCCTGTGCCGTACAAAAAAAGGGGGAAAAGAAAAATAGAATAAAGGTGAAAGCGGTGTCTATCAGGCAAAGAAAGAGAGCAAGGACAGGGCACTGTAGATACGTAAAAGATCAATAACAGTGTCGCCTGGAGTGGAGTATACACAATCTTATTTGTCAATATTGTAAATGTAAATCCACTCATGGGTGTCGACGTTTCGATCCCTATTGCTCAACTAGATACATGGGATCATCATCAGGACATTTGTAATGAACAAGACATGCCTGATTGTAAGAAAGCCTGTTTAGGAGAAACGAAGAAAAAAAGATATTTCAAACACTTAAGAGTAGTTTGCAGATGTATGCCAACTATGTAACGAATTCGCAGTGTGTGACCAAGTGCACGGTGTTTGTGACCTAATCAAGCACAAAATAACAACATTTTCATACTCCTCGGAATCGCAGTGACGTGCGTGAAGGGCTACGACGACCAGTTGTGCCGTGATAGTGATCAATGCAGTTTGTAGTATACTGGGGAACAAGGATTTCCATCGTGAGGTGATGGTGCAGGCTAAGTAGTTGCGTGACTAGGGGTAAGTAGGTGATTGGGGATGAGGATTATGAGTCACAATAAGTGTAATCATACCTCAGTGGATCTATGCATGAAGCCTCACATGGGAGGTGTGCTTCACTTCAAGGCTTTTGGCCGAAGAGATCGTGCTGAGATGGGAGTAAATTTAAAACACAAGGTTACGAATTCCCTGGTTCACAATTTCAGCGAACCGTGATGTAAAAATAACCACATACCACGTAGTGAAATGTCGTGGAGGTCTTTTTGGGGGTCCAGACGAATTGTTCAATAAAATTCGTATTTCCTTTCCAACTGCATACAATGGCAGCGCTGAAAACAGAGCGGGAATACTGTATCAAGGTGCAAGGGGGCTACAAAATAGGGTGGTGGTTTAAGGAAGAACCTTCCTTACCTTGCTTAGCTCATCAGGGGAGCCGGATAAAAAGTTAACGTGTAGGCAGCGGTGGCCATACACGGGGGTTGCCAACAATGTGGACTCCAGACGCTGTAAAAGCAAGGAGTATAAATCAGCACATAGCCTAAGAGCGGGCCATAATCGGACAGTGTGAAACCTCCGCAGTTACTTACATAGTCAAGGTAAAGACTCGTCTCTCCCGTGGCTGCTCGGTCAGTGCCGGTTGCAAGTCAACGGACTGAGAGTGCGCGCGGAATTGTCTACAGCCACGCTGGTCACGTGACCTTCATTGCGGGTGCCATTGTAGAGCGGCGAGTTGTCTTTGGTGGGGGCCATCTTGGAGTGGATGGCTGCGCGGGCTAATGTTACCAGTGTGAGGGAGTGCAAGGGCAATTAGGTAGTGATGGTGACAATGTGACATTAAAAACGGTGGTAAGTATTCAAAAAAATAAAATAAAATAAACTAAACCAAAAAACGTTTTGCTCCCAGGAGGCCAGATTTCTTGTCTTTCAGCCAGTCATGCATTCCATCATGGAGTATTCATCTGGGAACACAACCCTTACAAAAAAAGCTCATCTCATTACTGTTTCATGAAATAGTCTCATTGGTCATAGGTTCAATCACAGTAGCGTGGTCCAGTCCTCACTTCGATTGAGCCCTGTGTGAATGGTATTAAATTGAATGATGGATTTCAATTCCTCACGGTTTAGTAACTGCTGTAGGTTGCCACCTCTTTGTGGTAGTTTGATGGATTTCAGGACGGTCCATTGGAGATCATCCGCTGTATGGTTCATGCTGGCATAATGTTCAACCAGAGGGGCGTTAGGAGTGCCGCACCTAATGCGACTCCGATGTTGACTTATTCTGGTCCTTATTTTTTGTGTAGTTTGTCCCACATACATCAGAGGGCAAGGACATAGAATTGCATAAATCACATTGTGACTGTTACAGTTTGTGAAATCTCTCATATCAATTGTGGTGTTATTGTGACTAAACGTGCGCCCCTCAAGTGTCAAATCACAAACAATACAATGTCCACATTTAACGTGACCTCTCAGCGGGGGCAGGCCCCAGTTTGACTCAATCGTATTTGTGGGAGGTGGTGGGGGTAGGGCAGCTCGAACCAAATGGTCTTTTATATTTCTACTTTTCTTGAAAGCAAATAAAGGTTTATCAAAAGTTAATTGGCCTGAGTTTAAGGTTGGCCAATGACGTAGAATTGTTTTGCGGATTTTGTCAGAGATTGGGGAAAAAGTTGTAACACAGGCAATTCTCTCTGTGCTCGGCCTCGTCTTGGGTTGGAGCAGGACCTCTCTAGGACAATACCATGCCCGTTTCGAGGCATTCCTCACTATCCTGCTTGGATACTCTTGATTTCAGTTTTGAGCACAAAATACCTGCCTCTTTGAAATAATCAGTTTTCGAGGAGCAATTCCGTCTAATCCGCAGGAACTGCGAATAGGGAAGTGAATCTTTCAGAGCTTTGGGGTGGTTGCTGTTGTATCTGAGTAACGTATTCCGCTCAGTCGGTTTTCTATAGAGGCGAGTAAGTAACTCCCCTGCCTCATGATAGATCATGAGATCCAAGAATGGTATCTCTGTTCTGTGGTATGAGAGAGTGAACTGCAGATTGTCGCAGTTATTGTTCAGCCAGTGTAGAAACAAATTCAGACCTTCTCTCTCCGAATTCCAAATTAGAAAAATATCATCTATGTACCGGCGCCAAATCCCAATGCTGGTTCTGAATGGATTTGTGTCAGCTAGGATTGTGCCGGTCTCGAGCGCATCCATGTACATAATGGCCAGATGGGGAGCAAAAATCGCTCCCATCGAGCATCCCTTTATCTGTTGGTAGAATGTCCCGTCAAAGACAAAAAAGTTTTTCGTGAGACATAGTTCTAGTAATTGCAATATGAACAATGTCGGTACCCTATGTGGTCTAGGTCTGGAATCAAGTATTCTTTCAATGACCCGTAGAGCCGCTCCCTGAGGAATATTAGTGTAGAGCGACTCTACGTCCAATGTGCATAGTGTTTGAATGTTAGGATCAAAGGGCTGGTGTTCAACAAGATTGAGCATTTCCATGCTGTCACGGACATAACAGCACGTGGAAGGCACAAAGTCCTTAATGAAAAAGTCCACATAGGACCCTAATGGTTCCAAAATAGAGCCACAGGCCGATACTATTGGTCGGCCTGGCGGGTTCTCACTGACTTTATGAACCTTAGGGAGGGTGTAGATGACTGGAAGGCGAGGACACTTAACATTAAGGAAATTAAATTCCTTCTTGCTAAGAAAACCCTCATCCCTGGCAGCCGTGGTAATCTGTTTTATCAGGGCTTGGATTTCAATTGTAGGATTACGGCCAAGTCTCAAGTAATGTTCCCTGTTATTCAGCTGCCGGTTAATTTCGTTTTTATAGGTATCAATATTTTGCAGGACAATGCCACCACCCTTATCCGCGCTCTTGATGATTAAGTTAGTGTTAGATTTGAGTGAGTCTATTGCCTCCTTTTCGATTTTTGAAATATTGTAAGGAATGTATAATCTCTTCCTTTCCAGAATCTCAAGCTCTTTGAGAATAAGTTTCTCAAACGTGATGATCTCAGGCGGAATCATGCTCGCCGTTGGTAGGAAAGTAGAAGGGGGGGCAAAGGGGGTGTTACGATTTGGTTCAGGCGTTGGGTGCAATTGAAAGAATGCTTTCAGCCGAACCAGTCTGAAAAAACGAAGTAACTCTGTTTGTAACTCCATATAATTTGGACGAACCGTGGGGACAAAGGAAAGTCCTTTCTTCAAAAGTTCTAATTCAGAGTGCTGCAAAATATGGTTAGATAAATTAAAAATCGGTAATGTTTCAGTCAAATTCTCTGTTGTGGGTATTACCACTGATAAAAGTTGTTGCGGGTCCTCCGCTCCCCTGGAGCGTTGAACCATGTTCTGGGTTTCTTGGCCCTCCCTCTCTGTGGGGTTCCAGGCTGGCCTCTGGCTAAAAAATTGCCTTGTGCAACACCACGCCCTCTACCCCGGTTGCTACCTCCCTCACCTGGATCTGAGTTGTCAGATGAGTCTTCTGAGGTGTCTGAAAACCCCACTATGTTCTGTCGTTTGTTAAAACGACCCCAGGGCCTATTCTGCGGGTTGAAGTATGGTCTATTAGTGTAAAAATCTTTGTTCAGATATGGATAAGTTGTCTCGGCGCTATAATTTCTGATATCCTTTTTAACTTTATTGGCCTTCTTGTTCTGTTCAATACGGCAATAATCGGCTATTGTTTTCTCTACTTGTTCCAGTAATTTTTTACACTCAGCTGTGGGGTCAGAGTCATTAATTTGTTTAAGCAAGTCAGCAATTTCTATCTCAAGTGTTTTTAATGTCTCTGTGGCAATATCTATGCCAAGCGCCAACCACTGCCTTGAGCATGTGGTCCCAATATGACTGAAGTTAGTAATATATTTAGGATTATCCGTAAAAATCCCAGGGATATTACGCACTTGTAGACCAAGTGGGATTACTCCGGATTTGAGATAATCAGTTAGCATTAATATCATCAATTTTAATCTAACCTGTTTTTTCTGTAGCTTTTCTAACTGTTCTGGAAGACTGGACGCTGCAGTTGTTGGAGCATCTGGGGTTTCTGATAAGAGTGACGGTAATGTGCATAAATGCTTAATATGGTCTATCGTATACAAAGGGGCATGGTCTGACATCTCCTAAGGCTAAAAGAGAAGAAAGAAAAGTAATTTCGGGAATATACAAGTGTGTGTACAGGGGCACTAGGAAGGTCGACCTCGGTGCCGAGGTAAATTGAGTTTAGAACAACCCTGCAATCCTGGTGATTGCGCTCAAGCTTTTTTAAGACACAAGGGGGACCCAACAGATAGCTAAGTACCATGGGTATAACAACGTTATAGTGAACAAGGGTCCTTAGCTTATTTTAGAATCCAAAAAACAATACTGTATAGAAACACAATGGAAACCTATACGTTATAAAATTTCCAAACCCAGCCGGGAAAGGAGTTTATTTTATCAAGAAACAATGTTCAATCCTACAATACAAACGTAATAACAAGACACAAGCCTGTGCCGTACAAAAAAAGGGGGAAAAGAAAAATAGAATAAAGGTGAAAGCGGTGTCTATCAGGCAAAGAAAGAGAGCAAGGACAGGGCACTGTAGATACGTAAAAGATCAATAACAGTGTCGCCTGGAGTGGAGTATACACAATCTTATTTGTCAATATTGTAAATGTAAATCCACTCATGGGTGTCGACGTTTCGATCCCTATTGCTCAACTAGATACATGGGATCATCATCAGGACATTTGTAATGAACAAGACATGCCTGATTGTAAGAAAGCCTGTTTAGGAGAAACGAAGAAAAAAAGATATTTCAAACACTTAAGAGTAGTTTGCAGATGTATGCCAACTATGTAACGAATTCGCAGTGTGTGACCAAGTGCACGGTGTTTGTGACCTAATCAAGCACAAAATAACAACATTTTCATACTCCTCGGAATCGCAGTGACGTGCGTGAAGGGCTACGACGACCAGTTGTGCCGTGATAGTGATCAATGCAGTTTGTAGTATACTGGGGAACAAGGATTTCCATCGTGAGGTGATGGTGCAGGCTAAGTAGTTGCGTGACTAGGGGTAAGTAGGTGATTGGGGATGAGGATTATGAGTCACAATAAGTGTAATCATACCTCAGTGGATCTATGCATGAAGCCTCACATGGGAGGTGTGCTTCACTTCAAGGCTTTTGGCCGAAGAGATCGTGCTGAGATGGGAGTAATTTTAAAACACAAGGTTACGAATTCCCTGGTTCACAATTTCAGCGAACCGTGATGTAAAAATAACCACACTGTCCGATTATGGCCCGCTCTTAGGCTATGTGCTGATTTATACTCCTTGCTTTTACAGCGTCTGGAGTCCACATTGTTGGCAACCCCCGTGTATGGCCACCGCTGCCTACACGTTAACTTTTTATCCGGCTCCCCTGATGAGCTAAGCAAGGTAAGGAAGGTTCTTCCTTAAACCACCACCCTATTTTGTAGCCCCCTTGCACCTTGATACAGTATTCCCGCTCTGTTTTCAGCGCTGCCATTGTATGCAGTTGGAAAGGAAATACGAATTTTATTGAACAATTCGTCTGGACCCCCAAAAAGACCTCCACGACATTTCACTACGTGGTATGTGGTTATTTTTACATCACGGTTCGCTGAATTTTTTGTACCAGGGAATTCGTAACCTTGGGTTTTAAATTTACTCCCATCTCAGCACGATCTCTTCGGCCAAAAGCCTTGAAGTGAAGCACACCTCCCATGTGAGGCTTCATGCATAGATCCACTGAGGTATGATTACACTTATTGTGACTCATAATCCTCATCCCCAATCACCTACTTACCCCTAGTCACGCAACTACTTAGCCTGCACCATCACCTCACGATGGAAATCCTTGTTCCCCAGTATACTACAAACTGCATTGATCACTATCACGGCACAACTGGTCGTCGTAGCCCTTCACGCACGTCACTGCGATTCCGAGGAGTATGAAAATGTTGTTATTTTGTGCTTGATTAGGTCACAAACACCGTGCACTTGGTCACACACTGCGAATTCGTTACATAGTTGGCATACATCTGCAAACTACTCTTAAGTGTTTGAAATATCTTTTTTTCTTCGTTTCTCCTAAACAGGCTTTCTTACAATCAGGCATGTCTTGTTCATTACAAATGTCCTGATGATGATCCCATGTATCTAGTTGAGCAATAGGGATCGAAACGTCGACACCCATGAGTGGATTTACATTTACAATATTGACAAATAAGATTGTGTATACTCCACTCCAGGCGACACTGTTATTGATCTTTTACGTATCTACAGTGCCCTGTCCTTGCTCTCTTTCTTTGCCTGATAGACACCGCTTTCACCTTTATTCTATTTTTCTTTTCCCCCTTTTTTTGTACGGCACAGGCTTGTGTCTTGTTATTACGTTTGTATTGTAGGATTGAACATTGTTTCTTGATAAAATAAACTCCTTTCCCGGCTGGGTTTGGAAATTTTATAACGTATAGGTTTCCATTGTGTTTCTATACAGTATTGTTTTTTGGATTCTAAAATAAGCTAAGGACCCTTGTTCACTATAACGTTGTTATACCCATGGTACTTAGCTATCTGTTGGGTCCCCCTTGTGTCTTAAAAAATTCTCAAGAATAGGTGGCAATGCTGGGTAACATTTATCAATAGCCATATTATGTTGCCTATCTGATACCTCAATTGCTTTATCTTCTTCGTCTTCTTTAAACTGCCTGGCAGCTTGCATTGTCGAGAACCCCTTTTCTCTCTTATCTTTTTTAGCTTGTTTGATTTCTCGTTGTCTGGCTTCTTTACGCCAAAGGCGAAAGGAGTCAAACATTGCCGGCCGGGCTTTCTTTCTAAACAATTTTGTTTCTAGATTATCTAAAATCTCAGTATCGAAACTACCATATTGGGGCCATCGTAAAACCCCATCTTTTCTGGTATAGCGGACCCATACTTCATTGAACGTAATGGGGCCCACGCCGTGTTTAGAATAAAGTTCATAAGTCGGGGTTCCAACTGGAGGTATCGGACATGAATCTTCCAATCGGGAATCCTTGTTACAACCACAACAGAATATTCTCCTAATTTTGCTAAAACTAGGCATCTTCGCTCACTAATCTAGCTTCAAACTTCAAGGGATTATCTACAACGATAGTCTCGCAAATATACGAGTCCCTCAGCTTTGGAAATTGCAAAACCCAAATCAAAGACCCAAAAACTAAGTATTCAAAGAACCAAAAACAAAGAACTGGGAGCGACCCACGTATACTTAACTAAGGTATCAGTCACGTCACCAGAAGACCCATCTATCGTCTCGCCTTACAAAGCTGCACAAAGGGGGTCCAAGACAGGGCGGCAGTCAGGGCAGCGGTCCTTCGTAGCTGTCTAGAAAGCGGGAAACCTCGCAGCAAAGACCTTCAGTCCATGTTCGACATACCGGGGTCGATGGAGTGGGGGTACTTTTCCGGAATTTCCTCACGAAGCTCCTCACAATCTTCAGGCTTGGACCGGTACCCCTTGATGTCGCCCGGCGTTGGGCGCCAACTGAAGAACCGGGTTATTTAAGACCCGGCGGCGCCAGGGGCACGCCCAAAGTCTTCGGGTTCACCTGTCTTAGAATTCAATACAGAGACACGGGACTCTTCGTGGTGACGTCAAAGATCGAATTTATTGACTGCAGCCAGTAACAGAAGTCCTAGAAATCATCACGGTCTGAGTTCTCAGGAGACTGCTCAATTTTACAAAGCAAGTCATCCCTTTTTATGCCAATAATCACATTCCAGACAAATGCCTAACATTTACGAGCTGTCCAATCACATGTATTCACATCAAAGGTATCGCATGACGGTAAAACCCACTTTTCAATTGCCCGGCCCATGATCAATCATCGGACAAACCCAATATTCTTCTTTAGACAGGCCGAACGAACCCATAATAAAGAAGGCCACAACCCATATCATAAATAGACCATAAAGAAAGAAACAGAAACAGGTAACAGTAGGATAAGGCATATTTGTGTGTAGTAAAACTTTACGATGCCCTGCGCTCTGATTTTAGTCTTGATCAGCTAGCGGGCAAGAACTGGCTCAGCAAGGTCAGCTTCAGGCAACGAGGTCAATTCACTTCGGGTCATGTCGAAGTCAGCACAAACCCCAGCTAAAGGACATGGGTCTTAAAAACTCATTCAGCCGCAGTCATCGGCCTATGTGAGGGCAACCACAAAATGGCTGCCTTATACAGAATGATAACTATGGTTCGGAGCAGAATCTTCAAATACACTGCGAGTCTTCGTGTGTAACATGGCGAAAACACTCGTACTTGCCGAACTCATCAGTTACGGTTCATTGTTACCAAAATCATAACGGAACCATGATACTAAAACATGGGTTCAGAATTCACGGAACCTCACACCTTTCAAATAAACTTCCTTTCCTTCAGTCAAGCACCTATATGTGAATGGGAGATTCCAAACTTCATGAAGATAAGCACTACCTAAAGGTTCAAATCTACCTATGGCATAGTGTTGCATGCAGGACTCAAATTTAAACAGGGGGAAAGGTAGAGTTATCAACCCATGGATGAGTCAAACTGCAGAGTTCGACTCGGCCACTGAAAATGGTAACGGTTCCAGTTTTTCAATATGCAACAGTGAAAACGTGGCATACTTCATTTTATTTATTTATTTATTTGAGTTTTTTATAGCGCTGGCTAGACCCAGAGGTATCAGAGCGCTTTACATAAGGTTCCAAAAATTACAAAATTACATCAGTTACAAGTTACATCGGTTACAAGAATACATTTCAAGAGCGTCGGAAGAAGGAATAAATGAAGCTAAGAAGGGTAAGGGGGTGGGGTAAAGGTGAAGGAGGGGGAAAGGATGGATGAAGAGACAAAGGAAAGTTTGCCCAAAGTCCGGCTGGGTAGGTGACGGTCGAGGGGGAAGTCCACAGCCCATCTCCTCTATAACTATCAGGGTAGCTCCACCGGGCATCAGTCAAGCGGCTAGGTCTCAATGAGAAAAACAATAAGAGAGCAAAGAGAAGGGATAAATGGAGCGTAAAGGGGAAAGTGGGTGGATTAAAGGAGGTAGGAGGGAGAGTACAACAGAGAGACGAAGTGAAGTCTGCCCAATGTCCGGCTGGGTAGGTCACGGCTGAAGGGGTAGTCCACAGCCCATCTCCTCTATAGCTATCGGCCAAAAATCTAGGTCTCGACGGTCTCCACAATGTTGTTATCCCAGTGTTAAAACAATGAGGTCCAACAAATGTTTGGGTGGCTGTCAGAAAGGTTAGCTTGACGCTTTGGCAGAAGAAAAAAAGACACATTAAAGGGCTGAGCTCCATGATGGTTGTAGAGGGTACTGGCACTTTGCGGGATCATCTGAATAAGAAGCTGGTAATGTTGATTAAAAGCCCCCCAGCATGGTGTAACAGAACAGGGTTTGAACTGGTCTCTACCTTGTTGCAGTGTCCGACGGCGATATCACTGAAAAGGATTAGCCGAAATCAGTCACGGGCGCCATCTTAGGGTCAGGCTCTGCTCGCATGAAGATCACCATGGGGATGAGGTCGGCTTTGCAATGAAGCACTCTTAAAAACAGCGGGCACTGAAGGAAAAAAATAACAAAGTCGTGATCATGTAATCCCAAGGCACCTTTCCATTTTTCAACGTTTGAAGACTTCAAGCAAACTGCATAACAGAACGCAATTGATTCTGCCCATGGTACAGTACTGCAACGTCTTCTTGCACAATATCAACCACAGATGAAACAATTTTGTCTAATGTGTAAATACGGGAAGAAAGGGTGTTAATGCTATTATCTACAATGGCAAGCAATTTTTCTAAATTGGCCTGATCTATAGCTCTGAGCCTAGAAGCAGCTTCAACCTGGGACAGTTTCCAAACCAGAGGAACATCAGTTAAATAAATGTTGCATATGTAGCGCTTCAATTAATAGTTTGCAAGTAAGCATTTTTATTATACCCACCCCCCAAAATGGAAAGACCAATAAAATGCACCACTTACAGAGTACCTCTGGGCATAATGGATGAAAGCATGGCAGACTGGGCGCAGGCCTATGACACAACAAAGCACACTACCTGGCTTCAAAATTGTCCCTAGACCCCCACCCACATGGCCAGGCCCTGCCTGGACCAGGCCTCAAAATGGCCCCCACCCACATGGCCATGCCCCATCAACACCCCAAAAAATCGAAAAACACACAATAATCACCACAATCCAATGCCATCCATGCCCTCCATGATCTTTACATTCAAGACACCCCTCAGAAAGACTAGGCCCATGCACCACTGGGTACCCCTGGGCAAAAGGCCCCAACAACAGCCAAAAATCAGAAAAACACATAAAAATCACCTCAATCCAATGCCATCCATGCCCTCCATGATGTTTACATTAAAGAGACCCCACAGAAAGACTAGGCCCAAGCACCACTGGGTACCCCTGGGCATAATGGATGAAAGCAAGGCACATTGGATGCAGGCCTATGGCACAAAGCACACTGCCTGGATTCAAAATGGCCCCTTCACCCCACCACATGTCCCTGGACCAGGCCTCAAAATGGCCCCCACCCACATGGCCATGCCCCATCAACACCCCAAAAAATCAAAAAACACACAAAAATCACCACAATCCAATGCCATCCATGCCCTCCATGATGTTTACATTAAAGAGACCCCACAGAAAGACTAGGCCCATGCACCACTGGGTACCCCTGGGCATAATGGATGAAAGCAAGGCACATTGGATGCAGGCCTATGGCACAAAGCACACTGCCTGGATTCAAAATGGCCCCTTCACCCCCACCACATGGCCCTGGACCAGGCCTCAAAATGGCCCCCACCCACATGGCCATGCCCCATCAACACCCCAAAAAATCGAAAAACACACAAAAATCACCAAAATCCAATGCCATCCATGCCCTCCATGATCTTTACATTCAAGACACCCCACCGAAAGACTAGGCCCATGCACCACTGGGTACCCCTGGGCATAATGGATGAAAGCAAGGCACATTGGATGCAGGCCTATGGCACAAAGCACACTGCCTGGATTCAAAATGGCCCCTTCACCCCCACCACATGGCCCTGGACCAGGCCTCAAAATGGCCCCCACCCACATGGCCATGCCCCATCAACACCCCAAAAAATTGAAAAACACACAAAAATCACCACAATCCAATGCCATCCATGCCCTCCATGATCTTTACATTCAAGACACCCCACAGAAAGACTAAGCCCATGCACCACTGGGTACCCCTGGGCATAATGGAAGAAAGCAAGGCATATTGGATGCAGGCCTATGGCACAAAGCACACTGCCTGGATTCAAAATGGCCCCTTCACCCCCACCACATGGCCCTGGACCAGGCCTCAAAATGGCCCCCACCCACATGGCCATGCCCCATCAACACCCCAAAAAATCGAAAAACACACAAAAATCACCACAATCCAATGCCATCCATGCCCTCCATGATGTTTACATTAAAGAGACCCCACAGAAAGACTAGGCCCATGCACCACTGGGTACCCCTGGGCATAATGGATGAAAGCAAGGCACATTGGATGCAGGCCTATGGCACAAACCACACTGCCTGGATTCAAAATGGCCCCTTCACCCCCACCACATGGCCCTGGACCAGGCCTCCAAATTGCCCCCACCCACATGGCCATGCCCCATCAACACCCCAAAAAATCGAAAAACACACAAAAATCACCAAAATCCAATGCCATCCATGCCCTCCATGATCTTTACATTCAAGACACCCCACAGAAAGACTAGGCCCATGCACCACTGGGTACACCTGCGCAAAAGGCCGCAACAACAGCCAAAAATCAGAAAAACACACAAAAATCACCTCAATCCAATGCCATCCATGCCCTCCATGATGTTTACATTAAAGAGACCCCACAGAAAGACTAGGCCCATGCACCACTGGGTACCCCTGGGCATAATGGATGAAAGCAAGGCACATTGGATGCAGGCCTATGGCACAAAGCACACTGCCTGGATTCAAAATGGCCCCTTCACCCCACCACATGTCCCTGGACCAGGCCTCAAAATGGCCCCCACCCACATGGCCATGCCCCATCAACACCCCAAAAAATCAAAAAACACACAAAAATCACCACAATCCAATGCCATCCATGCCCTCCATGATGTTTACATTAAAGAGACCCCACAGAAAGACTAGGCCCATGCACCACTGGGTACCCCTGGGCATAATGGATGAAAGCAAGGCACATTGGATGCAGGCCTATGGCACAAAGCACACTGCCTGGATTCAAAATGGCCCCTTCACCCCCACCACATGGCCCTGGACCAGGCCTCAAAATGGCCCCCACCCACATGGCCATGCCCCATCAACACCCCAAAAAATTGAAAAACACACAAAAATCACCACAATCCAATGCCATCCATGCCCTCCATGATCTTTACATTCAAGACACCCCACAGAAAGACTAGGCCCATGCACCACTGGGTACCCCTGGGCATAATGGAAGAAAGCAAGGCATATTGGATGCAGGCCTATGGCACAAAGCACACTGCCTGGATTCAAAATGGCCCCTTCACCCCCACCACATGGCCCTGGACCAGGCCTCAAAATGGCCCCCACCCACATGGCCATGCCCCATCAACACCCCAAAAAATCGAAAAACACACAAAAATCACCACAATCCAATGCCATCCATGCCCTCCATGATGTTTACATTAAAGAGACCCCACAGAAAGACTAGGCCCATGCACCACTGGGTACCCCTGGGCATAATGGATGAAAGCAAGGCACATTGGATGCAGGCCTATGGCACAAACCACACTGCCTGGATTCAAAATGGCCCCTTCACCCCCACCACATGGCCCTGGACCAGGCCTCAAAATGGCCCCACCCACATGGCCATGCCCCATCAACACCCCAAAAAATCGAAAAACACACAAAAATCACCACAATCCAAGGCCATCCATGCCCTCCATGATCTTTACATTCAAGACACCCCACAGAAAGACTAGGCCCATGCACCACTGGGTACCCCTGGGCATAATGGATGAAAGCAAGGCACATTGGATGCAGGCCTATGGCACAAAGCACACTGCCTGGATTCAAAATGGCCCCTTCACCCCACCACATGGCCCTGGACCAGGCCTCAAAATGGCCCCCACCCACATGGCCATGCCCCATCAACACCCCAAAAAATTGAAAAACACACAAAAATCACCACAATCCAATGCCATCCATGCCCTCCATGATGTTTACATTCAAGACACCCCACAGAAAGACTAGGCCCATGCACCACTGAGTGAGTACCCCTGGGCAAAAGGCCCCAACAACAGCCAAAAAAATCGAAAAACACACAAAAATCACCACAATCCAATGCCATCCATGCCCTCCATGATGTTTACATTAAAGAGACCACACAGAAAGACTAGGCCCATGCACCACTGAGTGAGTATCCCTGGGCTAAAGGCCCCAACAACACCCCAAAAAATCGAAAAACACACCAAAATCACCACAATCCAATGCCATCCATGCCCTAAATGATGTTGAAATTCAACAAAACAGTTGCATCATGCACCCATAACTAACCCTGGTCCTACTGGATACTCTGGCTACCCACAATATATTTTATTTAATGTTCTGAAAAAGTTCCAAAATTGTAGTTGCAGCAACTGTAATGCCCCAAACAAACTTACTTGTGGAATTTCTAATCCAAAAGTGATCCAAAGAAAGTCAAAAAGGACTCAAATCCAAATATCCAGCAGCATCCACAAAAAGTAATCCTTCCAGGTCAAGATCCAAATCAAAGTGACCAGCACATGAAGAAAGCACTGGGAGGAGCCTGCTGGACAGGAACAGGAAGTTGGAGACTGTGGGGCACTTCCTTCCTAAATGCCCCCCCCCAAAAATGGACTCCTTGCAAAAAAAAGTGCAAGCAAATGTCAACCTGAGGAGTTATTCTGATAAAAATCATAATTTTCAAGGTTTATGCTGCCTGCTGGTGGATTTCTTGTGCGAAATTGCAAATTTTGCAATCTCGCAATTGCGAGATTGTCGCTGCCCGCCGCATCTACGTGTTCGCAAGTGTTTACTCCCGCGATGCGTGATCACGGGCCTTTATGACGTACTCGCGTTGCCAAACTCTCGCTGTGCAAGGTGGAAAGCCGCGATGACGTAATCGCGGTCGACAAACTCCCGCGGGATCCCGCAGCAAGATCCAAAATGGCGCAGCACACGCAAACATGGAGAAAAACAACTCTTCAAACGCTGAATGGCGGTAAGTGAACGCTGCGCGCCGCAAAATTGTATAGCATTCTATTTGGCAAGTGCGACCAAGCAAAAAATCTGCTTTGCGCGGATTTGCGAATTTTCTGCAAATTCGCGAGAGTTCGCGAATTGCGAATTTGCCGAAAATCCGCAAAAAACAGGAGCGGAACGGATTTTACGCCCACGCTTGCTATGAAGAATCAGCCACCCTGTGTAGTTTGACATTTTCAATGGAGCTGTACCGGTTCCCCTTTCGCGCAGGAAGAGGAGGTAAAATTACTGCTCTTGTACCTGCACGCCAAGCACGGCAACTGGAGCTCAATAGGAAGGACCGAATTATTTCTTGTTGTCGATCTTCTCACGGACCAGTTCTCCAACTTGGGGTAGCCAGCCGACTACCGGAATCTGCAACGCAGCATCAGATGTGGAGGGCAAGTGTTCCTTTGCAAGACTGTCTCTGGTCTTTTGTAGGTTCTGCAAAACATTAGATGTTCATCTACGTCAAAGAACGTGCCGGCGGTCGCCATGTCTAGACCATCAAGCTCAGGACAAACATTTTCATACCAAAGAGCATTTCGTATTGGGTCCGCCCACCCAGAGACCTTCTAGGGAGATTATTTGGTGCACGTGGAACGCTATTGAGGTGAGTTAGCCAATCTCGGCCAGTACCTAATACCTTACCTGTCAAGGAATGCTTTAAGTCACGGTTCATCCGCTCCACAACACTATTACCCTCAGGCCGGTATAGAGACGAAAATTTGACCTGGACCCCCAATGAAGCCATGACATCCTTGTACGCCTTAGAGGCGAACGCTGGACCCTGGTCCGAATGGAAGGTACCACATGCAAAAATTCCCACAAAGACACGCAAATCCCTTACGACAGTTCTGGAATCAGCACTCCTTTGAGGCCACAGCCACACAAAGCGCATGCAAGAGTCAACTGCTACTAAGATGTACTTATACGCAGTATCAGAGGAGTAAGGACGACCGCAGTGATCTAAATAAACACACGGAAGTGGTTTATTAGATATGTGCAACTGAGTTTGGGGTGGGCGTGCAACAGTAGAAGGCTTAATTTGCTGACAAATGCCACATTGAAGGACATAATCACGCTTTTGTTTGTACAAACCCCGCCACCAATATCGTTGCTGGAGAAGAGAAACAGTAGCTGACACGCCGGCATGCGATGAGGCCATCCCAGCGTGGGCTGCTGTAATCAAAGTCTGCCTGCGGTCCCCGTTGGGTATTAACCTGTTACCAACATCATTAATTCTCACATAAGGAACTTTTTCAGGGCTTAAATGAAAAGAGTATTTAGAAGGGAAACCTCCAGGGTAATTACCTCCCTTCTCTGTTGCGGCAATAGCTGCCAAGATGCCATCAATCTTACTTTTGGAACGTGTAACCGCTGCTACTGCATATGTTGCAACTGCTGTTTTCGCAGCTTCGTCCGCGAGACAGTTGCCAACAGCTTGAATTCCAACATGCTGGTGACCCAGAGTATGAATTACAAAGACAAGCGGCAGCCTCTCTTTAAGCTCATCCACTCGAACCCAAATCATTTTATGTTTTATTGTGCGCCCCTTGGAGTCACGATAATTGTTTTGAGTCCAAAAGGGTAGATTGGCATTGTATTATTGAATACAGTAGTAAGAGTCACTTACAATAAGAGTAGTCACACTGGGGTCCGTATACTCTAATGCAAGCATCAGAGCATGGAGCTCTGCCAATTGGGCGGTACAGTCTCCTAATGTTTGAGTATGCATGACATCGGATTTGAATTCACCATTCACCATAGTACCAACCACAATTGCACAGGCCGAAGAATATGCGTGCTTTGAACCCGTAGCCGCATGCGTACTGCCATCAGTGTATATGATACAACGGAAATCCTCAAGTGGGCGCATAGTCAGAGGAGCAGGATTAATAAATTCATATTGCAAGAACTCCTGAGTCTGCAAACAGGAATCAAAAATGAACGTGACATCCGGGGAAGTCAAGGACGTGGCCCATTGTATCCACCGTGGGTTCAAAGCTTTAGAATTTGGTACACTGGCTTTTGTAACTACCTTTAAGGCAGGGTACGGGGTAACAACCAAAATGCGCTTTCCCTGTGACAGTGCTCGTTCCTTAAGAATCGCCATTTGCACTGCTGTTCAAACTTTTTCCACTGTGGAAAACCGCAACTCAGCCGAAGTGTACAAGTGTGACTTGTAAGCGATAGGGACTGTGTCACCCTCATTAAAAGTGAAGTACGTGAAAACCACCGCCCCTGGCATGATTCTTATTACCAGGTTGGTGTGGTTATCACGGGTCAGCAAGAATTTAGATTCAAGCAGATCAGCCTACAAAGATTGCAAGATGGCTGAATGCTCAGGCAGCCAGCACGATTTGGAAAAAGAAGGTTGTATCAAAGCATAAAGAGGCTTGATACGCTGGGCATATTCGGGAATGTAGGTATGCCCGAAATTCAAAAAGTCCAGTAAAGATTGTAATTTCTTCAGTGTTGAGGGAGCTCGCAAAAGTGCGCATTTCTCCAGGAAGTGAGGAGCTAAACCTCTACCTTCATTGTTGAGCTCATAGCCCAGGAACAACACTGTGTTCTCTGTCGTGAGATTTTGCAAAGTTAAATTTGTAGCCAAAATCCACAAAATTGCAAATTATGCAGTCCACTCGGCACAGATGTGGCCATAATTCGTCTGTGAGATAAATGTCATCCACATACGAACATGCATCTGTGTCGATTCCCTCCAAGAGAGAGCCAACGCGAGCAGCAAAGATACCAGGACTATTCTTATAGCCCATAGCCAAACGGTAAAATTGGCGCTGTTTGCTACCACTGGTAAAAGCTGTCCATTGACTACTACATGGGGGCAGATTGTGGGCAAAAAAAACATTGGATATGTCAAAAGTGGTTTTGAACCGTTTACACACGAGACTATCCACAAAAGCAGAACTGTGAGTATTCTGCACCGCGCACGTACGACAATGTGAGTTTAAGTGGCGGTAATCCAATACCAAACGGTACGAACCATCTGGCTTGGTCACAGTAAAAAGGGGGTTATTCATCAGAGACACAGATGTTTCAATCACACCTTGATTGTTCAAGGATTGCCCCAACAGAAGCCTTTGCTTCTTGCCGCATGGGGTATTGGGGTTGAGGCTGTGGCATTGACTGCAAAGGAATCTCATGTTGAGGGGAAATTTGTCCCACTCACAGTGAGTACGGTACAAAGCCGGCGCAAGCGCCGTAGCCCAATCTTCTGATCTTCTGCAAAATGCAGCGCCTGCTCTTTCGGCACTGTGTACGCGAAACTAGGGAGGATTACCTCCTCCCCTTGGGGAGCAGCTAAGACAAAAGGTGGGGGCCAGTCGACCTCCAGCAACAATATATCAAGGTAGTAGTTAGATTTTCCCAAAATACCCCTTTTATGGTACGTTCTATGTCACCTTCAATTACAAGGACAATTTCATAAAGTCTGTCAGCTGACACTAAACTCTAGTGTCAGCTGTCTCAACTACAACGAAGGTATCAGTCGCTGTCACCTTCAGTAGTGGACGCAGGGCCTCTCTCACTATGGTAATCTCCTCCGCGCTGTCCAACAGCGTCAACGCCCATGTCTGATTCCGAAGCTGCATTCTCACTATCTGTAGCATATCTCGCTGTTACTGCAGCAACTTTCTTCTTCTGAAACTGGGTTCTCTGTCGTGGTGACTAGTCTTGCTCGCCTTTTCCGTCAGCCTTGCGAGGCTGCCATGCCTCTGTTGGGCACCTCGACCTATGCCGCCACCTCCTCCACCGGTGGGTGAGACCGATGTTTCCTGCAAAGAGCGAGGAGAACGTTGTTCCGGAACCTGACATGTATCAGGTGACTTAATTGTACTGCGGTCTCGCAACTCATATGTACGCTCAGTAGAGGCACTACGCACACTTCGCACGCACATGCTTCTTCCCCTGGTTCATACCCCACACGTTTCTTGCTACTGCTAGCACATGGACCACAAGGACCCGACCTACACGCCACTGTTCCTCCATCCTCGACCTCCACTGTTGTTTATGCACCCTGTAGTGTATATGTTTCATGATATGGTCTGTATTGTGCAATATCGAAAAGCTAATAAAAACAAGTTTAAAAAAAAAAATGTACGCTCAGTAGAGGCAGGTGTATGTGAAGCAGGACGGGACCCCCCTGTATTTTGCTCTTACTCCAATTTTGTTTCTGAACTTTTGGGCGATCATCTTTATCAGATGACGCTTGTTGAGTTTGCTGCTGTGTTTGTTTTTTAGCAAAAGGCTTAACACCCACACTATTACAGCCAATGGTCTTATAGGCCTCCATAATAATTCTCGGTAACTGACGGGGTTTGTCGGCGTCGGGGACATCGCGCAAAGCATTCGACACCTGGAAACTTATCGCATCTCCCTTAACATTTGCAAGGACGAGATCGCGTACCATGTCAAACGCTCCCACGAGTCGCATTCCCAACTCCACAGCCACCTCCGGCCCGTTTTCATCCTGAACACGCTTAGTTACGTAGGGCAGGACAGCCATTGAAGGGGTGCCGAAGCACCTAGTATAGACTGAAGCAAAAATCACACCCTAAGGTGTACAGTCATTTACGTCTGGCACTAAGTCTTTCTGCAAACTTATGGTAAGGATCCTGTGTTTTTCCACAGGAGTAGTATTCAGAAATACTGCTTCCAGTTGGTCGAATTTCTCGGCAAGCCAAAAAGGCGTCTCATCCTTATCCTGGGGACGCTTACCCATGACCACATTAACCATGATGGGGCTAAGCTTTAGCCCGCCCGCTCCAACTGGATGCGCTGCACCTCCCGGGGCCCCACCCAGAAGGTTGCGGGTAATGTAATGAACCAGACCCCTTATCACTGTCACAGCAGAGGTATAAAGGGGTCTTAGTTGCGGAACTGTTAACTGCCCCGCCAGAGAGAACTTAATCAGGGCTGAAAGCAAACAAAATACAGACATATATATTCACCAAAAAAGAGAAGATCAGACGAAGAATGCATTAAAATTACACCTAGGAAAAGGAGAATAATAAATCCAAGAAACACCATATATAAATTCAAAAAACTGAAAATACATAACGATCACATGAATAAGAAAAATACACAACTGCAACAAGGGTATATTTTTCGTACATAAACAACAACCATAAAACTAATATCCTTGACAAAAATATAATAACAGCATGATTAGGGCCAAGTTATCATCCATAACAAGAGGAACAATCCATCCAATCGTTTAAAAAAAGTCCCAAATTGAATGTCACATATGATTAGTATCCTCATAAAACTCACAGGTAGTTGATATCTCAAAACTGGCCATCAAGAATATTTAAGATACCTGTTATGTGGATCGGACCAGAACCAGAAATCATGTGTGGAAACATCTATTAAAAGCTCTATCAAAATTGGAAAAAATATATATATAAACTCACCTTCTCAGGGTAATATCCCTCTTGAAGGAGAGAAAGTATAAGTTCTCATGTGAGGTAAGTACAGCTGTGTCATGTACACTCAGCAGGAACCGAATGAACAATGGTGATTTCTGAAAACGAGTCAACATGGGGAAATTTAACGATCATCCACAATACCTGGTTGGTTGGAAATCTGGGAGGGTTTGCAATGAGCGCATCTGACCGTAGAAAAGTAAACTTCAATCTGGAATAACGTTCCCAGGGTTCACAAGGAAATCCACAACGGCTTCTCCCAACAGCAAAGATATAATATATCTAAATAAAGAAAATTTATTTTACAGTATTATCTGTGATTATATTGAGGAAATATGAGAAAAAGTGGGATTAAAAAGTATATGTCTGACCTAAGTCCGACAAATTTAATGTATAACGTTTACGGTCCAAGCTTCTTTAAAAAGACATCCAATAACGCTCTAAATTGTCAAAAGGATTTTTTTTTAATGAAATCTCATAATTTTATGTATAGTTACTTTATAAAATGTATAGGAAAAGTGAAGATAGTAAGTGACAACATAAACCTGTGTCATGCTATGACAGACACCCCTTCTCAGTAAGAGGCATCCAAACGAGGATCCTTATAGATGTACAGCAAATCTGAAACAAGAGACACAACAGCCAATCAATCAATCAATCAATCAATCACGGCATTTGTAAAGCGCGCTACTCACCCGGGAGGGTCTCAAGGCGCTGGGGGAGAGGGGTATGTTACTGCTCGAACAGCCAGGTCTTGAGCTGCTTCCTGAAGGAGAGATGGTCTTGGGTTCGCCGAAGGTGGGTGGGGAGGGAGTTCCAAATCTTGGCTGCCAGGTAGGAGAAGGATCTTCCTCCGGCGGTGGCTCTGCGGATGCCTGGTACGGTGGCGAGGGCGTGGCTGGTCGATCGTAGTTGGCGGGTGGGCGTGTAGAAGGTTATGCGGTCGTTGAGGTACTTGGGGCCCAGGTCGTGGAGAGCCTTGTGTGCGTGGGTGAGGAGTCTGAACGTGATTCTCTTGCTGACGGGGAGCCAGTGCAGGTCTCTCAGGTGTCTGGTGATGTGGCTGTGTCGGGGGATGTCCAGGATGAGTCGTGCGGAGGCGTTCTGGATGCGTTGGAGTCTTTTTTGAAGTTTGGCTGTGGTTCCGGCGTAGAGGGTGTGCCCGTAGTCCAGTCGGCTGGTGAGGTGTGCCTGGGTGACGGTCTTCCTGGTTTCAATGGGGATCCATCTGAAGATCTTGCGGAGCATGCGCAGGGTGTTGAAGCACGAGGATGAGACGGCGTTGACTTGTCTGGTCATCGACAGGGAGGAGTCCAGGATGAAGCCCAGATTGCGTGCGTGGTCCGTTGGCTTGGGAGCGGTGCCCAGGGCCGGGGGCCACCAGGAGTCGTCCCAGGCGGAGGGTGATGATCCCAGGATGAGGACTTCCGTCTTGTCTTAGTTCAGTTTAAGGCGGCTGTTCCTCATCCAGACGGCGACGTCCTTCATCCCTTCGTGTAGGTTGGCTCTGGCGGTGGTTGGGTCGTTGGTGAGGGAGAGGATCAGCTGGGTGTCGTCGGCGTAGGAGATGATGTTGAGGTTGTGTTGTCGTGCGATGGCTGCGAGGGGGCTCATGTAGACGTTGAAGAGGGTTGGACTTAGTGAAGATCCTTGTGGTAATCCGCAGATGACTTCAGTGGCCTCAGATCTAAACGGGGGTAGGCGGACTCTCTGGGTTCTTCCGGCGAGGAACGAGATGATCCACTCCAGTGCTTTCTCTTGGATTCCGACGTTGCTGAGGCGCTTCACTAGGGTGCGGTGGCAGACAGTGTCGAACGCCGCAGAGAGGTCCGGGAGGATGAGGGCCGCTGTTTCTCCGTTGTCGATCAGGGTTCTGATGTCGTCGGTGGCTGCGATTAGGGCGGTCTCGGTGCTGTGGTTGGCCCGAAACCCGGACTGCGAGGGGTCGAGGGATCCGTTCGTCTCGAGGAAGGCGGCAAGCTGTCTGTTGACGGTCTTCTCGATGACTTTGGCCGGGAAAGGAAGGAGCGAGATGGGACGGTAGTTCTTGAGGTCGGTGGGGTCCACCGTTGGTTTCTTCAGGAGGGCGGTCAGCTCGGCATGCTTCCAGCTCTCCGGGAAGGTGGCGGTGTGGAAGGAGGAGTTGATGATGTCCCGGAGATGGGGTGCGATGATGGCGTCGGCTTTGTTGAAGACGTGGTGTGGGCAGGGGTCTGTTGGTGATCCGGAGTGGATGGAGTTCATCGTGCGGGTGGTGTCTTCGGTGCTGATCGGGGTCCAGTTGCAGAGGGTGGTGGTGGCGGGCGTTGGTTCGGTGGTAGGGTGCGTGGTCTGTGCGTCGAAGCTGTTGTGTATGTCGGCGATCTTGCGGTGGAAGAACGAGGCGAGGTCTTGCGAGGGAGTGATGTCGTTGTTTCCAGAGCTGGGGTTGGAGAACTCTTTGACGATGCTGAAGAGTTCCTTGCTGTCGTGGGCGTTGTTGTCCAGTCGTTCTTTGAGTGCCGACTTCTTGGTGGCGCGGATCAGCTGATGGTGTTTGCGGGTGGCGTGCTTGAGGGCGGTCCTGTTGTCTGTGGTCTGGTCGAGCCGCCAGGCTTTCTCGAGGGTGCGGCAGTTCTTCTTGGATTCCTTGAGTTCGTCGGTGAACCAGGGGGTTTTCTTGCTGCCGGGTCTGCAGGGAGGGTTCTTTAGTGGTGCGAGGTCATTGGCGCAGGCGGTCAGCCACTTGGTGAGGTTGCTGGCTGCTTCGTTGGGGTCCGTTGTGCTGGTGGAAGTGTTCTGGCTGAGGGAGGCGGTGAGCAGCTCGGCGGTGATCTTGCTCCAGCTCCGGCGGGGAACCTGTTGCGGGTGGTGGTGGGTCGTAGTTTTTCTGAAGCTGAAGTGGATGCAGCTGTGGTCTGTCCAGTGGAGTCCTGTGGCGTGGCTGAAGGAGATGTGCTTGCTGGATGAGAAGACGGGGTCAAGCGTGTGGCCGGCGTAGTGGGTGGGGGTGTTCACCAGTTGCTTGAGTCCGAGGTTGGCGAGGTTGTCCAGCAGGGCGGTGGTGTTTCTGTCGTTGTTGTTCTCCAGGTGGAAGTTGAGGTCTCCTAGGAGGATGTAGTCGGCGGAGGGAAGGGCGTGCAGGCTGATGAAGTCTGCGATGTCTTCGCTGAATTGTGTGCGTGGTTCCGGGGGTCTGTAGATGAGGGTGCCTCGGAGGGTGGTCTTGGGGTCAGTGTGTATCTGGAAGTGCAGGTGTTCGGCGGCGGTGAAGGTTTCGTCGGAGTTAGTCGAAATTCGGATGGTGTTCTTGTGTATGATGGCGATGCCTCCTCCTGTCTGGTTGACGCGGTCCTTCCGGGTGATCTTGTATCCGTCCGGGATGGCTATGGAGATGTCGGGCGCTGAGGAGGCGTTCATCCAGGTTTCGGTGAGGAAGGCGACGTCCGGTGCTGTCGCGTCGAGCAGGTCCCAGAGTTCCACGGCGTGCCTGTGGACGGAGCGGGTGTTGAGCAGGATGCACTTCAGGTGGTTGCTGCTGGTGCTCGACTTGGCGGTGGTGGTGCAGGTCCGGAGGCAGGTGAATTTGCAGGCTTGGCAGGCGAAGGGTCCGTGGGTGCGTCTCGGGGTGGCTCGTTAGCAGGCAGGGTTCCGGCCGGTATTGAGTGCGTTGAGGGTGGCGGCGTCGTAGGTCCGTCGGGTAGTCTTGCATCGGCGGGGACCAGGGGTCCTGGCGCTGGGTGCGGTCCAGGCGCGGACGGGCGTAGACGGGCTTGCCTTTGGCGCGCCTTCGGCGCACGATCGGCACTCCCGCTGCGCGCATCCGCTGTGCGTTCGCCGGGCGGCCTCCATATGAGGGGCTGAAGGAGGGAGGAGCAGCTGGGAGGCGGGAGAGGGGAGCGAATGGGAATGGCGGGGGGGTGGGGCCGCAGGGAGCAGCGGCGGGAAGCAGGGGCAAAGCGGGAAGCGGGGGGACACAGAAGGAAAAGGGGGAGCGAGGGGGCAACAATCACAGGGTCACCAGGGTAACAGAAGGCAAAGGGACACAATGGGAACCAGACAGAGGGTACAGACGGCGAAGGGGAGAGCAGGCACAGATGTACACAAGGCAAATGAGGGGAAAAAACTACGGAAAACGGCACAAGTTACAATAATGGATACAGAAGGCAAATGCAGGGAAATAGACAATAAGGCAGAACGGCACAAGTTACCAGGAGGAGCAGTCGCGGTCAGAGCGTCTCAACAGCGCACAGCACGGGGAGGACCGCGTGGTGGCTAGGGGGGCGACCTACCTGCAGGTAGGGTCAATGTCAGATAGTGTGTACACAAATATAAATCTACTACAGAAAAAGGGCTCTAAAGTCAATATATTTACCTGATAATAAAAACAGCAAAATCAATTATCATCATAGAAACTCCAGGTAGTACTTCTGAAGTAAGAAGAGGGAACTAACCCAAGTCCACGATCCGACCTAAAAAGGGGTAGAAGACAAAGATAAGTAAAGTCCTCCCCACCACCCAAGGCGTTAAAGTTGAGTTAAGAATTGCGTCTTAATAAATAAAGTTTGGTCCTGTCGCATATACGAGACAGGAGAGTCGAGAAACTGAAAAACACCCCAAAGTCGGGAATCCCTGATTCAAATAGCTTCTAGTTTAGGAATCAGTAAAACAGTGCAACTTAAAAAAAACACAATATCAGTCCCGTCACAAGACCGTAACAGAAAACCTTTAGAGTATGGTTTAAATGGAACTTTACATCTATGCTGGAATCAAAGTCCTGAGCCCAGACAGCTAAACAAGCGTATTATACAAGTAAAGGGAGAGGAAAGAAAGAAACGCGAAGGGGAGACCTTCCCCGTGCTTATCTGAAGAACCACAAGACAGCGTCAAAATTGCCGAAGGAAATATTCTCCCACGTTGCCCTTCAAATAGCGTGCCGGTTTCCGGTATGGGCGTGGCAACAGAAACGTAACCACGATCACGTTGCGGTAAAACTCCAAGCGAATCAACAGAGCCAAAAGGTGTATAATTAAGGTATGGGTGATGCTAGGAAGGTGAAGCCACTCAGCAAAATAAACAGGGGTTTGATTCAGTTAAGGGAGTGGATAAGAAAACAAAGCCGAGATGATTAGATTAAGAACTACAACACGCCCATCACCTAGTATGCCGACTTCCGGCATTGGAAATGACCACAAATACGTGACCACGTTCATGTCAGGAAAGGCTAGAACACTCCCTCCCCATAGAATGCCCGCTTCCGGCTTTGGAAATAGTCAGTTACGTCTCCACATTTGTGCCGGGATAAAAACTAGAGCGACTCACCAAGACTAAAGACGTGTTTCATTGAGGCTATTGCGTTGGCAAAAAAAGTAATGCCATAAAAAATGTGTGACAAAAATATGACAAAAATAACAAAGAAAATAAAAATATATATATATATATCTGATATAGGAAACGATAAAGAGTACAAAATACCAAATATGTTGAATACACCCAGAATTTTCAAAGAATAAATTGTATAAATCGGATATAAAAATGGACATCCTCCAGTGATATATACAATAAAAAATAAGTAAGGTTCAAAACGAGATAATGGCAGTCAATTCTGTTCCTCCAACCGATATGGTGCACACAACTTGCGCAGAAATATTTATATAAAATCCTCAAACCAGTCTAGGGATCTCAGAAAGACGTCCATACCTATCTCTGGGCATACCAAGAGCAATCGGGTCCAAACAAAAATAGCCTATCAACAAAATACAGCTAGGCTATCATGATCCTCAGAAAAGCATCAGCAGTCAAAGCAAGAGTTTTTAAATGCATGCAACAAGAAAACATCTCTAGATCCTATTCGTTCAGTTACAACCCAGAAAAACAGAGTCCAAGAGAAAAATATATCAATTCTTTAGGAAAAAATGCATCTCATCATCAGTATTATGACCATGTGTGATTGCCCTCAATTTGCAAATCCATCTTGCCTCATTCTGTCTCAGGGTAAGTTCTCTTATGCAACCCCTTTTATTAAGTACCACATGGTTAATACCATAAAACCAAAAATGGATATTATCTTGATGGAATTTTACATAATGTTCGGCCAAGGGGTATTTACTGTCTCCATTAATATGGCCCTCTTATGTTCTTGTATTCGGAGTTTGATATACACGACATGAGTTGTATTGCAGTTAATGAATTGCCTAATTGGATATGATGGTGATCCATTATGACAGAAGCTTTTGGTCTTATTAGCCCCAAATTTACAGATATTACAGGAACAACAAGTGTAAAATCCATTTGACTTGTCCGGTAACCACGTCTCCGATCTACTTTGAGTGGTAATATAGCTGGGACAAAGTTTGTTTTTAAGGATAACACCTCTCCTATATGTGATCGAGGGATTGTTACTTATTGATCCCTGTAGCAGGTGCCAATTCCGCTTAAATAGGCTAAAGATCTCACTACTGTGCGTGGTATACTGAGTAATAAAACGCACCTTCCCCTTCTGTTTATTGTCCCTTCTCTTATGAGTATTGTCAGACAGTGTCATCTCTCGTTCAAGAGTGAGTGCTCTCTGTTCTGCTTTCTCCAAATCTTTATGTGCATATCCCCTGGTTTCATATCGCTTTCTCGCTTCCTTGATATTTCTGGTGAAGGTCTCTTGTTCACTACAATTGTGCCTAATTCTTACTGGTTCACCAAAAGGTATATTCTGGATGACCGCCCTAGCATGCGCACTACTCGCATGCAAGACACTGTTGCATGCAGTGCTTTTACGGTACAAGGTGCTTTGTATAACCCCTTCTTTCAGATAAAATGTAAATCAAGAAAGTTGATAGCGTCATGATTGTAATCCATAGTAAAACTCACATTGAAAGGGTTAGTGTTTAGATATTCAAGGTAATTCTGTAGAGAGGTTTCTGTACCTGACTACAAGCAAATGATGTCTTCAATGTACCTCCCCCAGAACCCAATATGTTCAATACAGGGGGAGGCACGTCTGCCCCAGGCATGCTCCCTCTCAAACCACCCCATGAAGAGGCAGGCATAAGAGGGAGCAAACCTAGATCTCGTTGCCGTTGCACGTTTCTGATGGTACCAGACCCCGTCATGTAAGAAATAGTTCCTTGTCAGGATCAATTCAATCATTTCAATATTCATTTGTTGATGTTTCAAGTTATCAGCACCTCCCTGATCAAGAAAAGATTTATTGGCCATGATACCGAATCGATGATCGATACATGTAGAGAGGCTCACAACGTCAAAAGTTACAAAAAATAAATCATTTGACCAACTGAAAACTTTAAGTGTGTTCAAGATGTCCTTCCTATTACGGATGTAGGACAGTAAATCTTGTACTAACGGCTGTAGTTTCAAGTCCACATACTGGGAAATCCCCTCCGTGGGGGACTCCATGCCAGAAATAATTGGCCTCCCTGGGGGGAACGCCCCCTCTTTGCGTATCTTGGGAAGAACATAGATACAGGGATACTGGGGATTCTCCACTCTCAAGTATCGATATTTATTTTCAGAAAGCAGACAAATGTCCTTCCATTCAGTAAGTCTTAAGTTAATATCTCTAGTAAGTTCAATCATAGGATTTGTCAGAAATTTCAGAAATGTTTGGGTTTGGTAGGTTTCCCAAGATGTCCACCGAGACCGGGGCCAATAACTCAGGTGATCCCCCTTGCAAAACTATTTTTTGATAGGTAATTTTGATGTCTCCTCAATACGTTTTGTGCCCTTGCCTGTCGCGGGGACTTGACCTACCCATGCAAGTGAGGTACCATTTTTATCAGGAGACCTGGGGGAACGCTGAGTGGCAGGAAATTTATGGCTCCATGCAGATTCCAGAACTTCCCCACACAGAAATTTGAGAACATTTTTATTTTTTACAACTAAATTTAAGGGTTTGCAGTGGATTCTGGGTAGGAAAATGTGGGGTGGCCCACGCAAGCCATACCTCGCTGGACTCCCCCAAGTGTCTAGTTTTCAGAAATGTGTGGGTTTGGTAGGTTTCCCAAGTTAGCCACCGAGCCCAGGGCCAAAAACCCAGGGGATCCCTCCTTGCCAAACCAGATTGTTTTGTGATTGTTAGTTTTGTTGTCTCCTCAATATGTTTTGGGCCCTTGCCTGTCACGGGTACTTGACCCACCCACGCGAGTGAGGTACCATTTTTATCGGGAGACCTGGGGGACGCTGGGTGCTAGGAAATGTGTGAATCCATGCAGATTCCAGAACTTTCGCACACAGAAATTTGAGAAAATTTTGATTTTTTCAGCTAAATTTGAGGTTTGCAGGGGTTCTGGATAGGAAAATGGGGGGTGGCCCAGGCAAGCCATACGTCGCTGGACTCCCCAGGGTGTCAAGTTTCAGAAATGTGTGAGTTTGTTAGGTTTCCCAAGATGGCTACCGAGCCCGGGGCCAAAAACCCACGTGACTCCCCTTGCAAAACCAGGTTGTTTTGTGATAGGTGATTTTGATATCTCCTCAATACATTTTGGGCCCTTACCTGTCGCGGGTCCTTGACCCATCCACGTGAATGAGGTACCATTTTTATCGAGAGACCTGGGGAAACGCTGGGTGCTAGGAAATTTGTAGATCCATGCAGATTCTAGCACTTTCGCACACAGAAATTTGAGAAAAATTGATTTTTTCAGCTAAATTTGAGGTTTGCAGGGGTTCTGGGTAGGAAAATGGGGGGTGGCCCAGGCAAGCCATACCTCGCTGGACTCCCCCAGGTGTCAAGTTTCAGAAATGTGTGAGTTTGGTAGGTTTCCTAAGATGGCCACCGAGCCCGGGGTAAAAAAAAAAAAGTGACCTCCCTAGAAAAACAAAGTTGTTTTTTGATAGGTAATTTTGATGTCACCTCAATACGTTTTGGGCCCTAGCCGGTCGCGGGGACTTGACCTACCCATGCGAGTGAGGTGCCATTTTTATCAGGAGACCTGGGGGAATGCTGGGTGGTAGGAAATGTGTGGATCCATGCAGATTCTAGAACTTTCCCGCACAGAAACCTGAGTTTTATTTTTATTTATCAGCTAAATTTAAGGGTTTGCAGTGGATTCTGGATAGGAAAACGTTGGGGGGCCCACGCAAACCATACCTCGCTGGACTCCCCCAGATGTCTAGTTTTCAGAAATCTTTGGGTTTGGTAGGTTTCACAAAATGGCCAGTGAGCCCGGGGCCAAAAACTCAAGTGACCCCCCTTTGCAAAACCAGGTCCTTTCAAAATAGGTAATTTTGATGTCTCCACAATACGTATTGGGCACTTCCCTGCCACGGGTACTTGGCCCACCCACACAAGTGAGATACCATTTTTATTGGGAGACTTGGGGAAATGCTGGGTGGTAGGAAATTTGTTCTTTCTTTCTGAAGCGTGAACATTTCGGCAAAGTAATGCAAGGGAAATGTGACAGTCACATTTTGAGGTTTGCAAGACATTGTGGGTAAGACAAATTCTTCAGATCCACAAGAGAAACATCACCATGTACTCCCATTGGTGTTTAGTTTACAATAATATCTAGAGTTGGTAGGTTTTTCTTAGATGGAATGTACACCTTAGCAGAGAGACAAAAAAGACAAATATTACTGCACAACCATCTATTCCTCAAACACACACACATACTGGTTGGATTTGGCACAAGGGTGATTGATGGTCCAGTATATACCATTTTATTAGCTAGAGATTTCTCAAAAATGAAATACACTGTCAATAATTGAAAGGACAAAAAACAAAGGAAGTGACTCCCAGCTCGTGAGCTGTAAAGCTGTGTCAAGGTCCCAACCGCTTTACAGGCCATTCACACACCTTTCGTACGTGATACACACAAGACCATTCACACCACCAGGCACGGAACCAACACATTACAACATTCACAAAAAGGGACAAGGGACACCCTGCTTGAGAAAGACAGATAAGATAAATATTACTGCACAACCATCTATGCCTCAAGCACACATACATACCGGTTGGAATCGGCACAAGGGTGAGTGATGGTTCAGTATATACAATTGTATTAACAAGATATTTCAAAAAAATGAAATGCACTGTTAATAATTGAAAGAACGAGAAACTGAACCCTTGACTCACAGCTCGTGAGCTGTAAAGCCACGACAAGGCACCAACCTCTTTACAGGCCATTCATATACCTTTCATATGTGTGCCACATACAAAACCATTCACACCGCCCGCTACAAGCCCATCACATTACAACATTCACATCAACAGACAGCGCCATTCAAGGGCCCATCACTTTCACACATCCACATGCCTGACACAGCAACCACACCAGCTGACGGATTGCGTGGACTAGTGCACCAGTCCATCCACACCACCACCCAAGCGCCAGTCCACGCACACCGCCAGCCAAGCGCCAGTCCATGCACATCGCCAGCCAAGCACCAGTCCACGCACACCACCAGCCAAGCACCAGCCTACACACACCTCCATCACATTTAGGGTTTCTTTAATACAAAAAAAGAAAACACAAACAAATTGTAAATAGATACAAATCTTCTAACACAAAATCTGAAACTAAATACATTGCACTAATGCCAACCTTGAAACTGAACAAAAAATATTAAACAATACAGACCAGGCAGTTCACTTTACCACTCAAGGATGCTGCCAAAAATTATTTTGCATGTGCTACATTCTAAAACAAGCAGGCACTCACAGCGCAGGGTTAGAGAGACACTCGGGGCAGTACATACAAGTCACCTTCCGCGTACCTCTTCACCAACAGACTCTAAATCTCCTACTGGGAAAGTCTTTTGAGGGCGTGGGAGGAATGTGATTAGGAAAGTAGCGATCTTTCAATCTAGCTACATCCTCCACCACTCCAACTCTAGGAACACTTGCCTGTTCCACTAAAACAAGGCTGCCTATTACAGACTCCTGAAACTTAGCAAAAGTCATCTTTGACTCAGGACAACAATCCTTGAATACAACAAAAGCATTAAAGGTTGCCAAGTGGAAAAGATGGATAGCCAAATTCTTATACCAAATGTAAGCCTTATGAAGAGCAGTGTAAGGTTCCAACCTCTGATCTACTCTATCCACACCAACCATGTGCTTATTATAGTATAAAATGCTCACAGGTTTCGTGCTTCAGCAACCTGACCCCAAACAGTCACAGGTAAAGTGCTTTCAACATGGATGGTAGTCAGCATGTAGACTTCTCTCCTGTCTGAAAACTTCACAGCTAAAAGTTCCTCGCTACGCAGCACACTACACTGTCCCAGCACAAACTTTTGACAAACAAGTTCTTTCGGGAAACCTTTATGGTTAGAGCGGCTTGTTCCACAAGCAAACAGTGTCCACTTAGGCCAATTCCCTGAACATCTGCACACCAGTGTAGATGTTGGATACATATAAATAGTGACCTTTGTTAAAAAGTCCTCTACCAAGTTCCCACACAGTTTTCTCAGTCACTCCAAATGTGGACGGACAACCAAGGGGATCAATCTTGGAATCCCTACCGGTGTACACCCTGAAATTAGAGACATATCCAGTCCTACTTGTCAGGTTCTGTCTCAACTGCGCCTGCATCGCGCAAAAAATCACTGTACAAACTACATTGCCCATGATCCTTTGAGGCGCAGCCAGGAAGTTACTTTAGTGAATGGAACACGCTTCCTGGTGCGTGTTATTCTAGTTCCTGTTTCTTCCCCGGGCGTGAGAGCGGCTGCTCTGCACGTCGATTCTTGGTTTCCAGCAAGTACGGGGCTACCGTCGATATCTTTACACGAGGTAGGATTCCCTGGACACTCACCGGCTCGTGCTTTTTCCTGTTCTGCAGTTCCGGGATTAATCTCCGGTTATTGCAGGAACTTTACTTTCACGGAACCTGTTTGCAAGAGGCAGCGGGTGTCTGTGGTGTTTTATTACTTGATTGCCGCTTCTGAGGAAAGAGGCGGCGTGACTGCTTCTTTAGCGTTTTGTTCGTTTGGAGTTTTCTGGCAAATTGTGCATTCCCTCATTACAGATACTGTGGAATAGAGGCTATGCTAATATCGGGCAAAAGCGGAGCGCTGTGGTAGAGGTTACTACGCGCTGCCGTGTTTTGAGGCATTTAATCACCATTGGATTACAAATAACAAAAGCGAAGCGCAGTGGTGAAAGGAACTACGCGCTGCCGTGTTTTGCATGACTTTTGTGTGTTGGGTAAAGGGAGCAGAGCGCAGTAGTGGACGCAACTATGCGTTACTGTAGCGTCCCTTATTTCAGAGTCTAATTCAGTATCTGATAAGAAGTTACATTATCTGGACCGAGAGGAGCGGAGTGTTGTGGTTCTTGCCTCCTACACACTACCGTGTCCTGATCTTGCAAGTCTGACTATTGGCTTTGTTCTATCTTGAGTTCTTTCCTTTTAATTTCTACAGAATCCCTTATTTCTCATGCCTTCATGCTGCTCAGTGGAAATACTAAGGCAGTAGTGGAGAGTGAAGATTGTTATTCCATTGAAGGGTCTGGTTCTCTTTCTTTAAGCAGGTATACATGGCTCCTATTAGCGAGAATTTATGAGTGTAGCATTTAAGTATATCACTGGTGTTTATGAAGGTGTCCTTTTGTCATTTCAGGTTTCCCTTCCCTGCTGACCCCTTCCTTTCCCTTCCCGTACTTTTTTCTTCTCTTATTTTTCCCTCACCTAATGGCTCGAACACCTTGTATGTACTATCAGGGTGTTGGTGACATTTGGAGGTGGAACCATTGATTCAACAACTGGATCCTGTGGAGGAAATCTGACAGAATAACACGCCCACGAAATTTATTCTACCCGATCCAGTTGTTCGATTATGGCTACCATGGAGGACGTAATGCAGGCACTGGTTTTGGTACAACGGGAGTTAGCCTCCTCTAAAACTGAAGCAGCGGCCTTAATGGAAATGGTAGACAGATTATCTAGAAATCCTTTTGATGCCCCCTCGCCACAGATACAGGTCACTGTCCCTCCTCCTATCCCTCTGGCTAGTCCGGAGAGGTATTCAGGAGACCCCGCCAAAACGCAAGTATTCCTGACTCAAATCCTGCTTCACTTTTCATGTAAGCCAGCCTCTTTCCCTAATAACCACTCTCGTGTGGCGTTTGCCATTTCTTATCTGACAGGTGATGCCGCCAACTGGGCGGTACCCTTGGTAAGAAATGACGATCCTGTGCTTTCAGATTGGTCGGCTTTCCGCACAGAATTCGAAAGGGTGTTTGATAGATGGGTCACTACCTTCAGCGCAGATAGGAAACTGTTAGAATTGAGGCAGGGCAGAAGCGATTTACTTACCTATCTAACCAAGTTTAATAGATTAGTGGCCGAGACCTCATGGCCTGAAGAGAAAAGAATGTCTCTTTTTACCAGGGATTAAGAGATGGTCTAAAAGACGTGATCGCCCAGATTGATCCCCAACTATCCAATTGTATTGATATGGTTAATTTGACACTGAGATTGGATGGAAGAATGGATGACCAAGGGGGAGATAGGAGAAGATGGGATAGGGGTCCTTCTAGAACTGATTGGACTCCCCGCAGGGCCTTGCCTTCCACAGAGAATACTTCAGAGCCCATGGAGATAGGTGCGGTTAGGGTTCCCCTCACCAGAGAAGAAAAAGAAAGCCGTAGGGTGGCCGGGCTGTGCATGTACTGCGGCAAGAAGGTTCACTATGTCAGAGAATGCCCCTCCAAACCTAAAACTTCAGGGGGATGGAATAGAAACAAAAGAGTAGCCATCACAGTGGTGGGGGCACGGGATGAGGTGAGCGGGATATCTAAGATTAACCAGAGTGAAGTTCAACCCTGGAAAGTTCCTTCTCTCACTATACTCGCATTGTTGGAATCAGAGTCACATATCTTGTTGCCCATGAGGTTAGAGTATCAACTACAGGTTCATCCAGTGATGGTCATGATAGATTCCGGGGCCACAGGCAACTTTATTGACAGTGGGTTGGTGTCTTCTCTATCCTTGGTCAGAGTTCCCTGAGACACTCCGGAAGAGGTCCTAGCAGTCGATGGGAAACCTTTAACTTCGGGTCTTATTACGGAGCAAACCGAGATGGTAACGTTGTCTGTGGAGGTAAAGGAAGGCAGACACAGGGAAGAGTTGTCTTTGAATATTATTGAAGCCCCCCAGTATGAGGTTATCTTAGGGATGCCTTGGCTTAGTCATCACAACCCTACGATAAACTGGAAGGGAAAAACAGTACAGTTTTTGTCCACGGAATGTACGACACATATGGAGGGGCATAAGATTGCTCTGTCATCACCTATGCTGATTCCTTTGTTGGTGTCCACAGCTGCTGAGAAAACAGTGTGCTTACCTATTGAGTATCGCAGTTACAGGGATGTCTTCAGCGAGAGCAAGGCTGAGCAGCTCCCCCCGCACAGGCTCTACGACTGCCGAATAGACTTAATAGAGGGGGCCACCATTACGTCATGCAGAGTATATGCATTGTCCGTTCCATAGACAACCCACTTGAAAGAGTATTTAGACCATTACGTGCACATAGGATTCATCAGGCCATCCAGATCTTCTGCCGCTTCTCCTCTGTTTTTCATCAAAAAAGCTAATGGGGATCTGAGAGCCTGTGTGGACTATCGCATGCTAAATAAAAGCACGATTAGAAACAGATACCCTCTACCCCTTATCGCTGTTTTATTGGATCAAGTAAGGTATGCCAAGGTTTTCACCAGACTGGATCTGAGAGGCATGTACCATTTGGTTCACGTAAGAGAGGGGGACGAATGGAAGACCGCCTTTAAGACCAGGTACGGTTTCTTTGAGTATACTGTAATGCCGTTCGGACTGTGTAATGCTCCGGCGGCATTTCAGTATTTCTTGAACGACGTTCTGAAGGAGTTTGTGGACATCAGTGCAGTGGTGTACATAGACGATATTCTGATATATTCTGAGGACACCTCATTGCATCAACAACATGTGGTAGAGGTACTGCAGAAGTTAAGAGAACACAAATTGTTTTGCAAAATCAGCAAATGTGAATTCAGCGTGTCCACTGTTGAGTTCTTGGGCGTTATGCTAAGTCAGGAGGGATTGCAAATGTCTGAAAGAAAGATACAGGCGGTTCAGGAATGGTCTACCCCCACTTGTGTGAAAGAAGTACAGAGCTTCTTAGGCTTTGCCAATTATTACCGCAGATTTATTCTGCGGTTCTCACAGGTGGCTGTGCCCCTGACAAGGTTGCTCCGGAAAGGGGTTAAATTCCAGTGGTCGACAGAAGCAGCGGAAGCTTTCGAGTATTTGAAGAAAGCTTTTACCACTGCTCCTATTCTTGCCCACCCAAAGCCAGCATACCCATATATCGTAGAAGCAGAGGCATCGGATGAGGCCATAGGGGCCATCCTGTCCCAGAGAGATAAAGACACAGGAAAACTCCACCCTGTAGCTTACCTTTCAAAAAAGCTCAGCCTGCCAGAGAAGAATTATACCATAGCTGAGAAGGAGCTGTTAGCCATAAAAAGGGCGTTCCAAGAATGGCGTCAGTATCTATGGGGGGCTAGATTCCCAGTCAAAGTCTTCACAGACCATAGAAACCTTCAGTTTATGGAGACAGCCCGTCATCTCACGCAGAGACAGATGAGATGGATGCTATGTTTCTCAGAGTATGACTTCACCCTCACTTACCGGCCAGGGGTGGATAACCTGAAAGCAGACTCCCTCTCCCGACAAGATCAGGTTGAGGAAAAGGGGGATAACGATGCCATGGTGGCCATCGTTGACCCAGGAAGGGTGGTTTGCGTGATTCAGGCAGACTCTTTTTTGGAGATCATTCGCAAGACAAAGGATCAGAATGCCTGGGTTCTTTGGGCAACAAAGGGTAACAATCGCTCTTTGAAACAAGGATTGCCTTTTCAGGACAACCGGCTGCATCTCCCGACTACAGCGTTGCAAAAGAAGGCATTTGCTTGGTGCCATGACTCCCCGCTGGCTGGTCACCAGGGCGTACAAAAGACTTTACAACTCATAAAACGTAATTTCTGGTGGGAAACTGAAAAGACCGATGTAACCAAATGGATAGAGCAGTGCGAGGCCTGTGCACGAGCCAAAAATGTAAATGGAAAAAAGAAAGGCCTATTGATGCCTTTGCCTTCACCAAGAAGACCGTGGCAGAATATCAGTCTAGACTTCATTACTGGACTACCCCCTGACCAGGGTAAGTCAGCCATCCTGGTGGTCATAGACAGTCTCACTAAATTGGGGCATTTCATCCCCTGTGTGAATCTTCTTACAGCAAGCCAAACGGCACAATTACTATTAACCAATGTTATCCGACTGCATGGAGTACCTGAGGTTATTGTTTCTGACAGGGGCCCACAATTTGTTGCTAGATTTTGGAAGATATGGTGCCAGGCTTTACGGATCCAATCCTCGCTCTCCACCAGCTTCCATCCGCAGACTGATGGGCAGACAGAGCGTTTGAACCAGGCGCTGAAAAAGTATCTCCGTTGTTACGCTACAGACGCCCAGGATTCATGGGTTTCTATGTTATAGATGGCCGAAGTAGCTTATAACAACGCGTGGCATTGTTCTGTGGGGGTTTCTCCTTTCCTTGCTACCTATGGTTTTGATGCACGAATCCTTCCGGTTCGTATCCCTGAGGAGGTGTCTAGGCAACCCACAGTCTTGGGTCAGATGCAAAAACTTCACAACATACACAGGAAGATCAGGGTTCATCTGCTACAGGCGAAGAAGGAATACAAGAAATGGGAGGATAGACACCGGATTAAGGGTCCAGTTTATCATGTGGGAGATAGAGTGTGGTTATCCACTCGCAACATCAGGTTCAAACTACGCAGTGTATTTCATCCCAGGTACATAGGGCCCCACACCATAGTGAAGCAGATTAACCCAGTGGCTTACAAACTGAAGTTGCCTGGTACGCTCAGAATACATCCTGTGTTTCATTGCAACCTTTTGAAACCTGCTCATTCTGCTAGAAGGCGTGCACCTCCGCCTGTGGTCTGTGATGATGGGTCTGAGTATGAGGTCCGGAGTATAAAGGACTCGAGGGTACAGAGGGGCGTTTTGTGGTACCTGGTCTCTTGGAAGGGCTACTCAGCTGAGGACGATTCATGGGAGCCTGTGGGGAATGTGCATGCTCCTGCTGCAATTTGCTCTTACCATCGCCGTTTTCCTTTGCGGCCTGGGCCTAGAAGGCACTAGGAAGGGGGACATACTGTCAGGTTCTGTCTCAACTGCGCCTGCATCGCGCAAAAAACACTGTATAAACTACATTGCCCATGATCCTTTGAGGCGCAGCCAGGAAGTTACTTAAGTGAATGGAACACGCTTACTGGTACGTGTTATTCTAGTTCCTGTTTCTTCCCCGGGCGTGAGAGCGGCTGCTCTGCACGTCGATTCCTGGTTTTCAGCAAGTACGGGGCTACAGTCGATATCTTTACACGAGGTAGGATTCCCTGGACACTCACCGGCTCGTGCTTTTTCCTGTTCTGCAGTTCCGGGATTAATCTCCGGTTATTGCAGGAACTTTACTTTCACGGAACCCGTTTGCAAGATGGAGGGTGTCTGTGGTGTTTTATTACTTGATTGCCGCTTCCAAGGAAAGAGGCGGCGTGACTGCTTCTTTCGTGTTTTGTTCGTTTGGAGTTTTCTGGCAAATTGTGCATTCCCTCATTAAAGATACTGTGGAATAGAGGCTATGCTAATGTCGGGCAAAAGCGGAGCACTGTGGTAGAGGTTACTACGCGCTGCCGTGTTTTGAGGCATTTAATCACCATTGGAATACAAATAACAAAAGCGGAGCGCAGTGGTGAAAGGAACTACGCGCTGCCGTGTTTTGCATGACTTTTGTGTGTTGGGTAAAGGGAGCAGAGCGCAGTAGTGGACGCAACTACGCGTTACTGTAGCGTCCCTTATTTCAGAGTCTAATTCAGTATCTGATAAGAAGTTACATTATCTGGACCGAGAGGAGCGGAGTGTTGTGGTTCTTGCCTCCTACACACTACCGTGTCCTGATCTTGCAAGTCTGACTATTGGCTTTGTTCTATCTTGAGTTCTTTCCTTTTAATTTCTACAGAATCCCTTATTTTTCATGCCTTCATGCTGCTCAGTGGAAATACTAACGCAGTAGTGGAGAGTGAAGATTGTTACTCCATTGAAGGGTCTGGTTCTTTTTCTTTAAGCAGGTATACATGGCTCCTATTAGCGAGAATTTACGAGTGTAGCATTTATGTATATCAGTGGTGTTTATGAAGGTGTCCTTTTGTCATTTCAGGTTTCCCTTCCCTGCTGACCCCATCCTTTCCCTTCCCGTTCTTTTTTCTTCTCTTATTTTTCCCTCACCTAATGGCTCGAACACCTTGTATGTACTATCAGGGTGTTGGTGACATTTGGAGGTGGAACCATTGATTCAACAACTGGATCCTGTGGAGGAAATCTGACACTACTGTCACACAGCATATACATCTTAATTCCATAGAATGCCCTTTTACTAGGAATGTATTGCCTAAAAACCAAGCGGCCCTTGAACAAGACCAAAGAATCATCCACTGCTATTTCTTTCCCTGGAGCATAGATCTCAGAAAATCGATCTACAAAGTGATCAATGACAGGCCGAATCTTAAAAAGACGGTCACAATCAAGGAGATCTCGTGGCAACGCTAAACCATTGTCAACAAAATACAGCATCCGAAGCAGAAGCAAATACCTTTTGCAACTCATGACTGCTGGAAATATAGCAGTTGCCATCAAGGCACTAGTAGACCAATATGAAGATATTGATGGCTTCCGTAGCAAGCCCATCAAAAAGTTAACCCCAAGAACTGCTTCAACTCATCCAGATTTTTGTGAGTCCACCAGGTAGCTCTAGAGTGGGGCCTAAGGCTGGCACTGTTGTCTCTCAAATACTGTTCAGCATACAAATTAGTCTGCTCAACAATCTCTGCCAAAAATACATCATCCATAAACAACTGTAAAAAATGTATCTGCAAAATGTTATCAGTCTCTACTCTGGAACACCATTAAACATCTGGCAATGCCAGTTGCACCATTCCTGGGGCAACCCAGAGGTCAGCCCTTCCAACGGGAAGCCTTGCAGCCCGAGGCTGCAGCCCAGATGCCTCTTGCTGCACTATCGGCACATCAATATCCTCCTCTAAAACAGGCACTTCATCCGCACTATGAGTAGCTGTATCATCCGATGATTCCTCGTGGACAGAAAACTCGCTAACTAAATCTTCCACTCCCTCCTCTGCCTCAGATGCAGAGTCAGTCTCTGAACCATGGTCAGAGGAAGACTCAAAAAGCATATCAACAATCCTGCGGCTAGCCATAATCCTTACTAAGAAAGAAGACTTCACAAACAAGTCAACTACAACCAACACTGTGCAAAATAAGTAATGAACAAAGTGTGGGTTTAGCACAAAGATCTATATACTCAAAAACAATATAACTCACTTACCAGAGATAGTTACACTCACCAGCACCTACTCTGCAGCGTAACAGCAAAAACGAATGATATCCCACTAGAAAGAAGAAACAAAACAAATTACTCACAAGACAACAAAATATACATCGAGTACAAATGCAAAAAGATTTTGCCACTCAAAAAACAGAAGCCAAACATATTGCTATTATTACACCATTTACAAAAAACACATTCATGCAAGGAAATGAAACTCATTTAGAGTAAATAGCACAAAAAAGTCTCTTACCAAACACATGCAACTACACAAACTGCAGCACCACCAGTAACGAAACCGCAACCTGGAACATCAGTCTAAAGAGCAAAAGCCTAGAACTAGAATAAAAAGGAAAAATAACATGTTACAATTGCAATTCAGAAGAAATAAAACAATTAACATTATAACACGCTATGTCACTACTTAAATGGTCAATCTGCCAGATGGGCCTTCAAAGAGGCCCGCGAAAAATGGGGAGTGATCTTGCCCAAGGGATCTGGTGGGGTTTTCTGCCAGGCCGATCTGTTCCCAGGTGGGGCAGAAAACAGCAGGCCGAAATGTGCCCCCTTGCAAAAGAAATAGATCCCTGGTGCCAAGTAGGGGTTTCTGCCCCCCTTCTGCCTAGGGGCAGAAAGGCCAAGAAAACACGGGCAGATCTGCCCCCATAGTGGGGCAGAAAATACATAAACATAACTTAAGCCCCTTGGAAGCAACCCTTGGCCAAGGGGTGGCGTCCATCTGCAATAAAAAAAATCCCTGGTCCATTGTTTTTCTGCCCCTTAGGCAAATTTGTTTCCCCTTGGTAGCGTCCCTCGCCCAAGGGGTCGCTTACATATAATAAATACATTATCCCTGCTGCCTAGTGGGGTTTTCTGCCCTCCTCCGGGGCAGACAGAAATGCCAAAAAACGGGCCAATCTGCGCCGGGGGGGGGGATGCAGAAATACATCCAATATTTATTAGAATAGCCAGGTCGCTTCCATACAACTACTCACAAAATCCCTGGTGCCTAGTGGGGTTTCTGCACCCCCAAGGGGACAGAAAGGCCAAAAAACCGGGCTGATCTGCCCCCGGGGCGGGGGGGGGGGTCTGAAATACATCCAAACTTTAAATGTCCCCTTGGAAGTGACCCTTGCACAAGGTGTCACTTCCATGCAATAAACACCTAATCCCTGGTGTCTAGTGGGGATTTCTGCCCCCTTCCCTGGGGACAGAAAAGCACAAAAAAAAAGCCGATCTGACCCCGGGGGCAGAAAAAGATCCAGAATTAAAACGCTTCCATGCAACTACTCACAAAATCCCTGGTGTCTCGTGGGGTTTTCTGGGGGTAGAAAGGCCAAAAAACGGGCCGATCTTCCCCCAGAGGGGCAGAAAAACATGCAAAATAAAATGCCCCCTGGGAAGCGACCCTTGCCCAAGGAGTACCTTCCATGCAATAAACACATAATCCCTGCTGTCTAGTGGGGATTCCTTGGGGGCAGAAAAGCAAAAAGAAAACAGGCCGATCTGCCCGCAGGGTACAGAAAAACATCCCAAATTAAAACGCTTCAATGCAACTACTTTATAAAATCCCTGGTACTTCGTGGGGTTTTCTGGGGGCAGAAAGGCCAAATAAACACCCCGATCTGCCCCCCGGGGGGGCGAGGGCAGAAGATAAACAACCAAAATTAAAATGCTCCCTTGGAAGCAGCCCTTGCCCAAGGGGTCACTGCCATGCTTTAAACACATAATCCCTGGTACCTAGTGTATATTTCTGCCCCCCCCCCCCCCCCGGGGCAGAGGGGATTTCTGCCCCCTTCCCTGGGGACAGAAAAGCACAAAAAAAAAGCCGATCTGACCCCGGGGGCAGAAAAAGATCCAGAATTAAAACGCTTCCATGCAACTACTCACAAAATCCCTGGTGTCTCGTGGGGTTTTCTGAGGGTAGAAAGGCCAAACAACGGGCCGATCTTCCCCCAGGGGGGCAGAAAAACATGCAAAATAAAATGCCCCCTTGGAAGCGACCCTTGCCCAAGGAGTACCTTCCATGCAATAAACACATAATCCCTGCTGTCTAGTGGGGATTCCTTGGGGGCAGAAAAGCAAAAAGAAAACAGGCCGATCTGCCCGTAGGGTACAGAAAAACATCCCAAATTAAAATGCTTCAATGGAACTACTTTATAAAATCCCTGGTACTTCGTGGGGTTTTCTGGGGGCAGAAAGGCCAAATAAACGGGCCGATCTGCCCCCCGGGGGGGGGGGCAGAAGATAAACATCCAAAATTAAAATGCTCCCTTGGAAGCAGCCCTTGCCCAAGGGGTCACTGCCATGCTTTAAACACATAATCCCTGGTACCTAGTGTATATTTCTGCCCCCCCCCCCCGGGGCAGAAAGGCCAAAAAAACTAAAACATTATATCCCCCCTTGGAAGCGACCCTTGCCCAAGGGGTCACTTCTATGCAATAAACACATAATCCCTGGTGCCTAGTGGGGATCAAAAAATTGGCTGATCTTCCCCCGGGGCGGGGTGGGGGGGTCTGAAAAACATCCAAAATTGAAATGTCCCCTCAGAAGCCCAAGGGGTCGCTTCCATGCAATAAAGACATCCCTGGTGCCTAGAGCGGGATTCCTGCCCCCTTCCGCAAGGGGGCAGAAAGGCCATAAAAACAGGCAGATTTGTCCCCATGATGGGGCAGAAAATACATATCTAGTTATCACAAGCACAGAGGCTTGAATTTGTTGTGCACACTTCACCTGGTGTTAAACACCACAATATAAACAATCAATATCAACATTCTGTTGTGTTATTTATTTCTGTATTTTCAACTCAATTTTTGAAACTTACAAATTCATTTTTCATCATTATATTTTTACATTGTCATTATATCAATGAATAAATCATACAACCATAGTATTCTTCATATACATGTACAAAAGCAAAAACAATAACAATCATGTGTGTAAATTCATTCACTGTTCATTGCTGGTGCCCAATGCATTTCGGAACTGGCGACAGTTCCTTCATCAGGGGCTAATCTGTGAATAAAACATATGAAAAATACAGTCAAGTTCCATAAATGGCTCAAGATCACAAAACATTTTCTAGGGTACAACCACTAAAACCACTGCGCAGTTTTTAATGTACTGATACCCAATGTGTGTCTTGAATATGTGCTGTTCCCTACCTTCATCTGCTGTATACAAGCCTCAGTCTCCTATGTACCTGCGATTAAACTGAAAACAACCAGAAACACCAACGTTCAATGCCACTGTCATCACACTGAGAAGTCTGGTAGTAATATCTAAAAAGCCTAGAATCGCTAACGCTTACCTCTATTGCCAAATCTCAAATCTCAAAATCTGTAAAAAAATCACCAACCTTATATATTAGTACCAACCATGATGTACTGAATGCTAAAAGAAGAGGCTCACTCAATCGACTCGTGGTTTCAAGCACATTGCCATAAGGGCTTACCTTAATCCTTTGCCTTCAAGTCATGTATTCTGTGACGACAGATAAACAGAATACCAATCAGTGAACTAAATCCAAACTTCCATGTCACTCGAACAACAAAAACGAACAAATGTAACCCGCAACAAACAGATACCTTGTTGCGTACTTGGATGGGCTCCTATCACCAGCTTCCGTGTTTTGCCGTAGCGGCCATAGTGCTGCCACGTGTATATTAAAGGCGTGTGACGTTATGCAGAAAATACATAAACATAACTTAAACCCCTTGGAAGCAACCCTTGGCCAAGGGGTCGCTTCCATCTGCAATATAAAAAATCCCTGGTGCCTATAGGGGGTTTCTGCCTCCCCTGGGAGCAGAAAGGCCCAAAAAAGGTGTTGAGCTGCCCCCAGGGAGTGCAAATAAATCATACAGTTAATTTGACGCCCGTGGAAGCGATCATGGATTCAGTTTTTTGTTGTATGAAAGCCTTGGGTCACTTTCATACAACATAAACAAAATCCCTGGTGCCTAGTGGGGTTTTTCAGGGGGCAGAAAGGCCAAAAAAAAATTAAGCAAATGTGTTCCCCCTTTGGAAGTGACCATCGCCCAAGGGACGCTACGATACAATAAATACATTATCCCTGCTGCCTTGTGGAGAGGGGGGGGCAGAAAGACATCCAATTTTTATTACCCCCTTAGGAAGAAACCCTTGCCCAAGGGGTCGCTTCCAGAGAACTACTCAAAAAATCCCTGGTGCCTAGTGGGGTCAAAGGCCAAAAAGCAGGGCAATCTACCCCCAGGGGGCAGAAAACCATCCAAAATTATAATGCCCTCTAGGAAGCGACCCTTGCTCAAGGGGTCGCTTCCATGCAAAATAAAAGATGTGTCTAGTGTGGGCATTTATGCTGCACGATCGCGACGCTGTGCGCGATCGTGCAGCACAAATGCCCTTCAAAGAGACATCAGGGGAAAGGAAAAACTCTTTCCTCTCCCTTGATGCCTAGATGGCTCAAGAAACCCACCCCGAGCAGGAACACCTACCTTACCCTATGAACGCCTGGAAGCAAATGGCTTCCAGCGCGTCCAGGGCTTCCTGATGACGTCGGCACGCGCTGTGCGCGTTGATGTCATGGGATTGGCAGAGGGTTCGGGGGTGGCAGCGGAAACCTTTCCACTGCCATCCCCCTATGTGGGGGCTAGATGAGCTGCCCATGGGGTGACCACCATCACTTCCCCCATGGGTGGGTGCTATGATGGGGCGGTTCTGTCATGAGCACATGCCCACCGTGGCTCATGACGTAACCGCTCCGTTATGAGCAAAGAAAGGGTTAAGAAGGACATCTTGTGGGGAAATATAGTACAAGACCCCATAAGGGGCGAAGATAGCTGGCCAGTCTTTGCTCAAAAGCCAGAACACATAGGGGGTCATTAGGAGGACGGCGGACTTAGTCCGCTTGACCGCCATCCTATCGGATTACAGGACCGCCCGCCATAAGGGCGGGGGTCCCTTGGGGGGTATTAGGATGCGCCTGCCACAGTGGCGGGTGCATCCTGCATTTTTAACATTGTGGTGGGCGGTGCTCTCAGCACCACCCGCCACAATGCTAAAAATGCATGTAATGCATTTGCATACACAAAGGGGCAGGCACCGCGCGGTGCCTGCCGCATTGTGTATGCAAATGCAGGGGGTACCACAGGTACCCCCCATGTGCACCCCCCACCTCGCCTTCACCATGGGGGCCCGCAGGAAAGGCAACTCCCAAAGCCTGTGGTTCCGTGAATTCTGAACCCGTTTTATAAATAGCATGGTTTCGTTACGGATTTGATAGTAGCAAACCGTAACTAGGGAGTTCGGCAAGTACGAGTGATCTCGTCATGCTAGACCTACAGATTCACTATGTATTTGGAGATTTCGTTCCGGACCATGGGTTCCATTTTGTGCATGGCAGCTTTTTTTTTCGTTGCCCTCACATAGGCCGTCGACTACGGCCGAACGAGTCCTTGGTACACGTACACGTCGGCTCGAGTTCGTGCTGACTTTTGGATGAACCAAGTGAACTGACCTCGTTGCCTGAAGCTGACCTTACTGAACCAGTTCCTTGCCCTATAGCTGATCAAGATTAAGGATCAGAGCACAGGACATTGTAAAGTTTGATATACACACGCATCCCTTATCCTGCTCTGTATCTGTTTCTGTTTCTTCCTTTATGGCCTATTTTATGACATGGGTTGTGGTCCTTTTATTATGGGTACTGTCCGAGTTATGTAAGAAGGAATGTTGGGCTTTTCTGTATAATTGATGGTGGGCTGGACAACCGAAAAGTGGGTTTGTCGTTATGCGATACCTTCTGTAATAATGCCTATGATTGGACAATTTGTAAATAATGGGTGTTTGTCCAGAATGTGGGTTTTTGGCATAACAGGGATGACTCGTTTTTGCAAATTTGAGCAGTCTCCTACGAATATACGCGGTGTTGTACTTCGTGGACCTCTGTTTCTGGTTGCAGCCAATAAATTGGATCTTTGACGCCACCATGAAGTATCCCGTGTCTCTGTATTCTAAGACAGGTGAACCCGAAGACTTTGGGCGTGCCCCTGGCGCCGCTGGATACTAAAAAGCCCGGTTCTTCAGTTGGCGCCCAACACGGGGCGACTTCAGTGGTACCGGTCCAAGCCCGAAGATTGCGAGGAGCTTTGTGAGGAAATTCCGGAAGAGGGCCCCCACTTCATCGACCCCGGTATGTCGAATGTGGACTGAAGGTTTTTGCTGCAAGGCTTCCCGCTTTTCCTGACGGCTACAAAGGACTGCTGCCCTGACTGTCGCCCTGTCTTGGACAACCCCCTTGTGACGATTTGTACGGCGAGACGCCAGAGTTAGGTGATACATGGGTGAATATCGCTGCTGCGGATGGTAGACAGGTTGGTGGAGCTAAGCCTGAGCCTTTAGTTGCCGAGTTACCTGGCAGGATTATCGATCTTATGAAGACAATGATGCCGGCTTTACGAGTGAATTGGGATAAATTAGCCGCATGTAAGCAAAAGAAAGATGAAAGTGTGTCTGATTTCTTCACTAGGTTTGAGGAGACATTTATAGATCATAGTGGTCAGGATATGAGTACGGAAGGTGGTCAGAGGTTGTTTGTGGACAAGTTTGTCTTTAATTTGTTACCCGAGCTTTGTAATAAGTTGAAAGATTCTGAGAGTTCATGGGCTGTTTCTTTATTGGCCCAGATATTGGCGACTGCACAGTACACGCTGCCGTGTTTTGAGGCATTTAATCACCATTGGATTACAAATAACAAAAGCGGAGCGCAGTGGTGAAAGGAACTACGCGCTGCCGTGTTTTGCATGACTTTTGTGTGTTGGGTAAAGGGAGCAGAGCGCAGTAGTGGACGCAACTATGCGTTACTGTAGCGTCCCTTATTTCAGAGTCTAATTCAGTATCTGATAAGAAGTTACATTATCTGGACCGAGAGGAGCGGAGTGTTGTGGTTCTCGCCTCCTACACACTACCGTGTCCTGATCTTGCAAGTCTGACTATTGGCTTTGTTCTATCTTGAGTTCTTTCCTTTTAATTTCTACAGAATCCCTTATTTCTCATGCCTTCATGCTGCTCAGTGGAAATACTAAGGCAGTAGTGGAGAGTGAAGATTGTTACTCCATTGAAGGGTCTGGTTCTCTTTCTTTAAGCAGGTATACATGGCTCCTATTAGCGAGAATTTATGAGTGTAGCATTTATGTATATCACTGGTGTTTATGAAGGTGTCCTTTTGTCATTTCAGGTTTCCCTTCCCTGCTGACCCTTTCCTTTCCCTTCCCGTTCTTTTTTCTTCTCTTATTTTTCCCTCACCTAATGGCTCGAACACCTTGTATGTACTATCAGGGTGTTGGTGACATTTGGAGGTGGACCATTGATTCAACAACTGGATCCTGTGGAGGAAATCTGACAGAATTAACACGCCCACGAAATTTACTCTACCGATCCAGTTGTTCGATTATGGCTACCATGGAGGATGTAATTCAGGCACTGGTTTTGGTACAACGGGAGTTAGCCTCCTCTAAAACTGAAGCAGCGGCCTTAAGGGAAAAGGTAGACAGATTATCTAGAAATCCTTTTGATGCCCCCTCGCCACAGATACAGGTCACTGTCCCTCCTCCTATCCCTCTGGCTAGTCCGGAGAGGTATTCAGGAGACCCCGCCAAAACGCAAGTATTCCTGACTCAAATCCTGCTTCACTTTTCATATAAGCCAGCCTCTTTCCCTAATAACCACTCTCGTGTGGCGTTTGCCATTTCTTATCTGACAGGTGATGCCGCCAACTGGGCGGTACCCTTGGTAAGAAATGACGATCCTGTGCTTTCAGATTGGTCGGCTTTCCGCACAGAATTCGAAAGGGTGTTTGATAGATGGGCCACTACCTTCAGCGCAGATAGGGAACTGTTAGAATTGAGGCAGGGCAGAAGCGATTTACTTACCTATCTAACCAAGTTTAATAGATTAGTGGCCGAGACCTCCTGGCCTGAAGAGAAAAGAATGTCTCTTTTTTACCAGGGATTAAGAGATGGTCTAAAAGACGTGATCGCCCAGATTGATCCCCAACCATCCAATTGTATTGATATGGTTAATTTGACACTGAGATTGGATGGAAGAATGGCTGACCGAGGGGGAGATAGGAGAAGATGGGATAGGGGTCCTTCTAGAACTGATTGGACTCCCCGCATGGCCTTGCCTTCCACAGAGAATACTTCAGAGCCCATGGAGATAGGTGCGGTTAGGGCTCCCCTCACCAGAGAAGAAAAAGAAAGCCGTAGGGTAGCCGGGCCGTGCATGTACTGCGGCAAGAAGGGTCACTATGTCAGAGAATGCCCCTCCAAACCTAAAACTTCAGGGGGATGGAATAGAAACAAAAGAGTAGCCATCACAGTGGTGGTGGCACGGGACGAGGTGAGCGGGATATCTAAGAGTGAAGTTCAACCCTGGAAAGTTCCTTCTCTCACTATACTCGCATTGTTGGAATCAGAGTCACATATCTTGTTGCCCATGAGGTTAGAGTGTCAACTACAGGTTCATCCAGTGATGGTCATGATAGATTCCGGGGCCACAGGCAACTTTATTGACAGTGGGTTGGTGTCTTCTCTATCCTTGGTCAGAGTTCCCTGAGACACTCCGGAAGAGGTCCTAGCAGTCGATGGGAAACGTTTAACTTCGGGTCTTATTACGGAGCAAACCGAGATGGTAACGTTGTCTGTGGAGGTAAAGGAAGGCAGACACAGGGAAGAGTTGTCTTTGAATATTATTGAAGCCCCCCAGTATGAGGTTATCTTAGGGATGCCTTGGCTTAGTCATCACAACCCTACGATAAACTGGAAGGAAAAAACAGTACAGTTTTTGTCCACGGAATGTACGACACATATGGAGGGGCATAAGATTGCTCTGTCATCACCTATGCTGATTCCTTTGTTGGTGTCCACAGCAGCTGAGAAAACAGTGTGCTTACCTATTGAGTATCGCAGTTACAGGGATGTCTTCAGCGAGAGCAAGGCTGAGCAGCTCCCCCCGCACAGGCTCTACGACTGCCGAATAGACTTAATAGAGGGGGCCACCATTCCGTCATGCAGAGTATATGCATTGTCCGTTCCAGAGACAACCCACTTGAAAGAGTATTTAGACCATTACGTGCACATAGGATTCATCAGGCCATCCAGATCTTCTGCCGCTTCTCCTCTGTTTTTCATCAAAAAAGCTAATGGGGATCTGAGAGCCTGTGTGGACTATCGTATGCTAAATAAAAACACGATTAGAAACAGATACCCTCTACCCCTTATCGCTGTTTTATTGGATCAAGTAAGGTATGCCAAGGTTTTCACCAGACTGGATCTGAGAGGCGCGTACCATTTGGTTCGCGTAAGAGAGGAGGACGAATGGAAGACCGCCTTTAAGACCAGATACGGTTTCTTTGAGTATACTGTAATGCCGTTCGGACTGTGTAATGCTCCGGCGGCATTTCAGTATTTCTTGAACGACGTTCTGAAGGAGTTTGTGGACATCTGTGCAGTGGTGTACATAGACGATATTCTGATATATTCTGAGGACACCTCATTGCATCAACAACATGTGGTAGAGGTACTGCAGAAGTTAAGAGAACACAAATTGTTTTGCAAAATCAGCAAATGTGAATTCAGCGTGTCCACTGTTGAGTTCTTGGGCGTTATGCTAAGTCAGGAGGGATTGCAAATGTCTGAAAGAAAGATACAGGCGGTTCAGGAATGGTCTACCCCCACCTGTGTGAAAGAAGTACAGAGCTTCTTAGGCTTTGCCAATTATTACCGCAGATTTATTCTGCGGTTCTCACAGGTGGCTGTGCCCCTGACAAGGTTGCTCCGGAAAGGGGTTAAATTCCAGTGGTTGACAGAAGCAGCGGAAGCTTTCGAGTATTTAAAGAAAGCTTTTACCACCGCTCCTATTCTTGCCCACCCAAAGCCAGAATACCCATATATCGTAGAAGCAGACGCATCGGATGAGGCCATAGGGGCCATCCTGTCCCAGAGAGATAAAGACACAGGACAACTCCACCCTGTAGCTTACCTTTCAAAAAAGCTCAGCCTGCCAGAGAAGAATTATACCATAGCTGAGAAGGAGCTGTTAGCCATAAAAAGGGCGTTCCAAGAATGGCGTCAGTATCTATGGGGGGCTAGATTCCCAGTCAAAGTCTTCACAGACCATAGAAACCTTCAGTTTATGGAGACAGCCCGTCATCTCACGCAGAGACAGATGAGATGGATGCTATGTTTCTCAGAGTATGACTTCACCATCACTTACCGGCCAGGGGTGGATAACCTGAAAGCAGACTCCCTCTCCCGACAAGATCAGGTTGAGGAAAAGGGGGATAACGATGTCATGGTGGCCATCGTTGACCCAGGAAGGGTGGTTTGCGTGATTCAGGCAGACTCTTTTTTGGAGATCATTCGCAAGACAAAGGATCAGAATGCCTGGGTTCTTTGGGCAACAAAGGGTAACAATCGCTCTTTGAAACAAGGATTGCCTTTTCAGGACAACCGGCTGTATCTCCCGACTACAGCGTTGCAAAAGAAGGCATTTGCTTGGTGCCATGACTCCCCGTTGGCTGGTCACCAGGGCGTACAAAAGACTTTACAACTCATAAAACGTAATTTCTGGTGGAAAACTGAAAAGACCGATGTAACCAAATGGATAGAGCAGTGCGAGGCCTGTGCACGAGCCAAAAATGTAAATGGAAAAAAGAAAGGCCTATTGATGCCTTTGCCTTCACCAAGAAGACCGTGGCAGAATATCAGTCTAGACTTCATTACCGGACTACCCCCTGACCAGGGTAAGTCAGCCATCCTGGTGGTCATAGACAGTCTCACTAAATTGGGGCATTTCATCCCCTGTGTGAATCTCCTTACAGCAAGCCAAACGGCACAATTACTATTAACCAATGTTATCCGACTGCATGGAGTACCTGAGGTTATTGTTTCTGACAGGGGCCCACAATTTGGTGCTAGATTTTGGAAGATATGGTGCCAGGCTTTACGGATCCAATCCTCGCTCTCCACCAGCTTCCATCCGCAAACTGATGGGCAGACAGAGCGTTTGAACCAGACGCTGAAAAAGTATCTCCGTTGTTACGCTACAGACGCCCAGGATTCATGGGTTTCTATGTTATAGATGGCCGAAGTAGCTTATAACAGTGCGTGGCATTGTTCTGTGGGGGTTTCTCCTTTCCTTGCTACCTATGGTTTTGATGCACGAATCCTTCCGGTTCGTATCCCTGAGGAGGTGTCTAGGCAACCCACAGTCTTGGGTCAGATGCAAAAACTTCACAACATACACAGGAAGATCAGGGTTCATCTGCTACAGGCGAAGAAGGAATGCAAGAAATGGGAGGATAGACACCGGATTAAGGGTCCAGTTTATCAAGTGGGAGATAGAGTGTGGTTATCCACTCGCAACATCAGGTTCAAACTACGCAGTGTATTTCATCCCAGGTACATAGGGCCCTACACCATAGTGAAGCAGATTAACCCGGTGGCTTACAAACTGAAGTTGCCTGGTACGCTCACAATACATCCTGTGTTTCATTGCAACCTTTTGAAACCTGCTCATTCTGCTAGAAGGCCTGCACCTCCGCCTGTGGTCTGTGATGATGGGTCTGAGTATGAGGTCCGGAGTATAAAGGACTCGAGGGTACAGAGGGGCGTTTTGTGGTACCTGGTCTCTTGGAAGGGCTACTCAGCTGAGGACGATTCATGGGAGCCTGTGGGGAAAGTGCATGCTCCTGCTGCAATTCGCTCTTACCATCGTCGTTTTCCTTTGCGGCCTGGGCCTAGAAGGCGCTAGGAAGGGGGACATACTGTCAGGTTCTGTCTCAACTGCGCCTGCATCGCGCAAAAAACACTGTATGAACTACATTGCCCATGATCCTTTGAGGCGCAGCCAGGAAGTTACTTTAGTGAATGGAACACGCTTCCTGGTGCGTGTTATTCTAGTTCCTGTTTCTTCCCCGGGCGTGAGAGCGGCTGCTCTGCACGTCGATTCCTGGTTTCCAGCAAGTACGGGGCTACCGTCGATATCTTTACACGAGCTAGGATTCCCTGGACACTCACCGGCTCGTGCTTTTTCCTGTTCTGCAGTTCCGGGATTAATCTCCGGTTATTGCAGGAACTTTACTTTCACGGAACCCGTTTGCAAGAGGCAGCGGGTGTCTGTGGTGTTTTATTACTTGATTGCCGCTTCCAAGGAAAGAGGCGGCGTGACTGCTTCTTTAGTGTTTTGTTCGTTTGGAGTTTTCTGGCAAATTGTGCATTCCCTCATTAAAGATACTGTGGAATAGAGGCTATGCTAATGTCGGGCAAAAGCGGAGCACTGTGGTAGAGGTTACTACGCGCTGCCGTGTTTTGAGGCATTTAATCACCATTGGATTACAAATAACAAAAGCGGAGCGCAGTGGTGAAAGGAACTACGCGCTGCCGTGTTTTGCATGACTTTTGTGTGTTGGGTAAAGGGAGCAGAGCGCAGTAGTGGACGCAACTACGCGTTACTGTAGCGTCCCTTATTTCAGAGTCTAATTCAGTATCTGATAAGAAGTTACATTATCTGGACCGAGAGGAGCGGAGTGCTGTGGTTCTTGCCTCCTACACACTACCGTGTCCTGATCTTGCAAGTCTGACTATTGGCTTTGTTCTATCTTGAGTTCTTTCCTTTTAATTTCTACAGAATCCCTTATTTTTCATGCCTTCATGCTGCTCAGTGGAAATACTAAGGCAGTAGTGGAGAGTGAAGATTGTTACTCCATTGAAGGGTCTGGTTCTCTTTCTTTAAGCAGGTATACATGGCTCCTATTAGCGAGAATTTATGAGTGTAGCATTTATGTATATCAGTGGTGTTTATGAAGGTGTCCTTTTGTCATTTCAGGTTTCCCTTCCCTGCTGACCCCATCCTTTCCCTTCCCGTTCTTTTTTCTTCTCTTATTTTTCCCTCACCTAATGGCTCGAACACCTTGTATGTACTATCAGGGTGTTGGTGACATTTGGAGGTGGAACCATTGATTCAACAACTGGATCCTGTGGAGGAAATCTGACACTACTGTCACACAGCATACACATCTTAATTCCATAGAATGCCCTCTTACTAGGAATGTATTGCCTAAAAACCAAGCGGCCCTTGAACAAGACCAAAGAATCATCCACTGCTATTTCTTTCCCTGGAGCATAGATCTCAGAAAATCGATCTACAAAGTGATCAATGACAGGCCGAATCTTAAAAAGACGGTCACAATCAAGGAGATCTCGTGGCAACGCTAAACCATTGTCAACAAAATACAGCATCCAAAGCAGAAGCAAATACCTTTTGCAACTCATGACTACTGGAAATATAGCAGTTGCCATCAAGGGACTAGTAGACCAATATGAAGATATTGATGGCTTCCTTAGCAAGCCCATCAAAAAGTTAACCCCAAGAACTGCTTCAACTCATCCAGATTTTTGGGAGTCCACCAGGTAGCTCTAGAGTGAGGCCTAAGGCTGGCACTGTTGTCCCTCAAATACTGTTCAGCATACAAATTAGTCTGCTCAACAATCTCTGCCAAAAATACATCATCCATAAACAACTGTAAAAAATGTATCTGCAAAATGTTATCAGTCTCTACTCTGGAACACCATTAAACATCTGGCAATGCCAGTTGCACCATTCCTGGGGCAACCCAGAGGTCAGCCCTTCCAACGAGAAGCCTTGCAGCCCGAGGCTGCAGCCCAGATGCCTCTTGCTGCACTATCGGCACATCAATATCCTCCTCTAAAACAGGCACTTCATCCGCACTATGAGTAGCTTCATCCGCACTGAGAGTAGCTGTATCATCCGATGATTCCTCGTGGACAGAAAACTCGCTACCTAAATCTTCCACTCCCTCCTCTGCCTCAGATGCAGAGTCAGTCTCTGAACCATGGTCAGAGGAAGACTCAAAAAGCATATCAACAATCCTGCGGCTAGCCATAATCCTTACTAAGAAAGAAGACTTCACAAACAAGTCAACTACAACCAACACTGTGCAAAATAAGTAATGAACAAAGTGTGGCTTTAGCACAAAGATCTATATACTCAAAAACAATATAACTCACTTACCAGAGATAGTTACACTCGCCAGCACCTACTCTGCAGCGTCACAGCAAAAACGAATGATATCCCACTAGAAAGAAGAAACAAAACAAATTACTCACAAGACAACAAAATATACATCGAGCACAAATGCAAAAAGATTTTGCCACTCAAAAAACAGAAGCCAAACATATTGCTATTATTACACTATTTACAAAAAACACATTCATGCAAGGAAATGAAACTCATTTAGAGTAAATAGCACAAAAAAGTCTCTTACCAAACACATGCAACTACACAAACTGCAGCACCACCAGTAACGACACCGCAACCTGGAACATCAGTCTAAAGAGCAAAAGCCTAGAACTAGAATAAAAAGGAAAAATAACATGTTACAATTGCAATTCAGAAGAAATAAAACAATTAACATTATAACACGCTATGTCACTACTTAAATGGTCAATCTTCCAGATGGGCCTTCAAAGAGGCCCGCGAAAAATGGGGAGTGATCTTGCCCAAGGGATCTGGTGGGGTTTCCTGCCAGGCCGATCTGTTCCCAGGTGGGGCAGAAAACAGCAGGCCAAAATGTGCCCCCTTGCAAAAGAAATAGATCCCTGGTGCCAAGTAGGGGTTTCTGCCCCCCTTCTGCCTAGGGGCAGAAAGGCCAAGAAAACACGGGCAGATCTGCCCCCATAGTGGGGCAGAAAATACATAAACATAACTTAAGCCCCTTGGAAGCAACCCTTGGCCAAGGGGTGGCGTCCATCTGCAATAAAAAAAATCCCTGGTCCATTGTTTTTCTGCCCCCTGGGCAAATTTGTTTCCCCTTGGTAGCGTCCCTCGCCCAAGGGGTCGCTTACATATAATAAATACATTATCCCTGCTGCCTAGTGGGGTTTTCTGCCCTCCTCCGGGGCAGACAGAAATGCCAAAAAACGGGCCAATCTGCGCCCGGGGGGGGATGCAGAAATACATCCAATATTTATTGGAATAGCCAGGTCGCTTCCATACAACTACTCACAAAATCCCTGGTGCCTAGTGGGGTTTCTGCACCCCCAAGGGGACAGAAAGGCCAAAAAACCGGGCTGATCTGCCCCTGGGGCGGGGGGGGAGGGGGAGGGGGGTCTGAAATACATCCAAACTTTAAATGTCCCCTTGGAAGTGACCCTTGCACAAGGGGTCACTTCCATGCAATAAACACCTAATCCCTGGTGTCTAGTGGGGATTTCTGCCCCCTTCCCTGGGGACAGAAAAGCACAAAAAAAAGCCGATCTGACCCCGGGGGCAGAAAAAGATCCAGAATTAAAACGCTTCCATGCAACTACTCACAAAATCCCTGGTGTCTCGTGGGGTTTTCTGGGGGTAGAAAGGCCAAAAAACGGGCCGATCTTCCCCCAGGGGGGCAGAAAAACATGCAAAATAAAATGCCCCCTTGGAAGCGACCCTTGCCCAAGGGGTACCTTCCATGCAATAAACACATAATCCCTGCTGTCTAGTGGGGATTCCTTGGGGGCAGAAAAGCAAAAAGAAAACAGGCCGATCTGCCCGCAGGGTACAGAAAAACATCCCAAATTAAAACGCTTCAATGCAACTACTTTATAAAATCCCTGGTACTTCGTGGGGTTTTCTGGGGGCAGAAAGGCCAAATAAACAGGCCGATCTGCCCCCCGGGGGGGGGGGCAGAAGATAAACATCCAAAATTAAAATGCTCCCTTGGAAGCAGCCCTTGCCCAAGGGGTCACTGCCATGCTTTAAACACATAATCCCTGGTACCTAGTGTATATTTCTGCCCCCCCCCCCCCCGGGGCAGAAAGGCCAAAAAAACAAAAACATTAAATCCCCCCTTGAAAGCGACCCTTGCCCAAGGGGTCACTTCTATGCAATAAACACATAATCCCTGGTGCTTAGTGGGGATCAAAAAATTGGCCGATCTTCCCCCGGGGCGGGGTGGGGGGGTCTGAAAAACATCCAAAATTGAAATGTCCCCTCAGAAGCCCAAGGGGTCGCTTCCATGCAATAAAGACATCCCTGGTGCCTAGAGCGGGATTCCTGCCCCCTTCCGCAAGGGGGCAGAAAGGCCATAAAAACAGGCAGATTTGTCCCCATGATGGGGCAGAAAATACATATCTAGTAATCACAAGCACAGAGGCTTGAATTTGTTGTGCACACTTCACCTGGTGTTAAACACCACAATATAAACAATCAATATCAACATTCTGTTGTGTTATTTATTTCTGTATTTTCAACTCAATTTTTGAAACTTACAAATTCATTTTTCATCATTATATTTTTACATTGTCATTATATCAATGAATAAATCATACAACCATAGTATTCTTCATATACATGTACAAAAGCAAAAACAATAACAATCATGTGTGTAAATTCATTCACTGTTCATTGCTGGTGCCCAATGCATTTCGGCACTGGCGACAGTTCCTTCATCAGGGGCTATTCTGTGAATAAAACATGAAAAATACAGTCAAGTTCCATAAATGGCTCAAGATCACAAAACATTTTCTAGGGTACAACCACTAAAACCACTGCGGAGTTTTTAATGTACTGATACCCAATGTGTGTATTGAATATGTGCTGTTCCCTACCTTCCTCTGCTGTATACAAGCCTCAGTCTCCTATGTACCTGCGATTAAACTGAAAACAACCAGAAACACAACGTTCAATGCCACTGTCATCACACTGAGAAGTCTGGTAGTAATACCTAAAAAGCCTAGAATCGCTAACGCTTACCTCTATTGCCAAATCTCAAATCTCAAAATCTGTAAAAAAATCACCAACCTTATATATTAGTACCAACCATGATGTACTGAATTCTAAAAGAAGAGGCTCACTCAATCGACTCGTGGTTTCAAGCACATTGCCATAAGGGCTTACCTTAATCCTTTGCCTTCAAGTCATGTATTCTGTGACGACAGATAAACAGAATACCAATCAGTGAACTAAATCCAAACTTCCATGTCACTCGAACAACAAAAACGAACAAATGTAACCCGCAACAAACAGATACCTTGTTGCGTACTTGGATGGGCTCCTATCACCAGCTTCCGTGTTTTGCCGTAGCGGCCATAGTGCTGCCACGTGTATATTAAAGGCGGGTGACGTTATGCAGAAAATACATAAACATAACTTAAACCCCTTGGAAGCAACCCTTGGCCAAGGGGTCGCTTCGATCTGCAATATAAAAAATCCCTGGTGCCTATAGGGGGTTTCTGCCTCCCCTGGGAGCAGAAAGGCCCAAAAAAGGTGTTGATCTGCCCTCAGGGAGTGCAAATAAATCATAGAGTTAATTTGACGCCCGTGGAAGCGATCATGGATTTAGTTTTTTGTTGTATGAAAGCCTTGGGTCACTTTCATACAACATAAACAAAATCCCTGGTGCCTAGTGGGGTTTTTCAGGAGGCAGAAAGGCCAAAAAAAACCATTAAGCAAATGTGTTCCCCCTTTGGAAGTGACCATCGCCCAAGGGACGCTCCGATACAATAAATACATTATCCCTGCTGCCTTGTGGAGAGAGGGGGGGGCAGAAAGACATCCAATTTTTATTACTCCCTTTGGAAGAAACCCTTGCCCAAGGGGTCGCTTCCAGAGAACTACTCAAAAAATCCCTGGTGCCTAGTGGGGTCAAAGGCCAAAAAGCAGGGCAATCTACCCCCAGGGGGCAGAAAACCATCCAAAATTATAATGCCCTCTAGGAAGCGACCCTTGCTCAAGGGGTTGCTTCCATGCAAAATAAAAGATGTGTCTAGTGTGGGCATTTATGCTGCACGATCGCGACGCTGTGCGCGATCGTGCAGCACAAATGCCCTTCAAAGAGACATCAGGGGAAAGGAAAAACTCTTTCCTCTCCCTTGATGCCTAGATGGCTCAAGAAACCCACCCCGAGCAGGAACACCTACCTTACCCTATGGACGCCTGGAAGCAAATGGCTTCCAGCGCGTCCAGGGCTTCCTGATGACGTCGGCACGCGCTGTGCGCGTTGATGTCATGGCATTGGCAGAGGGTTCGGGGGTGGCAGCGGAAACCTTTCCACTGCCATCCCCCTATGTGGGGGCTAGATGAGCTGCCCATGGGGTGACCGCCATCGCTTCCCCCATGGGTGGGTGCTATGATGGGGCGGTTCTGTCATGAGCACATGCCCACCGTGGCTCATGACGTAACCGCTCCGTTATGAGCAAAGAAAGGGTTAAGAAGGACATCTTGTGGGGAAATATAGTACAAGACCCCATAAGGGGCGAAGATAGCTGGCCAGTCTTTGCTCAAAAGCCAGAACACATAGGGGGTCATTAGGATGACGGCGGACTTAGTCCGCCTGCCCGCCATCCTATCGGATTACAGGACCGCCCGCCATAAGGGCGGGGGTCCCTTGGGGGGTATTAGGATGCGCCTGCCACAGTGGCGGGTGCATCCTGCATTTTTAACATTGTGGTGGGCGGTGCTCTCAACACCACCCGCCACAATGCTAAAAATGCATGTAATGCATTTGCATACACAAAGCGGCAGGCACCGCGCGGTGCCTGCCGCATTGTGTATGCAAATGCAACGGGTACCACAGGTACCCCCCATGTGCACCCCCCACCTCGCCTTCACCATGGGGGCCCGCAGGAAAGGCAACTCCCAAAGCCTGTGGTTCCGTGAATTCTGAACCCGTTTTATAAATAGCATGGTTTCGTTACGGATTTGATAGTAGCAAACCGTAACTAGTGAGTTCAGCAAGTACGAGTGATCTCGTCATGCTAGACCTACAGATTCACTATGTATTTGGAGATTTCGTTCCGGACCATGGGTTCCATTTTGTGCATGGCAGCCATTTTTTTCGTTGCCCTCACATAGGCCGTCGACTACGGCCAAACGAGTCCTTGGTACACGTACACGTCGGCTCGAGTTCGTGCTGACTTTTATATGAACCAAGTGAACTGACCTCGTTGCCTGAAGCTGACCTTACTGAACCAGTTCCTTGCCCTATAGCTGATCAAGATTAAGGATCAGAGCGCAGGACATTGTAAAGTTTGATATACACACGCATCCCTTATCCTGCTCTGTATCTGTTTCTGTTTCTTCCTTTATGGCCTATTTTATGACATGGGTTGTGGTCCTTTTATTATGGGTACTGTCCGAGTTATGTAAGAAGGAATGTTGGGCTTTTCTGTATAATTGATGGTGGGCTGGACAACTGAAAAGTGGGTTTGTCGTTATGCGATACCTTCTGTAATAATGCCTATGATTGGACAAATTGTAAATAATGGGTGTTTGTCCAGAATGTGGGTTTTTGGCATAACAGGGATGACTCATTTTTTCAAATTTGAGCAGTCTCCTACGAATATACGCGGTGTTGTACTTCGTGGACCTCTGTTTCTGGTTGCAGCCAATAAATTGGATCTTTGACGCCACCAAGAAGTATCCCGTGTCTCTGTATTCTAAGACAGGTGAACCCGAAGACTTTGGGCGTGCCCCTGGCGCCGCTGGGTACTAAAAAGCCCGGTTCTTCAGTTGGCGCCCAACACGGGGCGACTTCAGTGGTACCGGTCCAAGCCCGAAGATTGCGAGGAGCTTTGTGAGGAAATTCCGGAAGAGGGCCCCCACTTCATCGACCCCGGTATGTCAAACGTGGACTGAAGGTTTTTGCTGCAAGGCTTCCCGCTTTTCCTGACGGCTATGAAGGACTGCTGCCCTGACTGTCGCCCTGTCTTGGACAACCCCCTTGTGACGATTTGTACGGCGAGACACCAGAGTTAGGTGATACATGGGTGAATATCGCTGCTGCGGATGGTAGACAGGTTGGTGGAGCTAAGCCTGAGCCTTTAGTTGCCGAGTTACCTGGCAGAATTATCGATCTTATGAAGACAATGATGCCGGCTTTACGAGTGAATTGGGATAAATTAGCCGCATGTAAGCAAAAGAAAGATGAAAGTGTGTCTGATTTCTTCACTAGGTTTGAGGAGACATTTATAGATCATAGTGGTCAGGATATGAGTACGGAAGGTGGTCAGAGGTTGTTTGTGGACAAGTTTGTCTTTAATTTGTTACCCGAGCTTTGTAATAAGTTGAAAGATTCTGAGAGTTCATGGGCTGTTTCTTTATCGGCCCAGATATTGGCGACTGCCCAGTACACGCTGCCGTGTTTTGAGGCATTTAATCACCATTGGATTACAAATAACAAAAGCGGAGCGCAGTGGTGAAAGGAACTACGCGCTGCCGTGTTTTGCATGACTTTTGTGTGTTGGGTAAAGGGAGCAGAGCGCAGTAGTGGACGCAACTATGCGTTACTGTAGCGTCCCTTATTTCAGAGTCTAATTCAGCATCTGATAAGAAGTTACATTATCTGGACCGAGAGGAGCGGAGTGTTGTGGTTCTTGCCTCCTACACACTACTGTGTCCTGATCTTGCAAGTCTGACTATTGGCTTTGTTCTATCTTGAGTTCTTTCCTTTTAATTTCTACAGAATCCCTTATTTCTCATGCCTTCATGCTGCTCAGTGGAAATACTAAGGCAGTAGTGGAGAGTGAAGATTGTTACTCCATTGAAGGGTCTGGTTCTCTTTCTTTAAGCAGGTATACATGGCTCCTATTAGCGAGAATTTATGAGTGTAGCATTAATGTATATCACTGGTGTTTATGAAGGTGTCCTTTTGTCATTTCAGGTTTCCCTTCCCTGCTGACCCCTTCCTTTCCCTTCCCGTTCTTTTTTCTTCCCTTATTTTTCCCTCACCTAATGGCTCGAACACCTTGTATGTACTATCAGGGTGTTGGTGACATTTGGAGGTGGAACCATTGATTCAACAACTGGATCCTGTGGAGGAAATCTGACAGAATAACACGCCCACGAAATTTACTCTACCCGATCCAGTTGTTCGATTATGGCTACCATGGAGGACGTAATGCAGGCACTGGTTTTGGTACAACGGGAGTTAGCCTCCTCTAAAACTGAAGCAGCGGCCTTAAGGGAAAAGGTAGACAGATTATCTAGAAATCCTTTTGATGCCCCCTCGCCACAGATACAGGTCACTGTCCCTCCTCCTATCCCTCTGGCTAGTCCGGAGAGGTATTCAGGAGACCCCGCCAAAACGCAAGTATTCCTGACTCAAATCCTGCTTCACTTTTCATGTAAGCCAGCCTCTTTCCCTAATAACCACTCTTGTGTGGCGTTTGCCATTTCTTATCTGACAGGTGATGCCGCCAACTGGGCGGTACCCTTGGTAAGAAATGACGATCCTGTGCTTTCAGATTGGTCGGCTTTCCGCACAGAATTCGAAAGGGTGTTTGATAGATGGGCCACTACCTTCAGCGCAGATAGGGAACTGTTAGAATTGAGGCAGGGCAGAAGCGATTTACTTACCTATCTAACCAAGTTTAATAGATTAGTGGCCGAGACCTCCTGGCCTGAAGAGAAAAGAATGTCTCTTTTTTACCAGGGATTAAGAGATGGTCTAAAAGACGTGATCGCCCAGATTGATCCCCAACCATCCAATTGTATTGATATGGTTAATTTGACACTGAGATTGGATGGAAGAATGGCTGACCGAGGGGGAGATAGGAGAAGATGGGATAGGGGTCCTTCTAGAACTGATTGGACTCCCCGCATGGCCTTGCCTTCCACAGAGAATACTTCAGAGCCCATGGAGATAGGTGCGGTTAGGGCTCCCCTCACCAGAGAAGAAAAAGAAAGCCGTAGGGTGGCCGGGCTGTGCATGTACTGCGGCAAGAAGGGTCACTATGTCAGAGAATGCCCCTCCAAACCTAAAACTTCAGGGGGATGGAATAGAAACAAAAGAGTAGCCATCACAGTGGTGGGGGCACGGGACGAGGTGAGCGGGATATCTAAGATTAACCACAGTGAAGTTCAACCCTGGAAAGTTCCTTCTCTCACTATACTCGCATTGTTGGAATCAGAGTCACATATCTTGTTGCCCATGAGGTTAGAGTGTCAACTACAGGTTCATCCAGTGATGGTCATGATAGATTCCGGGGCCACAGGCAACTTTATTGACAGTGGGTTGGTGTCTTCTCTATGCTTGGTCAGAGTTCCCTGAGACACTCCGGAAGAGGTCCTAGCAGTCGATGGGAAACCTTTAACTTCGGGTCTTATTACGGAGCAAACCGAGATGGTAACGTTGTCTGTGGAGGTAAAGGAAGGCAGACACAGGGAAGAGTTGTCTTTGAATATTATTGAAGCCCCCCAGTATGAGGTTATCTTAGGGATGCCTTGGCTTAGTTATCACAACCCTACGATAAACTGGAAGGAAAAAACAGTACAGTTTTTGTCCACGGAATGTACGACACATATGGAGGGGCATAAGATTGCTCTGTCATCACCTATGCTGATTCCTTTGTTGGTGTCCACAGCAGCTGAGAAAACAGTGTGCTTACCTATTGAATATCGCAGTTACAGGGATGTCTTCAGCGAGAGCAAGGCTGAGCAGCTCCCCCGCACAGGCTCTACGACTGCCGAATAGACTTAATAGAGGGGGCCACCATTCCGTCATGCAGAGTATATGCTTTGTCCGTTCCAGAGACAACCCACTTGAAAGAGTATTTAGACCATTACGTGCACATAGGATTCATCAGGCCATCCAGATCTTCTGCCGCTTCTCCTCTGTGTTTCATCAAAAAAGCTAATGGGGATCTGAGAGCCTGTGTGGACTATCGTATGCTAAATAAAAACACGATTAGAAACAGATACCCTCTACCCCTTATCGCTGTTTTATTGGATCAAGTAAGGTATGCCAAGGTTTTCACCAGACTGGATCTGAGAGGCGCGTACCATTTGGTTTGCGTAAGAGAGGAGGACGAATGGAAGACCGCCTTTAAGACCAGATACGGTTTCTTTGAGTATACTGTAATGCCGTTCGGACTGTGTAATGCTCCGGCGGCATTTCAGTATTTCTTGAACGACTTTCTGAAGGAGTTTGTGGACATCTGTGCAGTGGTGTACATAGACGATATTCTGATATATTCTGAGGACACCTCATTGCATCAACAACATGAGGTAGAGGTACTGCAGAAGTTAAGAGAACACAAATTGTTTTGCAAAATCAGCAAATGTGAATTCAGCGTGTCCACTGTTGAGTTCTTGGGCGTTATGCTAAGTCAGGAGGGATTGCAAATGTCTGAAAGAAAGATACAGGCGGTTCAGGAATGGTCTACCCCCACCTGTGTGAAAGAAGTACAGAGCTTCTTAGGCTTTGCCAATTATTACCGCAGATTTATTCTGCGGTTCTCACAGGTGGCTGTGCCCCTGACAAGGTTGCTCCGGAAAGGGGTTAAATTCCAGTGGTCGACAGAAGCAGCGGAAGCTTTCGAGTATTTGAAGAAAGCTTTTACCACCGCTCCTATTCTTGCCCACCCAAAGCCAGAATACCCATATATCGTAGAAGCAGACGCATCGGATGAGGCCATAGGGGCCATCCTGTCCCAGAGAGATAAAGACACAGGACAACTCCACCCTGTAGCTTACCTTTCAAAAAAGCTCAGCCTGCCAGAGAAGAATTATACCATAGCTGAGAAGGAGCTGTTAGCCATAAAAAGGGCGTTCCAAGAATGGCGTCAGTATCTATGGGGGGCTAGATTCCCAGTCAAAGTCTTCACAGACCATAGAAACCTTCAGTTTATGGAGACAGCCCGTCATCTCACGCAGAGACAGATGAGATGGATGCTATGTTTCTCAGAGTATGACTTCACCATCACTTACCGGCCAGGGGTGGATAACCTGAAAGCAGACTCCCTCTCCCGACAAGATCAGGTTGAGGAAAAGGGGGATAACGATGCCATGGTGGCCATCGTTGACCCAGGAAGGGTGGTTTGCGTGATTCAGGCAGACTCTTTTTTGGAGATCATTCGCAAGACAAAGGATCAGAAGGCCTGGGTTCTTTGGGCAACAAAGGGTAACAATCGCTCTTTGAAACAAGGATTGCCTTTTCTGGACAACCGGCTGTATCTCCCGACTACAGCGTTGCAAAAGAAGGCATTTGCTTGGTGCCATGACTCCCCGTTGGCTGGTCACCAGGGCGTACAAAAGACTTTACAACTCATAAAACGTAATTTCTGGTGGGAAACTGAAAAGACCGATGTAACCAAATGGATAGAGCAGTGCGAGGCCTGTGCACGAGCCAAAAATGTAAATGGAAAAAAGAAAGGCCTATTGATGCCTTTGCCTTCACCAAGAAGACCGTGGCAGAATATCAGTCTAGACTTCATTACCGGACTACCCCCTGACCAGGGTAAGTCAGCCATCCTGGTGGTCATAGACAGTCTCACTAAATTGGGGCATTTCATCCCCTGTGTGAATCTCCTTACAGCAAGCCAAACGGCACAATTACTATTAACCAATGTTATCCGACTGCATGGAGTACCTGAGGTTATTGTTTCTGACAGGGGCCCACAATTTGGTGCTAGATTTTGGAAGATATGGTGCCAGGCTTTACGGATCCAATCCTCGCTCTCCACCAGCTTCCATCCGCAAACTGATGGGCAGACAGAGCGTTTGAACCAGACGCTGAAAAAGTATCTCCGTTGTTACGCTACAGACGCCCAGGATTCATGGGTTTCTATGTTATAGATGGCCGAAGTAGCTTATAACAACGCGTGGCATTGTTCTGTGGGGGTTTCTCCTTTCCTTGCTACCTATGGTTTTGATGCACGAATCCTTCCAGTTCGTATCCCTGAGGAGGTGTCTAGGCAACCCACAGTCTTGGGTCAGATGCAAAAACTTCACAACATACACAGGAAGATCAGGGTTCATCTGCTACAGTCGAAGAAGGAATACAAGAAATGGGAGGATAGACACCGGATTAAGGGTCCAGTTTATCAAGTGGGAGATAGAGTGTGGTTATCCACTCGCAACATCAGGTTCAAACTACGCAGTGTATTTCATCCCAGGTACATAGGGCCCTACACCATAGTGAAGCAGATTAACCCGGTGGCTTACAAACTGAAGTTGCCTGGTACGCTCAGAATACATCCTGTGTTTCATTGCAACCTTTTGAAACCTGCTCATTCTGCTAGAAGGCGTGCACCTCCGCCTGTGGTCTGTGATGATGGGTCTGAGTATGAGGTCCGGAGTATAAAGGACTCGAGGGTACAGAGGGGCGTTTTGTGGTACCTGGTCTCTTGGAAGGGCTACTCAGCGGAGGACGATTCATGGGAGCCTGTGGGGAATGTGCATGCTCCTGCTGCAATTCGCTCTTACCATCGCCGTTTTCCTTTGCGGCCTAGAAGGCGCTAGGAAGGGGGACACACTGTCAGGTTCTGTCTCAACTGCGCCTGCATCGCGCAAAAACACTGTATAAACTACATTGCCCATGATCCTTTGAGGCGCAGCCAGGAAGTTACTTTAGTGAATGGAACACGCTTCCTGGTGCGTGTTATTCTTCTAGTTCCTGTTTCTTCCCCGGGCGTGAGAGCGGCTGCTCTGCACGTCGATTCCTGGTTTCCAGCAAGTACGGGGCTACCGTCGATATCTTTACACAAGGTAGGATTCCCTGGACACTCACCGGCTCGTGCTTTTTCCTGTTCTGCAGTTCCGGGATTAATCTCCGGTTATTGCAGGAACTTTACTTTCACGGAAACCGTTTGCAAGAGGCAGCGGGTGTCTGTGGTGTTTTATTACTTGATTGCCGCTTCCAAGGAAAGAGGCGGCGTGACTGCTTCTTTAGTGTTTTGTTCGTTTGGAGTTTTCTGGCAAATTGTGCATTCCCTCATTAAAGATACTGTGGAATAGAGGCTATGCTAATGTTGGGCAAAAGCGGAGCACTGTGGTAGAGGTTACTACGCGCTGCCGTGTTTTGAGGCATTTAATCACCATTGGATTACAAATAACAAAAGCGGAGCGCAGTGGTGAAAGGAACTACGCGCTGCCGTGTTTTGCATGACTTTTGTGTGTTGGGTAAAGGGAGCAGAGCGCAGTAGTGGACGCAACTACGCGTTACTGTAGCGTCCCTTATTTCAGAGTCTAATTCAGTATCTGATAAGAAGTTACATTATCTGGACCGAGAGGAGCGGAGTGTTGTGGTTCTTGCCTCCTACACACTACCGTGTCCTGATCTTGCAAGTCTGACTATTGGCTTTGTTCTATCTTGAGTTCCTTCCTTTTAATTTCTACAGAATCCCTTATTTTTCATGCCTTCATGCTGCTCAGTGGAAATACTAAGGCAGTAGTGGAGAGTGAAGATTGTTACTCCATTGAAGGGTCTGGTTCTCTTTCTTTAAGCAGGTATGCATGGCTCCTATTAGCGAGAATTTATGAGTGTAGCATTTATGTACATCAGTGGTGTTTATGAAGGTGTCCTTTTGTCATTTCAGGTTTCCCTTCCCTGCTGACCCCATCCTTTCCCTTCCCGTTCTTTTTTCTTCTCTTATTTTTCCCTCACCTAATGGCTCGAACACCTTGTATGTACTATCAGGGTGTTGGTGACATTTGGAGGTGGAACCATTGATTCAACAACTGGATCCTGTGGAGGAAATCTGACACTACTGTCACACAGCATATACATCTTAATTCCATAGAATGCTCTCTTACTAGGAATGTATTGCCTAAAAACCAAGCGGCCCTTGAACAAGACCAAAGAATCATCCACTGCTATTTCTTTCCCTGGAGCATAGATCTCAGAAAATCGATCTACAAAGTGATCAATGACAGGCCGAATCTTAAAAAGACGGTCACAATCAAGGAGATCTCGTGGCAACGCTAAACCATTGTCAACAAAATACAGCATCCGAAGCAGAAGCAAATACCTTTTGCAACTCATGACTGCTGGAAATATAGCAGTTGCCATCAAGGGACTAGTAGACCAATATGAAGATATTGATGGCTTCCTTAGCAAGCCCATCAAAAAGTTAACCCCAAGAACTGCTTCAACTCATCTAGATTTTTGGGAGTCCACCAGGTAGCTCTAGAGTGGGGCCTAAGGCTGGCACTGTTGTCTCTCAAATACTGTTCAGCATACAAATTAGTCTGCTCAACAATCTCTGCCAAAAATACATCATCCATAAACAACTGTAAAAAATGTATCTGCAAAATGTTATCAGTCTCTACTCTGGAACACCATTAAACATCTGACAATGCCAGTTGCACCATTCCTGGGGCAACCCAGAGGTCAGCCCTTCCAACGGGAAGCCTTGCAGCCCGAGGCTGCAGCCCAGATGCCTCTTGCTGCACTATCGGCACATTAATATCCTCCTCTAAAACAGGCACTTCATCCGCACTATGAGTAGCTTCATCCGCACTGAGAGTAGCTGTATCATCCGATGATTTCTCGTGGACAGAAAACTCGCTACCTAAATCTTCCACTCCCTCCTCTGCCTCAGATGCAGAGTCAGTCTCTGAACCATGGTCAGAGGAAGACTCAAAAAGCATATCAACAATCCTGCGGCTAGCCATAATCCTTACTAAGAAAGTAGACTTCACAAACAAGTCAACTACAACCAACACTGTGCAAAATAAGTAATGAACAAAGTGTGGCTTTAGCACAAAGATCTATATACTCAAAAACAATATAACTCACTTACCAGAGATTAACCCTGGGCGTCCGATTCGGCTATGCCCACGGAGTAGGCGTAGTGTTGCCTTCTACGCATTTTGCGTAGACAGCGTAGCCGGCAACACTACGCCCACTCCGTGAGCGTAGCCGAGTCGGCCGCCACCCGCCTCTCTCCCGCCCTCCACTAGATACTTTATTTAAGCAATTACACTGATTAAAACAATTTTAAAGCACTTACCTTGTCCGGGGCTCGTCCGGGGCTCCCTCTTTGAATAGCGTCCTTTTCCTGGAAACAAATGCGCATGCTCGGCCGCCCGCGCATGCGCATTTCTCGGGAGAAATGCGCATGCGCGGCCGCCCGCGCATGCGCATTGGTATCCAGGAAAGGACGCTATTCAATGAGGGAGCCCCGGACGAGCCCCGGACAAGGTAAGTGCTTTAAAATTGTTTTAATCAGTGTAATTGCTTAAATAAAGTATGTAGGGGAGAGCGGGAGGGAGGTGCGTAGTGGGGCTACGCGGAGTGCGGGAGTGGGCGTAGCTTCTCGCCCTCTCCGCGTAGCTCCGCGGAGCCCCACTACGCCCACTACGCCCAGGGTTACCAGAGATAGTTACACTCACCAGCACCTACTCTGCAGCGTCACAGCAAAAACGAATGATATCCCACTAGAAAGAAGAAACAAAACAAATTACTCACAAGACAACAAAATATACATCGAGCACAAATGCAAAAAGATTTTGCCACTCAAAAAACAGAAGCCAAACATATTGCTATTATTACACTATTTACGAAAAACACATTCATGCAAGGAAATGAAACTCATTTAGAGTAAATAGCACAAAAAAGTCTCTTACCAAACACATGCAACTACACAAACTGCAGCACCACCAGTAACGAAACCGCAACCTGGAACATCAGTCTAAAGAGCAAAAGCCTAGAACTAGAATAAAAAGGAAAAATAACATGTTACAATTGCAATTCAGAAGAAATAAAACAATTAACATTATAACACGCTATGTCACTACTTAAATGGTCAATCTGCCTGATGGGCCTTCAAAGAGGCCCGAGAAAAATGGGGAGTGTTCTTGCCCAAGGGATCTGGTGGGGTTTTCTGCCAGGCCGATCTGTTCCCAGGTGGGGCAGAAAACAGCAAGCCGAAATGTGCCCCCTTGCAAAAGAAATAGATCCCTGGTGCCAAGTAGGGGTTTCTACCCCCCTTCTGCCTAGGGGCAGAAAGGCCAAGAAAACACGGGCAGATCTGCCCCCATAGTGGGGCAGAAAATACATAAACATAACTTAGGCCCCTTGGAAGCAACCCTTGGCCAAGGGGTGGCGTCCATCTGCAATAAAAAAAATCCCTGGTCCTTTGTTTTTCTGCCCCCTGGGGGGGCAGAAAAACAATAAGCAAATTTGTTTCCCCTTGGTAGCGTCCCTCGCCCAAGGGGTCGCTTACATATAATAAATACATTATCCCTGCTGCCTAGTGGGGTTTTCTGCCCTCCTCCGGGGCAGAAATGCCAAAAAACGGGCCAATCTGCGCCCGGAGGGCGGGGGGGGGGGATGCAGAAATACATCCAATATTTATTGGAATAACCAGGTCGCTTCCATACAACTAATCACAAAATCCCTGGTGCCTAGTGGGGTTTCTGCACCCCCAAGGGGACAGAAAGGCCAAAAAACCGGGCTGATCTGCCCCCGGGGCGGGGGGGGGGGGGTCTGAAATACATCCAAACTTTAAATGTCCCCTTGGAAGTGACCCTTGCATAAGGGGTCACTTCCATGCAATAAACACCTAATCCCTGGTGTCTAGTGGGGATTTCTGCCCCCTTCCCTGGGGACAGAAAAGCACAAAAAAAAGCCGATCTGACCCCGGGGGCAGAAAAAGATCCAGAATTAAAACGCTTCCATGCAACTACTCACAAAATCCCTGGTGTCTCGTGGGGTTTTCTGGGGGTAGAAAGGCCAAAAAACGAGCCGATCTTCCCCCAGGGGGGCAGAAAAAAATGCAAAATAAAATGCCCCCTTGGAAGCGACCCTTGCCCAAGGGGTACCTTCCATGCAATAAACACATAATCCCTAGTGTCTAGTGGGGATTCCCTGGGGGCAGAAAAGCAAAAAGAAAACAGGCCGATCTGCCCGCAGGGTACAGAAAAACATCCCAAATTAAAACGCTTCAATGCAACTACTTTATAAAATCCCTGGTACTTCGTGGGGTTTTCTGGGTGCAGAAAGGCCAAATAGACGGGCCGATCTGCCCCCCGGGGGGGGGGGGGGCAGAAGATAAACATCCAAAATTAAAATGCTCCCTTGGAAGCAGCCCTTGCCCAAGGGGTCACTGCCATTCTTTAAACACATAATCCCTGGTACCTAGTGTATATTTCTGCCCCCCCCCCCCCGGAGGCAGAAAAAACAGTAAGCAAATGTGTTCCCCCTTTGGAAGTGACCATCGCCCAAGGGACGCTACGATACAATAAATACATTATCCCTGCTGCCTTGTGGAGAGGGGGGGGGGGGGGGGAAGAAAAACATCCAATTTTTATTACCCCCTTTGGAAGAAACCCTTGCCCAAGGGGTCGCTTCCAGAGAACTACTCAAAAAATCCCTGTTGCCTAGTGGGGTCAAAGGCCAAAAAACAGGGCAATCTACCCCCACGGGGCAGAAAAGCATCCAAAATTATAATGCCCTCTAGGAAGCGACCCTTGCTCAAGGGGTCGCTTCCATGCAAAATAAAAGATGTGTCTAGTGTGGGCATTTATGCTGCACGATCGCGACGCTGTTCGCGATCGTGCAGCACAAATGCCCTTCAAAGAGACATCAGGGGAAAGGAAAAACTCTTTCCTCTCCCTTGATGCCTAGATGGCTCAAGAAACCCACCCCGAGCAGGAACACCTACCTTACTCCATGGACGCCTGGAAGCAAATGGCTTCCAGCGCGTCCAGGGCTTCCTGATGACGTTGGCACGCGCTGTGCGCGTTGATGTCATGGCATTGGCAGAGGGTTCGGGGGTGGCAGCGGAAACTTTTCCACTGCCATCCCCCTTTGTGGGGGCTAGATGAGCTGCCCATGGGGTGACCGCCATCGCTTCCCCCATGGGTGGGTGCTATGATGGGGCGGTTCTGTCTTGAGCACATGCCCACCGTGGCTCATGAAGTAACCGCTCCGTTATGAGCAAAGAAAGGGTTAAGAAGGACATCTTGTGGGGAAATATAGTACAAGACCCCGTAAGGGGCGAAGATAGCTGGCCAGTCTTTGCTCAAAAGCCAGAACACATAGGGGGTCATTAGGATGACGGCGGACTTAGTCCGCCTGCCCGCCATCCTATCGGATTACAGGACCGCCCGCCATAAGGGCGGGGGTCCCTTGGGGGTTATTAGGATGCGCCTGCCACAGTGGCGGGTGCATCCTGCATTTTTAACATTGTGGTGGGCGGTGCTCTCAGCACCACCCGCCACAATGCTAAAAATGCATGTAATGCATTTGCATACACAAAGCGGCAGGCACCGCGCGGTGCCTGCCGCATTGTGTATGCAAATGCAGGGGGTACCACAGGTACCCCCCATGTGCACCCCCCACCTCGCCTTCACCATGGGGGCCCGCAGGAAAGGCATCTCCCAAAGCCTGTGGTTCCGTGAATTCTGAACCCGTTTTATAAATAGCATGGTTTCGTTACGGATTTGATAGTAGCAAACCGTAACTAGTGAGTTCGGCAAGTACGAGTGATCTCGTCATGCTAGACCTACAGATTCACTATGTATTTGGAGATTTCGTTCCGGACCATGGGTTCCATTTTGTGCATGGCAGCCATTTTTTTCGTTACCCTCACATAGGCCGTCGACTACGGCCGAACGAGTCCTTGGTACACGTACACGTCGGCTCGAGTTCGTGCTGACTTTTGGATGAACCAAGTGAACTGACCTCGTTGCCTGAAGCTGACCTTACTGAACCAGTTCCTTGCCCTATAGCTGATCAAGATTAAGGATCAGAGCACAGGACATTGTAAAGTTTGATATACACACGCATCCCTTATCCTGCTCTGTATCTGTTTCTGTTTCTTCCTTTATGGCCTCTTTTATGACATGGGTTGTGGTCCTTTTATTATGGGTACTGTCCGAGTTATGTAAGAAGGAATGTTGGGCTTTCCTGTATAATTGATGGTGGGCTGGACAACCGAAAAGTGGGTTTGTCGTTATGCGATACCTTCTGTAATAATGCCTATGATTGGACAAATTGTAAATAATGGGGGTTTGTCCAAAATGTGGGTTTTTGGCATAACAGGGATGACTCGTTTTTGCAAATTTGAGCAGTCTCCTACGAATATACGCGGTGTTGTACTTCGTGGACCTCTGTTTCTGGTTGCAGCCAATAAATTGGATCTTTGACGCCACCAAGAAGTATCCCGTGTCTCTGTATTCTAAGACAGGTGAACCCGAAGACTTTGGGCGTGCCCCTGGCGCCGCTGGGTACTAAAAAGCCCGGTTCTTCAGTTGGCGCCCAACACGGGGCGACTTCAGTGGTACCGGTCCAAGCCCAAAGATTGCGAGGAGCTTTGTGAGGAAATTCCGGAAGAGGGCCCCCACTTCATCGACCCCGGTATTTCGAACGTGGACTGAAGGTTTTTGCTGCAAGGCTTCCCGCTTTTCCTGACGGCTACAAAGGACTGCTGCCCTGACTGTCGCCCTGTCATGGACAACCCCCTTGTGACGATTTGTACGGCGAGACGATAGACAGGTCTTCTGGTGGCGTGACTGATACCTTAGCTAAGTATCAGTGGGTCGCTCCCAGTCCTTTCTTTTGGGTTTCTTTGGGTCTTTGATTTGGTTCTTGCAATTACCAAAGCCGAGGGACTCGTACATTTACGAGACTATCGTTTGTGATAAATCCCTTGAAGTTTGAAGCTAGATTAGTGAGCGAAGATGCCTGGTCTTAGCAAAATTAGAAAGATATTTTGCTGTGGTCATAACAGGGATTCCCGGTTGGAGGACTCATGTCCGATACCTCCGGTTGGAACTCCGACTTATGAGCTCTATTCTAAACATGGCGTGGGTCCCATTACGTTTAATGAAGTATGGGTCCGCTACACTAGGAAAGATGGTGTCTTACGATGGCCTCAACATGGTAGTTTCAATACCGATATTTTAAATAATTTGGAAGTTGTATTATTTAGGAAGAAAGCCCGGCCGGCAACGTTTGACTCTTTCCGCCTTTGGCGAAAGGAAGCCAAACAACAAGAGATTAAACAAGCTAAAAGAGATAAGAGAGAAAAGGGTGTATCAATAATGCAAGCTGCTAAGCAGTTTAAAGAAAATGAAGAAGATCAATCGATTGAGGAGTTGCATAGGCAACATAATATGGCCATCGATAAATGTTATCCAGCTTTGCCATCTCTTCTACAAAGTGCAACAAAGGACCCTGAAAAGGATCCTTTGATGTCACATTTGTTGAGACTACCACCCCCTTATGTGCAGAGTGCTACAGCACCTCCGCAACATCCTGCTATTGCTCAGCCGCCTGCTCCTCCTCAGCTGGTTTCTCCTCCTACGGTGCATCCTCCTGTGGGGCCGCCGACTTTGCTCTCAGTTCTGCCTCAAACTTCTTTGTCTCACTCTCCTGTACCTTCGACTTCTCTTACTACTACTGCTACGTTTCTATCACCTCAAAATACTTTGTCTCCTGTCCTTATGACAGCTTCTCCTTCTGCCCGACAAAGAGTGACAGGTACTGTTACTGGCCTTTTGTCTCCTTTCTTTGGGTCATTGAGTATGACCCCTGTTTCTACCCGTAAACAATTACGTAGCCAGCTTCCTGGTCCCGAAGAACAGGCAGTGTTAGATCTTTTGGCTCGTAGATGGATTTCGAATATCTTGAGATATGATCTAGAGTCAGTTATGGATGTCTTCCAGCAGTGGGAGGCACCGAAGCAAAGGTACGTTTTTGATGTTATGTGCACTTTCCTCCGTGAGGAATGGGAAGATAATGAATCGGGTCAGGTCCCGTTGGAGTTACTTAATGTACAGTCCGAGTTTGCGAAAGGGACAATAGTGGGTCCCGGCGTTGAGAAAGCTGTTGCGACGATACTCGCGTTTAGGTGCGAGTTTCCTTCTCAGCCACTGTTTGAGTCTGATCCTTCTGTTAGGAGGAAAGTGAGACAGTATCCGATGAGAGAAGTTCCTCCAGTATGGCGCGATGTGTTAACTGCTGGTGCGAATAATGTTCCCCCAGCTATACCAGCACATTTTCAAAGAGTATGGGTACATGTTCCGTGGAAGAGAGTTGAGGTTTTGGCTCTTAAACAGTCTTTACCTGATCCCCGTAAGAATCCAGCTGATATTACAAGGAGTTGTCTCAGACAGTTGACGCATGCATCATGAATTTAGCTGACATTGACATGTTGTTGGGTAACGTGGTTCCTCAACCTTTGTGGGCGAAGATTCGTCATGAGGATCATGCGCCAGAGTTAGGTGATACATGGGTGAATATCGCTGCTGCGGATGGTAGACAGGTTGGTGGAGCTAAGCCTGAGCCTTTAGTTGCCGAGTTACCTGGCAGGATTATCGATCTTATGAAGACAATGATGCCGGCTTTACGAGTGAATTGGGATAAATTAGCCGCATGTAAGCAAAAGAAAGATGAAAGTGTGTCTGATTTCTTCACTAGGTTTGAGGAGACATTTATAGATCATAGTGGTCAGGATATGAGTACGGAAGGTGGTCAGAGGTTGTTTGTGTACAAGTTTGTCTTTATTTTGTTACCCGAGCTTTGTAATAAGTTGAAAGATTCTGAGAGTTCATGGGCTGTTTCTTTATCGGCCCAGATATTGGCGACTGCACAGTACTACGAGAATAGGGACAAGGATGAGAAAGATAGAGTTGAGAAAAAGACTAAAGATTTAAAGACAAAGGTTCTGTTGCAGCAGGCCTACCCGCCTCGCCCGACTCAACAAGAGTCACAGCAACGTTCGCAGTTTCAGCAACAGCCACAGTTTCAGAGGATATCCCAGAAACCTGGGTATTTTTCTCCAAGGCCGCCGTTAGGTCCGAATCAGTGTGCATATTGTAGGGAGGACGGGCATTTCAAGAGTGATTGTCCTGTTTTACGACAACGTGCGAGTGGTATGTCGGGTCCAAGAGGTCGTGGTAGTTTCCAGCAAGTATCAAGGGGTAGAGGGCGTGGCACGTGTCCTCAGAACGAGCGTTCCTTTCCCCCACAGAATTCTATGAATTATTTTGATCAGCAGAATGTTCCGACTGGCAGATCTGCTCAATATTATGCTGATGATTATTATGTTGAGAGCGAGAGTACTGGTTATAATGATTGCTAGGATAGCCGAGGACAAAGGGAGGGAGTAGTGTCAGTTCCAGTAGACCAGAGTGGACCTTATTTTGCAGTAGTCACATCGGGTATAGTAGAGCCTTTTCTTTTGGATACTGGTGCAGCGAAGAGTTCTATCATGCACTCTAAACTCCCTGGCGCACCTTTGTCTGGCTTAACGAATGTTTCGGTAGGATTCTCTGGCGCCCCAGTTCGTAATCCAGTTTCTAGTCCTTTATCTCTTTCTATCGGGCCTTGTGAATTGGAAGCACCCCTTATTTTAACGACAGGTTGTGGTGAGAATTTGTTGGGTTTGGATTTGTTGAAGAGATTGAATGCGACATTGCATTGTTCTCCTTCGGGAGTGCAGCTTACATTGGGTAAGAAAGTGATCTCTCAGATGTATTTGTCTAAAGATCGGCTTCCACCGGAATTACGTTCTCGCCCTGATACTCTTTGGGCTACTGGTCCTAATGACGTTGGTCTTTTGGAGATTCCACCTTATGTTGTAACGCTTAAAGCGAATGTTCAATTGCCACGTATTCCCCAATATAGGATTTCTAGCGATGGTGAAAGAGCGCTTTTAGCGATCATCTATGATTTGATTGAGAAAGATGTGATTGAAGAAACAAGAGGTAATGTGTGTAATAGTCCTGTGTTGCCTGTTATGAAGCATACTGACTCTTCTCAGCCGCCTGTTTACAGGTTTGTGATCGACCTTCGAGAGGTCAGTAAGATTGTCGTGCCACAGTTTCCTGTTGTTCCGGACATTACTGCTTTGCTGACTATGATTCCTGCTTCAGCTGCCTGGTTTTCGGTTACAGATCTGAAGAATGCTTTCTTCAGTATTCCAATTGCCGAGGAGAGCAGAGATATTTTTGGCTTCTCTTTAGGAGGCCAAAGCTTCCGGTTTAAGCGCGCTCCCCAAGGTTATTGTGAAAGTCCCTCCATCTATAGTCAGGCTTTAAAAACACAGCTTGATGCGATTGTCTTGCCTACTGGTGTTGCCCTTATTCAATATGTGGACGATCTGTTAGTTGCTGCTGATGATGAGGAAACTTGTAAAGAAGCTACTCTTTCTTTGTTGCGAAATTTGTCTGACCTTCACCATAAAGTGTCACCTTCAAAGTTGCAGTATTGTCGACAAGAAGTGACCTACTTAGGTCATCCCTTGTCGAAGGAGGGAAGAAGGTTGACCCCAGAACGAATTCAAGCGATTGCGCAAATGACTGAGCCATCCACACAGAGAGAAGTGCGTGCCTTCTTGGGTATTACCTCTTACCGTAGGCAGTGGATTCCGAATTTTTCATTACTTGCAAAACCTCTGTTGGCACTTACTCTTAAGGATACTCCGAATCCTCTTCCTTGGTCTGACGAATGTCAGAAAAGTTTTTCTGCATTACGTGATGCATTGTGTTCTGCTCCAGTGTTGGGTACTCCCAACTACAGTAAGCCTTTTACACTCTATGTTCACGAGAGAGAGGGTTGTGCATTGTCAGTTTTGACGCAACAGTTTGGTGACAAGCAGCGTCCATGTGCGTATTTCTCGTCAACTTTGGATCCGGTAGCTAAAGCATTGCCGAGTTGCTTGAGAGCTACAGCGGCAGCGGCTGTTTCTATTCGACAGTCTTCTGGTTTGGTGATGGACAATACGTTGGTTGTGATGGTTCCACATGCGGTGGATACTTTATTGAACAGAACGAAGACTCAGCATTTGACTAGTGCACGGTTGTCAGGTTATGAGCTGACACTTTTGGCGAGTCATGTGCACATAAAGCGATGCAACACGTTGAATCCAGCCACGTTGTTGCCGATTTCTGTAGAGACAGATGTTCAAGAGCAACATGATTGCTTTCTCCGGACAGAGTAAGAGACGAAGGGTAGAATTGACCTGAAAGATACTTCTCTTTTGAATCCTCATGGTACCTTATGGGTAGATGGTTCATGCTTTAAGCTTCCGAATGGCGATACGACTGCAGCGTATGCGGTTACGACTTTGCATACGATCGTTGAAGCTTCACGTATTCCACAGAATTCGGCTCAAGCAGCAGAATTGATTGCACTGACAAGAGCGTGTGTGTTGTCCAAAGGAAGAAGAGTGACTGTGTATACCGATAGTCAATATGCGTTTGGTGTCGCCCATAGCTTTGGGCGATTGTGGAAGGAACGTGGATTCCTCACTTCCCATGGTACGAAGATTCAGCATGGACAGTTGGTGAATGAACTTCTTGAGTCGCTTACGTTGCCGATGCAAGTTGCGATTGTGAAATGCAGTGCACATAAGAAAGTTACAGATGACGTTAGTCGTGGTAATGCGTTTGAGGATGAAGTAGCGAAAGAAACGGCGAAAGATGTGACGAGTCGAATGTATGTTGCAGGTCCAGAGAGATGGGTTCCGGATAGAGGAATGTGTGAAGACACAATAGAGAGTATGAAACTGATTCAGGCTGAAGCTACTGAGGAAGAATTGAGTGTGTGGAGAGAGAGTACGGGAATGTTGGATTCGACTGGCTGTTGGATTGAATTGTCGGAACACCAGCGATGGTTGTTGCCTGATGCGTATGTGCTTGCAGTGGTTACGATGGCATATGGAATGGCTCACATTAGTGCGAAAGGGATTTGTAAGTTGTTGGCTCCAGTGTGGCAGAATGGTGGAATTCCTAAGTGTGCGGAGAATCTGGTCAAGAACTGCATGGTTTGTCTGATGCATAATCCTGGCAAGGGAACCCCAACTCCAGCTGGTCACTTCGCGCCTCCGGCGTATCCGTTCGAGGTGTTGCAATTGGATTTTATCCACATGGAGAGGTATAACAATCTGAAATACGTCCTGGTGGTTGTCTGTGCCTTTTCAAGATGGGTAGAGGCTTATCCCCTAAAGGATAACACTGCCGTATCCACAGCTAAAGTTCTTCTCAAAGAATTCTTCCCTAGGTTTGGTTTGCCAAGAATGGTATGGAGTGATAATGGAAGTGAGTTTGTGGGCCAGATCATGAAGAGAGTGTGTGAGGGTTTGGGCATAAGGCAGAAATTTCATGCTGCGAATCACCCCCAATCAGCTGGTTTAGTCGAGTGCTATAATGGTACTCTGAAGCTTAAGTTAGCCAAGATCCAGGCAAGTTCTGGTCTTCAATGGCCCGATGCGTTGCCGTTGGCAATTTTGTCAACCAGAACTACCGTGCATTCCCGAATAGGACTTAGTCCATACGAAATTGTGTTTGGTCACCCGGCAAATGTGTGGGGAGTGCCGAGACCAACGAAGTTCAGCGACATCGAATATCCTGTGTTGGTTGATTACTTGTATGATCTGACGGCTAAATTACGTGTTTTACATCAACAGGTTCATGATAACCTCCCACAAGCATCTGAAGATCCAGGTCACACCATCAATCCTGGAGATTGGATATTAGTGCGCAATTTCCAGTGGACCAAGAACATTCAGCTCCGTTGGACCGGCCCATACCAAGTACTTTTATCGACACGAACAGCAGTAAGAGTACACGGCAAGAAAAATTGGATCCACGGCGTACACTGTAAGAAGGTACCTTTACCTCTACCGTACGACCAGTGGATCCGTGAGGGTATTGGTGATTCAGAAACAGACAGAGTGCTGAAATGTATGCCATTTAGCGACGCACATTTGGTAGGGACCAGGTCTGAGCGAGAGGACGACGATATCTTGCAAGCAGCTGTGCCCCCGCCTTTGAGATTGGACACCACTGAGCCTGAATTGTTGTTCCGAGATCAGACGGTGCCTGGTAAAGGCCGTTATAATTTGCGACCAAGAAACAATGGACTGATAAAAAAATAATCTCTTTCTGCTCTTTCTGCACTCTCTCATCCAAGAAGCTGTTTGTTTTTGTTTTTCCTTTTTTCCTTTTCCGAACCACCATCCGGGTTCAGCTGTAGGGTCGCGGTGACAAAACTTGGAGTGGCAAACCGTGTAGACGCAAGGTCGACGGTTCTGGTTTGTTCTAGGGCGTTCCCTAGACTTACAGACGCACACCTGAGCGAAGAAAACCAACTACCGCGAACAGCACGGTTAGAGGATGGAGTTTTTTGAGATTGAGATAGCTGTTGCAAAAATGAACTTTAAGACAGAATTGTGTAAATTGATTTGTAGCAAATGTTTTTTAATAATGTGTCTTATAGTGTTTTTTAGTATGATGTTGTCTCTGATGGGTGGGATTGTTTGGAGAAGTGTGGCTCACTGGTTAGAGCAGGCAGACCCTGAAGCAGAGGTCAGACCCGGGACCAGGGTTCAATTCCCGACGCGGCAGGGTCTCGAGCTCAAATGTCCACGGACTCGATAATTCTCGCTTCGGTGCCTGACCTAATCATGGGTTCACACTCTGCAACTCTGGGCATTAAGCTTGCTTAATCTCCACTACGGCCCCCCGCGGCGGGATGCCTGGCTTTCACCTTGGGGATGCCCTGTAGGGGCTATCTCACAGGGAAAAAGCCAGGACGGGTTCCCAAGGCAAAGCGCTTAGAGACCCCTGGGTTATAAGCGCTATATAAATCCAAACATACATACATACATACATTGTTTATGCTACCCAATTGACATTTGCACCTACCTCCCAACCTATGTCTTTCCCAACTACTATTTCTTTGTATTCGTTTCACACTTTACCTGAACATGAACTGATTAGAAGGTCAGAATTTATTAATAACTCCTTTGTACAGCTTCTCCATAAACACCAGTTGGTAGTGAACACCACTAATTGTTGGGTGTGTGGTCTTATGCCACATACTACGGATAGAGGTATTCCCTATTTGGTTCTGCCATTCAGTTACAATGGGTCTGTATGGGCATATCAGACGATGTTTATCTATGCCAACGAAGTCTATCCCCTGCGTTCCATGAAAGATAACTCGAGTAATAGTGCCTTGGTGAAGGGAATAACAGATTTGATCAGAGATATCAATACATATGAGTCTATTTCCAAGGATGAGGCATTAGCTTATATCGGATGGAACGTGACTGGATATAGTGTTAGTCGGAATGAAAAGCAGAGACGAAAAAAGCCACCTCCGATTTGGATCGTACCTAAGCATGGGCGGATTTTGCGAATTGGCAATCCGCGAACTTGCGTATTTACGGATTCGCAATCCGCAAAATCCGCGAACTCTCACGAATTATTTTTTTTTTGTGTTCGCAAGGGTTTCTGCCAGTTCGCGAGGGTTGTGTACCAGTTCGCAATTGCGAACTTACTTGTCGGCTCGCAACGGCCGCTACTATGTTGTTTCTACGTCTGGTTCATCATCACAGGTTCACAGCACCCTCTGTTTCACCACTGCCACCCTCTGGTACACCCATGCCACCCTCTGGTACATCACTGCCACCCTCTGGTTGGTTTATCACTGTAGATTATGGGGGTGAAAAAAAGCAAGCACACCTGCCCTGCTTCAACTGACATGAATTAATTTGGGGTTGATTAATGTGTCACTGAATTTAAACTTCCAGTCTGGCTGGCACCTGCTTCCTTATCTGTAATTTGCTTTCTGTTGCAGTGCAATTTTTTTTCACAGGACCTTTGTGGCCTACTTGTAGCTATTCTCTGAGCCTGCTGTGAGGGTCAGAGCAGGGGCAGTGTCATAGAATAGTTGCAAGTAGGCAACTGAACTCTGCAGGGGCCCCTCGGGAAGCACTACAGGGAATGGTTACTAATGATAAGATTGAACTTTTGCACCTGCTGAGTGCTTTCAGTTTTGTCTGTAATTGCTTTCTGTTGCAGTGTAATTTTTTTAACAGGACCTTTGTTGTATACTTGTAGCTATTCTCTGAGCCTGCTGTGAGGGTCAGAGCAGGGTCATAGAATAGTTGCAAGTAGGCAAATGAACTCTGAAGGGGCCCCTCAGGAAGCACTACAGGGAATGGTTACTAATGATAAGATTGAACGTTTGCACCGGCTGAGTGCTTTCAGTTTTGCAAAAATCCAAATATCCAGCAGCAACCACAAAAAGTAATCCTTCCAGGTCAAGATCCAAATCAAAGTGACCAGCACATGAAGAAAGCACTGGGAGGAGCCTGCTGGACAGGAACAGGAAGTTGGAGACTGTGGGGCACTTCCTTCCTCCCACCCCCCGCCCCCCAAAATGGACTCCTTGCAAAGAAAAAGTGCAGGCAAATGTCAACCTGAGGAGTTATTCTGATAAAAATCATAATTTTCAAGGTTTATGCTGCCTGCTGGTGGATTTCTTGTGCGAAATTACAAATTTTGCAATCTCGCAATTGCGAGATTGTCGCTGCTCGCCGCATCTACGTGTTCGCAAGTGTTTACTCCCGCGAAATTGTATAGTATTCTAGTTGGCAAGTGCGACCAAGCAAAAATCCGCTTCGCACGGATTTTACGAATTTTCGGCAAGTTCGCGAGAGTTCGCGGATTGCGAATTTGCCGAAAATCCGCAAAATCCACGAGCGGAACGGATTTTACGCTCATGCTTAATCGTACCCCATTGTGGTAATTTTTGTCTGCACCTTAGAGGCAAGAATCCGAGAGCTCAGTTAGGGAAGAGTGTTTGTACAAAAACGTTTGTCTTTGCGTCCCAAACTTCCCCACCGTTTTTAGCTGCTAAGGGCACGTATTTTGTTTGCTATGATAGAGCATATACATGGTTGCCTCCTGATTTTTCGGGAACATGTTATGTTGCATATTTGTTACCTCCTACGTATACTGCTGCTGTAGATTACCACAGAACGAGAGTTGTTAGGGGTGTCTTCAATCAGGAAGATACCACGGGACAAGAAGTGGGAGACTTTCTCAAGGGTTTCCTACCGTTTTGGGGACCCATGGCAAATAGTAGAAACCTACGGCAATTGACGAGAGTGGTTGAGTCCACCATAAATGAAACTGCCGGTGCCCTTAGTAATTTGACCGCTGAGCTTCAAGCGGATCGCCTTATGACATTACAGAATCGAATGGTTTTAGACGTCATACTTGCAGACCGAGGTGGGGTATGTAAATTGATCCAATCGAGTTGCTGCGTTTTCATACCAGATAATGCTCCGACAGTATACCAGGCCATTTCTAAGTTACATAAGATCTCCGAGTCTATAAATGTGGATAAAGGAGATTGGTCGTTGACTGGATGGTTCTGGGGGCTGGTATCAACTTGGGGATGGCAGATTCTGATGATCATCGGGATGGTTTTAGCGATTTTTTTCTCATGTTGTCTCTGTGTACAGTGTGGTCCTGCCATATGTGGCCTTTGTGCTACTATGTGTGTGAGAGGACCTGTCTCGAGAGAAGTACTGAGTAACAGGATGATGCTCCAGCAGCATCTTGATGATCTGATGAATATTGATATCAATTCAGACGCAGACTGAGTGATTGCCTATGTAAGGGCAAAAGGAGGGTCTGTGGTTCCGTGAATTCTGAACCCGTTTTATAAATAGCATGGTTTTGTTACGAATTTGATAGTAGCAAACCGTAACTAGTGAGTCCGGCAAGTACGAGTGATCTCGTCATGCTAGACCTACAGATTCACTATGTATTTGGAGATTTCGTTCCGGACCATGGGTTCCATTTTGTGCATGGCAGCCATTTTTTTGGTTGCCCTCACATAGGCCGTCGACTACGGCCGAACGAGTCCTTGGTACACGTACACGTCGGCTCGAGTTCGTGCTGACTTTTGGATGAACCAAGTGAACTGACCTTGTTGCCTGAAGCTGACCTTACTGAACCAGTTCCTTGCCTATAGCTGATCAAGATTAAGGATCAGAGCACAGGACATTGTAAAGTTTGATATACACACACATCCCTTATCCTGCTCTATATCTGTTTCTGTTTCTTCCTTTATGGCCTCTTTTATGACATGGGTTGTGGTCCTTTTATTATGGGTACTGTCCGAGTTATGTAAGAAGGAATGTTGGGCTTTTCTGTATAATTGATGGTGGGCTGGACAACCGAAAAGTGGGTTTGTCGTTATGCGATACCTTCTGTAATAATGCCTATGATTGGACAAATTGTAAATAATGGGTGTTTGTCCAGAATGTGGGTTTTTGGCATAAAAGGGATGACTCGTTTTTGCAAATTTGAGCAGTCTCCTACGAATATACGCAGTGTTGTACTTTGTGGACCTCTCTTTTTGGTTGCAGCCAATAAATTCGATCTTTGACGCCACCAAGAAGTATCCCGTGTCTCTGTATTCTAAGACAGGTGAACCCGAAGACTTTGGGTGTGCCCCTGGCGCCGCTGGGTACTAAAAAGCCCGGTTCTTCAAGCCCATACCAATATGGATGGCAGTGTCTGATAGACACCGCCACCATATTAAACCTTTTCTGCCCCGGTCGCAAGGTGACCGGGGCGGAAAAGCGGCGGACGGTGTTTCCGTCTGCCGCGGTCCCCCCGCCATAGTAATATGGCGAGGGGAAATGGGTGGCGGGCGGGTGGCAGGCGGGCAAGGATGTCGGGTGGATCGCCACCGTCCGCATGGCGACATCCTAATGGGCCCCATAGTGTCCCAAAACAATGTTAGAAGATGTCATCCTTGGTCTGGACGCCACTCGAACTCCTATCAACAAAAATACGGTTCACAGACCTTTTGAAAGTCTTAAATGTGGCTAAATCCAAAAAACAAGTAACTTGGTTGGGCAGGAAGATTTTTATTTTGCAAGATGTCTCCAACACTACAGCCAACAGACCGAAAGACTTTCTCAACCTTCATTCTGCTGTATGCACCTTGGGGGCTGACTATTTCCTCTTTCATCCTTGCCTCTTCAAAGTCACCTATCAAAATAAAACTACTTCATACGAAGACCTGTCTGAACTCAGGAAAGTTAAAAACTCTCATACAACATATACAATGGACACTGCTTGTCCCATATCATGCTAATATTTTCCACAAAGTTTACCATGCCTCTCACTTTCACCGATTTTCTGACAGGATGTTTTTCACCGGCTGTTATTATATGTAAATGTTTTCTCTTCTTTTTTCCCTTGCAAATAATCAAGTAGTATTCTTTCATCTTTTCATTCTTCTTATGTTTCGTTCCACTGTGGAGTGTTGCCCCTTGTTGGTTTGTGTTGTCACCACCTCAATATCCTTCCTGCCACACATTAAGGTAAGTTTTTTCAGTCATCAATTCCTGACATGTACTGTCTTCTCCTGATCTAACTCCTCTCCTTTCCTCTTTTGCTTCATTCCTCTCTTTTACTCCCCTTTCCCTTACAGCCTTTACTCCTTCCCATACTATACTCCCTTGCTTCCCTCTAACTTTTTATCTATATATTGTGATTTGAGTTTTGTTGTTATTGTAGACCATATAGCTAAATGTATTTTTGCCTTTCATAACATTCAGAGTTATTTCCTGGAATAGAAAAGATTTTGTTAATCCTATAAAAACGCAGCAAATTTTATCTTACCTGGCCAACTACGATCCAGACTTAGTCCTACTTCAAGAAATTGTTGGATCTTATGCTGGCCTAGCGTTTCAACAAGTAACAATTATTCGGAAATGTTCCTCTAATATTCCATGTGAAGCTTGGTGGTATATCATTATCATTGGTAAGGTAGAGCTTTTGCCTCATTGTCTCTCCCATGTGTTAATAGAGATTTGTATTGGTTGCCACTGACTTTTTTTTTAAAATAATACTGTTTGGAAACAAACTAACTATAGATTTTCAGAAAATGTTGAATCACCATAAGTTGTTGCATTCTCTGCATACTCCTAGTTCTATTTTACCTTACCAACCATTCATCTCAAATGGTTGATTTTTTTAGTGCATGTTTATTAATATTACTTGGTCTTCAGTATTGATATCCCCCTATTTTTTCCCCTACCCCCCTACCTTCCCACACAACACAAAAACCTAAACAGCTTCTTTTCTTATTGACTCTGTAAAACAATTTCTGTTTTATTATATACATGTATTGTTGTTGTAATTCACTTTTCTGATTGTTGACTTTTAGTAAAGCTAATCAAACACAAAAAGATGAGTGCTCTCTTTCATGAACCCCTTAGACATGTCTCAAGAACGCACATTTGGCAGCCCTGGACCCGGTAAACAAGTACATTTAGAATGTATTGTAATAGTTAAAATACTACCCCTTGATACCAAGGGGACACAACCACATGATTTCTTTTATCTCAACATTTCATTTGATAGGACTCCACAACATTCTGAACAGGGAAAATATTGTAAAACTGGTTACTTCACTCTCGGGACATTGAAAGACCTTAAATGGGTAAAATTTACAGGTCCACACAAGAAGGAAGAACACAAGAGCACGGAAACATGAAAATAATTGAAGCAATTTTAGTCATGCTGCCATCCTTAAAAACCGGGGCATTATGTTAACATTACCACTGGACAAACCACATCCTAACATAGTAGAATGGGAAAATACTGAAACGCCACTATAAAAAGCAAGACATTTCCATCAGATTGCTTACAGGTCCATGAGTGTCCTGTCAAGGAATTTATCAGCCCTTGAAGATCTCCATATCTGTGTTGAGTGTCCAATCGCAAATAGAGAGCAATTGGTGAGTAGCGGGCAGGAGCCGGTATTATCTCCGCAAGTTTACACAACAGGAGTCTGTGGTGGCTAGTCTTAGGCCACAAGTCTGGCTGGTCCCGACCAGATGCTAATCCGGCTCTAAAATTGGAATACTGCTTGGATTACAGCAAAAACTGGCGACAAAGATTGGGCTTCTTTTATACAAGCACATCACATTTGCTGTTTCCAGGAGTCCTGTGTCGTAGATACAGGTACGTTGCCTGTAGGTACCTGTAGGTGCCTTGAAAGGTTCGTTGATTATAATATCGAGCCGTCAGATGAACAAGAGGAAGATCAAAAGGAGGGCTGCTAATCTGGATTTCAACTACTATAGTAGCTACACGTCTAACTCATAAAAGCATTAATGAAAACATTTAACATCTTAAACTGACAAATGGTTACTACCTTCTAGACATATTTAACATCTACGTACAGTCAGTCAAAAGTAGCAAGAAAAATAAATTGCTAAATGAGTTGGAGCAGAATATTGGCCTGGATAGAGCTGGTCTGAATCATAATAATCTTTGCAAACCCAAAGTAAAAAGGAAAAAAAATTCATAGTGGTTTGTGGTGACCTGAATCTCAATTTGCACACAAATCTGTTGGCATGGGAAACCCTAATAGAGGAGGGGCTGCTTGGAACGTCCCTCGATTCGCTCTAACCTCCTCTTCATCTAACATTCCTGGGAGAAAAGTTAACTAATTTCATGGTTTCAAATATGAATAAGGAACTTAAAAGGCTGCGACCAAAATGACTTAAACCTCTCGAAACAGGTCAACTCATAATGACAATATTTAACCAACCATGAAGCCTAGCACACAGTTAAAGACATGTCAATTGTCTGTTGCAGCAAACGTGATAACGATCCTCCAATTGTAGAGTTCTGCAATTTTTTGCCCAAGGGAGGAAAAATAGCCAAGCATCTGAGTCCCTCAACTTGGCTCATAAGTCCTCAACCGAATAGGAAAAAACTATCCTTGAATGCCGCAGTGCCCAAGACTTGCAACAATGTCACTAACATAGAGTGGGAGCAAAAATACCTAGACTTTATGGTAATGGGCAAACAACAGGATACACAAATTGTGCAGGGCTTTGAGGCTTTAATGTCCATAACGACCAACAATGAGGATAACAGAGTACGAGGGGGTCAAACATCTCAAATATCTGAAGCAACCCTAGAGTGGTTCAAGGAATGCTGGCTCTATAAGAAGCACTTGTCATGTGCACTAAGAACACGGCACAACATTCTTAGTGGTGTAGAAGTTCTAAAACAAAACGCTAGGATGAGCTATGAAAAGATAATCAAGATTTAAAAAAACCACAATTAAAATATAGGGCATGGCTAATGCTTGAAATGGTAAGCATATGAAAAGATTCCTAAAAATTCTTGAACTCAATTAGATAGAGTTGTGAAGGACCAAAGAAGAACATGGAAAATGGTGTTTACTGTTCAGTGTGGGAAAATCACTTTTCGTCAAACTCTTAATATTACTACCGACCTGGGGTTGGTAGAAGAGGAAGAGAACCTCCAAGAATTTATGGAATCTGATTCCACATCTGAACAACTAGAGCTGTCACCCAAAGTAGTTAAGGATGAATACCATATCAATAGCCAAGTTGACCCCAACGAAGAGCAACTGAAGTTTGCAGAGGATGAAGTCTGCCTTTCCATCATGAGCTAAAAGAAACACAAATGTCTTCAATAGACTGCAATGCCATCTGGACCCACAGGGAAATACCTAAACGTATAACTGACATGTGGTTGGTAGAGGAAGAAGTGAACTTCCAAGAATGTATGGAATCCGATTTCACATCTGAACAACTAGAGCCTTCACCCAAGAAAGTTAAGGACGACTCCCTTGACAATAGCCAAGTTGACCCCATTGAAGAGCAACTCAAGTTCACAGAGGATGAAGTCCACCTTGAGGCAATAACCCCATAAACCCCATAAATATTCTGCAATGCCATTGGGACTCTCAGGGAAATACATACATGCTGGAAATCTGCAATCATATTACTGATTCATAAACAACGCTCTTGTAGTAATCCTGAAAACTACAGACCAATCTCACTGCTTATGCAGTAGGAAAAATCTACTGTAAGTTGCTTTGAAATCATCTTCAGGCCTGGTTGAGGAAAACAAAATATTATTAGTCCTCTAAGCAGGGTTCAAAAGGATGTGGGTACTGTAGACAGGCCATGAGTCTTTAGACTAAGGGATGTTCCCCAACCTGACAGCCAACAATAGGGGGATGCCCAGCTGATATAGCTGAACGAAAATTGTACACAGATCTATAAGCCATGCCTTTAGATGCCAGGGATGATAACAAATTCTGAACTGAAATGACTCCTTATCCCCTGGGATCCACGTCCCTCTGTAGACACTAACCAAGCCACTTCGACCTGCTGAGTGGTATCTCTTGGTGGTGCAGTCTGCCTGTACCTTTGATAAGAGGCATTGAGCTTCTTGCAAAAGTCCTGGGACTTTCCATAATTCCCGGTAATCTGCCATGCCATAAGGGATAAATGACCTGTGGATACCAGGGAACGAGGGTTCCCTTGGTGATCCAACAGAAGATTTGGGACTCGGGAGAGGAGGATTGGAGAACCCCAAGAAAATTCTAGTAGAACTGGATACCAGACTTGTGATCTCCATGTCAGGGTTATCATCACGAGATCTGCCACTTGGCACCTAATTTGTGGCAACAGGTGTGTGATCGAGAACGGGGGAAATGCGTAGCCTCTCTCCTGGGTCCGGTCCTCAAGAAATGTGTCTGTCGCCCTCGCCAAGGGACCGGGCGTCCAGCTGAGGATTCTCTCAAACTGGTGATTCAGCCGTGATGCAAACAGGTCTACTGAAAAAGAACCCCCTCTCTCGTTGATGGCTTTGAAAATCAGAAGATGAAGCTCCCAGAGGATTAAGTCTTGGGGTGCCTGGAATTCCAGTCTGCCACTACGCATGCCTTGCCAGAGACATGTTCTGTGACTAACGAGAGGTTCCGGTCTAAGCAAAAGTGCCAAAAACTCTTAGCCAATTCTGCTAAAGCTCTCGATGTGCCCTGCCGAGGTGATTGATATAACAGACAGCTGAAACGTTATCCATCTTCAACAGCATGCAGCATTGTGTCTTCTCTCTGGTCCAATAAAATACTGCAAATTAACCTACCAGAACTTCAAAACAGTTGACATGTAACTGTTTTTCTGTAGAGGACCACTTTCTTCCTGTGGATAACTCGCCACTGGAGCCCTCTTTCCTATCGTCTGACTCGATAATGATATTCGGGCACAAAGATCGACCTCCCATTCCACGCTTCCGTGTGTGTGAGCCACCATCTCATTTGCTCCTCTGTCAACCAAATCATCTCAGAATAGGTTGCCCCCCCCTCTGAAGTGTTGAGCCTTCATATGTTAAAGGGTCCTGTAGTGTAGGGGATCCAGAAAGATGGCCTGATTCAACAAGGAAAGGAGACCCAGCAGACAAGATACTTCCCTCAAGGAGGTCTGTTCTCTCTAAAATGCCTTGCAGAGCTCTTGTCTGATTTTTGTAACCTTCATCTGCAGGCTTAGGGTAGCCTGGTGAGGATCTCTGACAAACCCCAGAAAAGAAGTCTTTTGAGAGGGTGTCAACAATTACTTTTTTTGCTTTGTTGACAAAGCCCAGGCTTTCCAGCAAGTGCACTGTTTCTTGAAGATGGGTCCAGAGTTTCTCCCGGCACTGATCCATAATGAGGATGTCGTCCAGGTAGACAATCAGCCAAATCCCTTGGTAGCGCAGCTGTTCCATGGCCGGCTTTAACACATTCGTGAAGCACCAAGTTGCAGATGAGAGACTGAAAGGCAGGCAAGCAAACTTGTAAGCGTGTCCCGCCTAGATGAATTGAAGGAACAACCTGTGCAGAGGAAAGATCAGGACTGTGAGGTGCGCATCCTGTAAAACCAGCCTGCCCATCCAATCTGAAAGTCAGAGATTGTCCCGCAGAAGGTGAATCCCTTCCATTTTGAATTGGCGGTAGGTCAACCACTTGAATTCTCGTAGATTGACATCTGGGTGCCGTCCCCATTCTTCTTGCCCACTAGGAACAGGTTGCTCACAAATCCCCTGGGATGAAGAGAGGTGCGGTTAATCACCCCTTTGGTTAACAGTTCCTCCACTTCCTGGAACATCCCGCCAGAATTTTGTTCTGATAACCTGGGAGGACAAGGAAGTTGCCCTTGTACAGGAGTGCTGTAGAATTCAATATGGAAACCCAGAACCATTTAAAGGACCCATGCGTCTGATGTGAGGTGTTCCCAATTGTCTGCGAATTGAGCCAAGCGCCCTTCAACTCTTAGTTGGGAAGAAGGGAGAACTCTCACCGGAGCCATAATAGTAGAAGTCTACACAGGATCCTCCTCTACCTCCTCTGTGGTGATGTCCTCTGGATGTGTAAAAGTGTTTATACTTGGACTGGTCTTGCTATTGACCACATCAGTACTCATGCCCTTTACCATGGTTGCATTTCTTCCCAACTTTTAGGAAGAATTGAGCAGGCATAGCGCCCAGGGTGAGGGTTCATGCGCAAGGAGTGGGGGGTCCATTAGGGTTGAAGCGGCATATTGGCGAAACGCCATTATCTTGAGCTCGTGCTCAATAGGTGCTATGGCTGAGGCCACCGCCACGTGAATGAATGTGTACAATGCGTTGAAAATTCACCATCAAAGGGGAAATAGGTAGGATTTCCCTCTTTACCCCCGCAGTCCAGAGACTGGTGCATTGTTATGGCAGGGAATCAATACTTTATAAGGCAGCCACTGGGTTAGCAGACAAAAAGTACTCTGATTTAATAGGCGCAGAGCACCTGGGGTGTCCGTACTGTGTGTAGGTAGGGTTGGCACCTGCAATTAATAATACAGGCCCGCAGGGCGTCACTTTACAACAGCTCATTTGCTCAGGATCCCCATGAAAAATACAGACCCTAATCAGAGCATCCAACCCCTGGTAGAGGCAGACTTGCCTATATAGACCACAGCTGGGACATAGTCCTTCCAGGCGCTGTGGGCTGAGACAGGGAGCAGAGGGGCTTCATGGCTCATCAGACGACCAGCAGCCAAAAAACTGAATTTTGTCCGCGAATGCAGCATTTGTTAAAGAAGTGTGTGGAGGAACCACATAGGGCATACAAAAATACCAAATCGATTTAGTGCCTGGAGCTGTGGTACGCTACGGAAGAATTTATGTGGTAACAGAAGCAGAGAAGAAACATCTGCGGAGTTATCTGGAAAAATATCAAGAGCATGGGTTTATATGTTCCTCAAAGTCTCCTGGCGCTGAGGTATCGGGTTCTGTCAGGCCTACATACTCTGCAAAAACACTCAAACACCATAGACGGAAATTGGCACGGAAACTGAAAATGCAAAGAGACAAGTTTATTAGGACCCCATGGGGTGGTGGTACACTCCTACAGCACCCTTCGGTAATGCAAGAAGTATCACACCGAACATCGGTGCGCGACCTCTTTTATACATTTTAAAGGTAATAAAAAGATAGGCGGTACACATTTGAACAGTTTTAGGTACATATAAGGACATTTTTGGCGCACAGCCAGCATGTGGGAGGAGCTTAATACCACTGGTCAGTCAGAGGAACATTCCTAAAGAGTGACCACTCTCTCAGTCCGGAAATCGTGTGTGCGCATGCGTGAAACTGACCATCGCTAAAAATAGCCTGTTGCTGGGCAAAGGGAAGGTTCATTGGCATGAAGGAAGGACAAAAGGACACTCTACCACGAGGCCGCATGTTCGTACAAAATGGAAGCCACAAAACACAAAATGGCCCCCGTACTTAAGTCAAGTTAAATGAAAAAGGTCGTGTAGCTGAGCTAAACGCTAACTCAGGTGCTGCCAAATTACGACAGACGGCCCTTTTAGCGTTTAGCTAAAGCTACCTCATAATGGAAATAATCCGGATGTTCATCCTCGACATCTATCATCATGATCCGCCTCACTTCAATATTACTCATTTGTACATTTTTAGCAATAGCTCGTTTGGATGGGATACAGGCCGTAATACATACAGTACATAAAGTAGGGCCACATTGAATACATAGGCAACAAAAGAAAAATATCCCAATAATCACACATAGAACCGTTAACAGTTTCCAACCCCATGTACTGAGCAGAGTCCAAAACCAACCTGAAAAAGTCCAGGTACCATTATCAGTGTGAATTTCAGAGGCAATTTTGTGCATTTTAGAAATAGCATCATACACAGAAGGCGAATTATCAGGGACATAAACGCAACAACTACTTCCGATGATACGACATGCACCCCCACGATCAGCTAATACTACATCCAGAACCATTCGGTTCTGAAGCGTAACAATTCTAGTAATCTGGAGCTCTTCAGTTATATTCCCTAAAGCAGAAACAGTTTAATTAGCAACTGCCTCCACAACACGTGTTAACCGCCTACTTTTCCTGCTATTTAGAGCAGCGCCCACAAAAGAAAATAACCCTAAATTAAAATCCACATATTGTTGTAGGGAGGTGTCGGTTTGATCAACCCCATCAATGTCCAATGTCCTCTTAACTCTATTCAAAATAAAATCATGATATAATACAAAATCATTATGATACATAGGTGGGGCAATAAACACAGGGGGTAATACAAAGGATATGTAACATGTGCCTAACCATCCAAGAGGGAGACGAAGATAGCCTTTATTACCACAGATAAAATAAGTGTTTCGTGAGGCCACAAATGAAATACCGTTGGGAGTATCAAAAGCAAGAGTAATATTGCATTAACTTCTCCCCACCGGAATGATCCCCTTATTCCTAATACAGAGATCTGCTTTCGTATCAATGACAGTAATAACATGTAAACTAGACATATTTGTAAGTCTCTGATTAGTAAAGATGCGAGGTGCAGATACATTGTCCGGTCGATATTCTTCCCACTCGAACTTAGTTCCTTCTGCTTGTGGATAACCATCTCGATCATTGTCTCAGACTTTGTTCAGTCGGAAAAGTAGTCCACCTTTTGTTGGCCATCTCAAAGTAAAGAGAAGAGTATACCACGCATTGCATGACCCATTATGAGAGAAAGGAAGAGGAATAAGTGGGGTTCCTCCCTTCTTCTGATGCCCGGGTAACATCCCACATACCCAACAGTTGGACGTGTTGGTCATATTGTGCGTGTGATGCAATATCTGAATGAAACTATTATTCAAATAGGTCTGCCTATGTCTTTCTTCGTGATAGGGCAAAGTAAAATGAAAATGTTCAGATGGAATTGGAGTGGTAGGCAGTAAATAGTCCCGTGCAGGAAATAGTCTTTCTGTAGTCCAAGCTATTACTGCTATCACCACTATTGTCGCAACAAAAAGAACCGCACCCAAAAGTCTTCTATTTCTCAGTGTCATAGGTGCCATGGTACAATGAACAGAAGTCTCAAGAAAGCAAACTAAAAAATAAAAATATGGTGCTGAGAACCGAGGCTGCCGTTGAGTTTTTCTCCGAGATTCAAGACGGGTGTCGCTACACTGGCCAGAACTGATCCCCCCCCCCTTGATATTCCCGGCTTCCGTTTCACAAACCTCAGCACGGTAACCAACCAGTCATGAAAAATACAAAAAAAATTATTTCCTTGGCCGTAGATTGTACTTCACTTCACCAGAAACAGTGTGGTCCGGGAAGGCTCCCTCCGACTCGTGAGGCTTAACAGCTGGGCTCTTCTCCGCGTCCAAGATGTCTCTGTAGTCGGACAGTACAGTAGTATTCACCAGATCTGGAGAGACACGTCGGCAGTGCGTTGAATGTATCCACCGCTTCTTATTCGTGACTCGCACAGCCGTCCGCGTTGCCAGCAGTACTTGCTCAGGGCCACGCCACCTCGGCTCCAAGCTGCTGGATCTCTCAAACACCTTGATCATCACAAAATCGCCAGGATGAAGATTGTGAGCCTCTCCAATGGAATTGTCGGGGAGCGCTTCTCGAACCTGTTGATGAATAGAAGATAAATCATTTGTTAATCGTGCCAAATAATCGTTCATCATTATACAAGGCACATCATGTATCAAATGAGGCTTTGGAACTCCCCAAATATTCATCGGCCTTCCAAACACCACCTCATAGGGTGTGAGGCCAGTTCGAGAGTGTGGCACTGATCTAATAGACAACAATGCCAATGGCAAAGCGTCCGGCCATTTCAAAGACGTGGATGCCACGATCTTTGCTAGCTTCAGCTTCAGAGTCGCATTATACCTTTCTACTAGACCTGCTGACTGCAGGTGAAATACAGCGTGGAACTTTTGTCGTATTCCCAATCCTTTCAGGACATGCTCCACTATTTTCCCAACGAAATGAGGACCATTATCATTCCACAAAAATTTACAAACACCATAACGTGAGAAAGTACTCTTTCAGTAACACCTTAGCTGTTGTTAGTGCTGTATTATCCTTCGTGGGGTAGGCTTCAACCCATTTACTGAAAGCACACACCACCACTAGGACATACTTGAGGTTATTACAGTGCTCCAGCTGGATGTAATCCATTTGCAGTACTTCGAATGGTGCAGTAGGTGGAACAAACCCTCCTTTAGGAGTAGAGGTCCCTTTTGCAGGATTGTACTGTAAGCATATCAGACAGGTCTGTACTATTCTCCTAGCCGTGCTGGTAATCTCAGGATGCTCCCAAACTCGCGTAAGCAATTTAGTAATTGTAAGAGCTCCAATATGTGCCAGCCCATGTGCCATCTGAACCATTGCTTGCAAGTAAGCAGCAGGTAATTTCCATCTCTTCATGTCTTTGCTTCTCCAGCAACCCTCATCATCCAACACTCCCTCTATTACCCATGCTGCAAGCTCCGCTTCAGACGCTGATTTCTGTATGTCTAAAACTTCCTCTCTAGCATCATGCCATCGCTTGGCTTGCGATCTCACCACATACATAGGGGAGTCATTTTGCAACATGGCAGTTTCTCTCGCTATGCGGTCTGCAAAAGCGTTTCCTTGCCCTATTTTGTCTGTCACCTTTTTATGTGCACTACATTTTATTATCGCCACCTTCCTCGGGCATAATAGTGCATTCAGGAGATCACATACCAACTCTCCGTACATAATGTGCGTTCCATGTGAAGTCATAAACCCTCGTTCCCTCCAGAGTAGGCCAAAATCGTGCGCTACTCCAAAGGCATAACGACTATCGGTATAGATATTCACACATAATCCAGCACTTAGTTCACATGCTTTCGTTAAGGCTATTAATTCAGCTGCTTGAGCCGATTTCTGCGGTATCCGTGCTGTTTCTACCACCGTCTTAAGTGTCGTGATCGCATAGGCCGCGGAAGCTGTACCATCTGGCAATCTCACACATGATCCATCAACCCACAGTTCCCCGTCTACATCTGGAAGTGGCGTATCCTGTAAATCGACGCGACCCTTTGTTTGTTCATCAGTCAGAAAAACACAATCATGTTGTTCTTCTTCCTGTGTCTCAGTAACAGGATATGGCAATAAAGTGGCGGGGTTCAGAGTGGCGCACCTCTTCAATGTAATGTGTGGCGCCAGCAGCGTTAACTCATATCCTGTTAAACGGGCACTGGTTAGATGCTGCGTTTTTGTTTGGTTCAATAGCGCATCTACTGCATGGGGAGCTAACACCAACAATTTGTGCGATAAAACTATTCCCTCACTCTGCCGTATAGCCACTGCTGTTGCTGCAACTGCTCGAAGGCATCCAGGCAGTCCTCGAGCCACAGGGTCGAGTACCGCTGAAAAATATGCACAGGGTCTCTGTTTGTCTCCGTGTAACTGTACTAAGACTGACAATGCACATCCATCCTTCTCATGCACGTACAGTGTAAAGAGCTTTGTATAATCTGGTGTACCTAACACTGGTGCTGAGCAAAGAGCTTGTCTCAATTGTTCAAAAGCATTCTGACAGTCATCCTTGCATTCAAGGGAGGTTGGTGCAGTTTTGGACAGCAATGCTAACAAAGGTTTTACAATGTATGAAAATCCTAGTATCCATTGCCTGCAAAAGGACGTCAAACCTATGAAAGCACGAACATCCTTCTGTGTGCAAGGGACTGGTGTATCTAAAATTGCTTGAATTCGGTCTGATGTTAATGCACGTCCCTCCTTAGACAAAAGATGACCAATATATGTCACCTTTGGTCTACAGTATTGCAGCTTTTTTCGTGAAACCTTGTGATTATGGTCAGCAAGAAAAGAAAGCAGGGAGAGCGTACTCTCCTCGCATTGCTCCTGTGTATCTGCTGCAAGCAAGATATCATCAATATATTGTATAAGTGCCACCCCAGACTGCAAATCAAAAGAATCAAGCTGTTGTTTCAAAGCCTGGCTGTAAATGCTAGGACTTTCTGTGTAACCTTGAGGAACTCGACAAAATCTATAGGATTTAATATTTAATGTGAAACCGAACAAATATCGGCTATCAGGATGAATAGGAATCGAAAAGAAAGCGTTTTTCAAATCGATCACTGTAAATGTAGTAGCTGTGGGTGGAACCAGAGTAAGTAACGTGGTGATATCTGACACTACTGGGTACTGGGGTACAACTATCTTATTAATTTCTCTCAAATCAATAATGAAACGATAAACCTTGGAGTCTGTATCTTTCTTTAGAATCGACAAGATTGGACTGTTGCAAACATTGAAGGGAACTTCCTCCACCACCCCTGCTGTTATCAAATCATTCACAATATGTGTCAAAGCCAGTTCGCCTTCTCTAGAGATCTTGTACTGGGGAACACGAGGTAATATCGCTCCCTCCTTCACAGTAATGTGCACAGGTGGAATGATCATTTTACCAGCAAATCAAAATGGAGAGAGAGGACTAGGTAAGCTAGTCCGGATCCCCCGGTTATATGTAGTTATATCAAGAAAGGACTAGCTTAGTTGTGTTAGCGAGACTCAGAAGGTACGTCTGTAGGCAAACCAATTGGTTTGGTCATGAAGCCCTCACCCACCAACCTAGTTGGTGGCATGCTTCATCATCGGGCCCACCACAGTGACACCGAATGTGTCCCGGGTGTGCTGCGACTCCAGATTACTGAGGAGCTGGTATGCTTGCTGAGTGTGCAGTGAATAGTGGGTATGAACGTGATGTTTAAAAGCTATGCAGGTGGTCCCAGTTCCCGAGGGTATAAGGATAATTTTAATTCCTGGGCCCCTGCTAGCAGATAAAAAGGCTTGCGGACGATGTGGAGTGTATTATGAGCTCCTACGTCCTATGTGGTCTACATGTTTCAGCCAGGCTTTTTGTTAAAACTGGCTTTCCTCAGGACCAATGAGTATGTGTGGGTGAAAAATAAACTATATTAAGTGGTTTAGTGTGTGAAAAAAATGTGTCGCACTCGCTAAGGTGCTGTACGTGTTAGAGGGGGGTTCCCTCTGCTTTACTGTACATAAAACACAGAGACATGAACAGACATACAAGGAAGAACCAATGAGAATGGTATTGAGGTAACACAACATAGTGCCGACTTCTATGGTGCGTGAACGACCTAGAGCGGCAGTTTGAACGTGGCCATGAAGGTTTTCATGGCGGGTGTGATTTATAGCGGTAATTTTTACAGCGTAGTGGCGGTGGTGGGCTACACAGCGATACGAGCATAGCGTGAGGTACAGGTAAGTGTAATACATAATTCCTCACACTTGCTATTTGCTGTTGAAGCCTCCTGGGTCACCTGGCAGGGAGAGAAGACCCTAGGCATTGTAAAAAGGCATAGGTTAGGACTGAATCTGTGGAAGGAAAATGCTGCTTACCCAGAGCGTCGCGGAGAATCAGCATGGTTACTCACGGTATTTCCGATCAAAGTGCTCCTGCGACCTATCGTCCTGCTCCGGTGTCCCGAGTGAGGCTTCAGAGCTCGGACGCGGGCTTTAAATAGCTCGTTTCATTCGCTGCACCTGGAGCTGAGAGAGGAGGGTGTGGTCGCGCAGACCCGTGCCGCGCATGTGTGCTAGACCAGTGCTGGTAGTTACGCGCATGCGCGGGGTGCAGACACAGTCTTAGTGTGCTTGCGCATTGCGTGCTGTGGCGATTCAGTAGTAATGACAGCGCTTGAGTAGGACAGGCCATGGGGTTGGGCCAGGTTGTCAGTGGGGTAAAGGCTAGGGTAGAAGATGAATTAAAATGAATTAAAATTCGATTTGCAACATTATAGATTAAAAATTGCTAACTACAGACATGAGACAGGCCACGAGTCAGAGAGGGTGCAGGGATAGAACAACGGGCTGGCTAATTTGACAGCGCATTCCACGGAATGCAATCGTTAAGCCCCTGTGTATGGGTGGAAAGGCGGTATATCCAGCGCTGTTCTTTGGTGAGAAGTGTTTTCTCGTTGCAGTCCGATACTGTGAATTGTTCAATCACTGTCCATGTAAAGTCATTTGGGGTATGGTTCTGGGTGAGAAAGTGTTGTGTAAGTTTACTGATATTTTTACCACAGCGCATGGTGCTTCTGTGTTCAGTCATCCTGGTTCTGACTTTCCGGGTGGTCATGCCCAGGAGGCTTCAACAGCAAATAGCAAGTGTGAGGAATTATGTATTACACTTACCTGTACCTCACGCTATGCTCGTATCGCTGTGTAGCCCACCACCGCCACTACGCTGTAAAAATTACCGCTATAAATCACACCCGCCATGAAAACCTTCATGGCCACGTTCAAACTGCCGCTCTAGGTCGTTCACGCACCATAGAAGTCGGCACTATGTTGTGTTACCTCAATACCATTCTCATTGGTTCTTCCTTGTATGTCTGTTCATGTCTCTGTGTTTTATGTACAGTAAAGCAGAGGGAACCCCCCTCTAACACGTACAGCACCTTAGCGAGTGCGACACATTTTTTTCACACACTAAACCACTTAATATAGTTTATTTTTCACCCACACATACTCATTGGTCCTGAGGAAAGCCAGTTTTAACAAAAGGCCTGGCTGAAACATGTAGACCACATAGGACGTAGGAGCTCATAATACACTCCACATCGTCCGCAAGCCTTTTTATCTGCTAGCAGGGGCCCAGGAATTAAAATTATCCTTATACCCTCGGGAACTGGGACCACCTGCATAGCTTTTAAACATCACGTTCATACCCACTATTCACTGCACACTCAGCAAGCATACCAGCTCCTCAGTAATCTGGAGTCGCAGCACACCGGGACACATTCGGTGTCACTGTGGTGGGCCCGATGATGAAGCATGCCACCAACTAGGTTGGCGGGTGAGGGCTTCATGACCAAACCAATTGGTTTGCCTACAGACGTACCTTCTGAGTCTCGCTAACACAACTAAGCTAGTCCTTTCTTGATATAACTACATATAACCGGGGGATCCGGACTAGCTTACCTAGTCCTCTCTCTCCATTTTGATTTGCTGACATTTGGCAGCGCACAGCTGCGAGAGATACCCTATCTATATAATATGGCAGAGAATACCGGCCTAACCTTCACTGAGGACGATGTCAGCGAAATCCTCGCCGACCCCTCGCTCCTGGCAGATTTTAACACAGCAACTACTATAGCTCAGACTACAGACTGGGACACTCTTACTGAGAAAAAGCGGAACAGGATACGAACAATTTTACATGGTGTCATCCTCGCACAATACCTCCGCACCAATACAGCACCTAAAGGTCTTCTGGTTACCAACGCACCCAGAATTTTCCTCGATGACGCCACTTTCAGAAAAGACTGGGCACAGATAGCCTGGCACTGCACCAGGGACTGGCTCATACTCATCATTAAAACTGCTAAACGCCTGTCAGACGCCGTCATCATAGAGATTCAGGCAACAGAGACTCACTTCAGAACCACACTCACGGGCTACAAAAAGAAGCTGGATGATCAAAATCGTGAAATGAATGAATATAAAGAGTACCTGACCCAAACCAAGATCAAGAAATTTGAAAAAGACCTTAAAAACTTCAGCTACTCGAAAACCTACCCCTATGCTGATGATGAATACACCGCGCCCACAAAAGGCCAGGGCACAGACAGCTCAGGAGACAGCAGCTCCGTATCTAGTGGTTCCAGTAACGGAACCTACAAAGCCAGAGGGAGGGGTCGCAGAGGTCAACAATGGCAACAACCCTGGCAAGGACCCCCACAACTTCAAAACTTTGGGCCACCACCCTTTGGACCTATGCCACCCCCATACTTTGGATATCCACTACTGTACCCCCCTGGACAGATGCCGTACTACCAAAACAACCAAAACCAAAGATATCCTTTTTTAGGCCAAGGCCGCAGACCTCGCGGCAAGAGAAGGAATCCCCCTCAACAAGTACAGTGGGCACCTCAACCGGTACAGTGGGCAACAGAAGAAGACCCAGTGAGTGCCAATACACAGAACAAATCCAGGGAACAAGCAGGACCCAGCAAATAACCACACCTTTAAACAACAGCCCCTTGGTGTTTAACCTTTCTGATATACCACTGACAAATGAAGAAACCGCCGTCCTCAACAAAGGACTGTCTTTCGTCCCCACCACCAGATTAGATACCTTTAAACTCCATGTCGAATTGGCCGAGTTTTTCAGGAAACTGAAGCTGAAAGCTTTTTTCGAAAATAAGGAGAAACCCAGCGATGACACAGAGAACATTAATGAAACTGGCCTTAGACTAAAGTCCAACTTCACCCCCCCACCAGCCAGCACACCAGTGGAAATCACCACCTTCGAGATTGCAGTATACTCTGAGATAAAGAAATTACAACCTCAAAACACATTTAACAACTTCTCCCACCAGGACAGCCAGATCGTCAAGCGCCTACAAAATGACCCCACCCGCATCATAAAACCTGCGGATAAAGGGGGAGGGATAGTGATCATGAACAAGAGCGACTATGACACTGAATGCCGCAGACTCTTAAGCGACACACGCAATTACAAAAAACTACAAAAAGACCCCACTAAAGATTTACAGAAGAGAATCAATGAACTTGTGAAAGAGGCTTCTGACGCAGACTACATTTCCAAGCAGGAGGCTGACTACCTCTGCACACAAAACGCCAGAGTACCCTATTTTTACACAGTGCCCAAAGTGCACAAAGGGGTCACTCCGCCACCTGGCAGACCTATAGTGTCAGGCATCCAATCCCTTTTAGAACCTCTATCACGGTTCTGCGACTTCTATCTAAACCCGCTGGTTCAAAAAACTCCATCCTATATCCAGGATACAAAGCACCTCCTAAACATCATCAAAGATGTCAGCTTCGACCCAGACAAACAACTCCTTGTCGGATTAGACATAGAGAGCTTGCACACAAGCCTGCCTCAGGATGCCACCCTAAAGGTACTCCATGATGTCCTGATGGAGAATGATTGGCAAAACCGCACTCCGCGTCATTTTATCCTGGATTGTGCTTCCCTCGCATTGAAGGAGAACTACTTCGAATATGAGGGGAGGTTCTTCCGCCAGACTAACGGAACCTCTATGGGGAGTGTTTTTGCCCCTAGTGTGGCGGGGCTGTACGTCCACCATTTTGAACAGACGCACATCGATGCCCCCACAAACCCCTACTCAGCGAACATCGCAATCTGGCGTCGCTACATCGACGACATTTTCATCATCTGGGAAGGCAATGAGGACACACTGAAGGACTTCTTAACATGGATCAACAATCGTGACCCCTTCCTCAAGTTCACCTGCACCAGCAGTTCCACCGAACTCGCCTTCCTTGATCTCAACATCAGAGCTGATCAGATGGGCTTGACTACAACCACACACTATAAACCTACATCACGGAATTCATTACTGCGATTTGACAGCTTCCACCCCAGACCGCTCAGGGAGAATTTACCATTCGGTCAATTCCTGCGCATACGGCGGAACTGCAGTAACATCCAGGATTTCAAATCCCAGTCAAAAGCCCTAGTCCACAAGCTTGAAGACCGAGGCTACCCAACCAGAATCATCTCCAAAACGTGCAAAAGAGCACGCAATCAGAACAGAGAAGCACTCCTAGAAACCTTCGTCAAACCACCAGAAACGCCCACCGTGACGTGTGTCACTACCTACAATACAGCCTCCAATCAGGTATCCAACATAATCCGCAAAAATTGGAGGATCATCAATTCTGGTACCAGAAAGTGGGATCCACCACGATTCGCCTACAAAAGAGCCAAGAACCTTAGAGATCAATTGGTATCCACAAGACCAAAGAAAAACCCACGACCGGCAGGTAACACGATCTTTAACGCGTGGGGCCTACCTGAGAAAACAGGCCACCAACCGTGTTACAACTGCAGTGTCTGTCATCTAACCACCCCTTCAAAAACACTGTCCCTGGAAAACGGCAAAACCTGGACACAACGTCAGTTTACCAACTGTAACTCATCTAATCTTGTATACCTCATCACATGCCGGTGTGGCTTGAGATACATTGGCATGACCACCCGGAAAGTCAGAACCAGGATGACTGAACACAGAAGCACCATGCGCTGTGGTAAAAATATCAGTAAACTTACACAACACTTTCTCACCCAGAACCATACCCCAAATGACTTTACATGGACAGTGATTGAACAATTCACAGTATCGGACTGCAACGAGAAAACACTTCTCACCAAAGAACAGCGCTGGATATACCGCCTTTCCACCCATACACAGGGGCTTAACGATTGCATTCCGTGGAATGCGCTGTCAAATTAGCCAGCCCGTTGTTCTATCCCTGTACCCTCTCTGACTCGTGGCCTGTCCCATGTCTGTAGTTAGCAATTTTTAATCTATAATGTTGCAAATCGAATTTTAATTCATTTTAATTCATCTTCTACCCTAGCCTTTACCCCCACTGACAACCTGGCCCAACCCCATGGCCTGTCCTACTCAAGCGCTGTCATTACTACTGAATCGCCACAGCACGCAATGCGCAAGCACACTAAGACTGTGTCTGCACCCCGCGCATGCGCGTAACTACCAGCACTGGTCTAGCACACATGCGCGGCACGGGTCTGCGCGACCACACCCTCCTCTCTCAGCTCCAGGTGCAGCGAATGAAACGAGCTATTTAAAGCCCGCGTCCGAGCTCTGAAGCCTCACTCGGGACACCGGAGCAGGACGATAGGTCGCAGGAGCACTTTGATCGGAAATACCGTGAGTAACCATGCTGATTCTCCGCGACGCTCTGGGTAAGCAGCATTCAAAACTCGGCCAAACCTTCATGGCCACATTCAAACTGCCGCTCTAGGTCGTTCACGCACCATAGAAGTCGGCACTATGTTGTGTTACCTCAATACCATTCTCATTGGTTCTTCCTTGTATGTCTGTTCATGTCTCTGTGTTTTATGTACAGTAAAGCAGAGGGAACCCCCCTCTAACACGTACAGCACCTTAGCGAGTGCGACACATTTTTTTCACACACTAAACCACTTAATATAGTTTATTTTTCACCCACACATACTCATTGGTCCTGAGGAAAGCCAGTTTTAACAAAAGGCCTGGCTGAAACATGTAGACCACATAGGACGTAGGAGCTCATAATACACTCCACATCGTCCGCAAGCCTTTTTATCTGCTAGCAGGGGCCCAGGAATTAAAATTATCCTTATACCCTCGGGAACTGGGACCACCTGCATAGCTTTTAAACATCACGTTCATACCCACTATTCACTGCACACTCAGCAAGCATACCAGCTCCTCAGTAATCTGGAGTCGCAGCACACCCGGGACACATTCGGTGTCACTGTGGTGGGCCCGATGATGAAGCATGCCACCAACTAGGTTGGTGGGTGAGGGCTTCATGACCAAACCAATTGGTTTGCCTACAGACGTACCTTCTGAGTCTCGCTAACACAACTAAGCTATGATCATTTTACCCACATCAGTATCAGAAACGGCCCATAACGTGCTTGGAAGGGAAGCTAATGCATCGGACTCTTGCATGAGGCACAATCTTTCAATTTCTGGGTAGTTTTCATTCAAAATAACCCGCACCCCTTCGGGGGCACAGCGTATTGTTGCATCAAAATGCTTTAGCATATCAAGTCCCATAATATTATCTGGTGTATTTGGGGATAATAGAAAAGGACATGGGGCAGTGAATTTATCAACATGAAAGGTAAGAGGTTGAGACAGTGGGCTTAGAGAAGGTGTTCCATCGAACCCTATTGCTGTAATTATTTCGCCAGACAGGGGAGCCCTTGGAACCAAGTGTTTGGACAGAGCGCTACGAGTAGCTCCTGTGTCAACCAGAAACTGATCAGTAGAACCCAAAACATGTGCTGATATATATGGACCCCTCTGATCGACTGGTACCTCAACCGATTCCACACCCCATCCTACGCAATCCTAGGCATGTCTATTATCCTGTGACTCAATATGTTCTCCTTCAGCTACCTGATATTGATTCCGTCGATCAAAAGTATTATGCTCAACCTGACCACGTCCCCTCTCTTCAAACCTACCACGGTCATTCGCTCCACCTCTCGGTCCTGAATAACTATTCCGTGACCTTCCACTTCCTCGACCCCTCTGACTACGCTGTTCACGAAGTACCGGACAATCTGCAACCCAATGTCCAAACTGTTTACAGTATGCACACTGGTCCTCAGAAATGTCGGAACGCGGGGAGACGTAACGTACGATCCTCGTCTACCCCTATCATTCCCTCTCGATTGCGTAACATGAACTTGTGCCAACATTACCTTCGTTTTTAAGTCTTTCACCTTCTTATCATTACTCTCTTTTGCCTCTAATTCCTGTCGTTCATAATACTGACAATCCACAATAAAGCAGACCAGGTCTAGAGATAGTGTGTGTCTGAACCGAACTGCGATCCAGTGGGATGACTGTGTAAAAAAAGTACTCCTGGAAAAAATGCGATAGAGCGCACAATGATGTTACAAGCACAGAGGGCTAGAATGATTCCCATCAGACCACCGTTGTGGTGGAAGTTACGTCATGTGGGAATTTATTCAGACAATCCATCATGCGACCGACCAGATAGTGCCGGAGCGCGCGTGGGTGTCAAAAGTCTAGCTCTAGTGTTGAACATAGACTAATGAGAAAAAAGTGCAGTGCTCGATTACTAGTGACGGTCATTAACCTAGAGGGCTCTTGAAGCGTTTCTGATGTCAGTTATGGGGTCCCTAGGTATTTGAGTAACATCTTCCTCCAGGGGATAGAGTTGGTTAATTCTCGATATTGGTCGTTGCCCACTCTTTCCTTTAAGCTGTGGTTCTGTATAAATTCTTGCGCAGTAACATCGCCATACTTAGATGGATAGAGGCACCTTTTTGTGTCTAAACTGGGTTCCAATGTCGCTATTTGGGACTGCCTGATACCAACTAGTGCTAGTCTCTGTGAGAGGGGGCGCTGGGGTACATAGTGGGTCTTTTTACACACCTTGGCTGGGTTATAGGTGTAGAGCAATTAGGCTGGACACTTCATAGATATGTGCTAAGAATGTCCTTTTTCTACACTACAGAGCGGGGCCTCCTACTCCCGAGCGGTCGCCGGGTGAGGTGAGGCCTTCACCCACACAAAGCTGGGTGAGTATCACATTGAGGAAATGCCTCCATGTGATCTAGCTAATATGCTTTTCCTAACTATGCAGAATGCCGATTATTCATGCATGTGTGTTTGTCCTTACTGTGTATTCACGTGGTTTATTCTGTGGATTTAAGTATTTTTGTAATTAAATAAGACTTCTTGTCTCTTTAATAGGAAGAAGCCAGTTCCTTCTTCCTCCAGTGGGCAAGGCTCCTACCAGATATGTAACTTTTTAAGTACATCTATTGATTGATCTGTTGACTTAAATGAATTGTTTTTCACTGAACTTATTCTGTGTATTTGCAGTAGCCAGTTTAGGTCCTGAAGAAAGCTGGGGCAAAGCCCCCATAGCTGAAACATGTCGACCGTTGTACATAGCGCTCTAGGGTAGTCTCACTACCCAGCGTGTTTTTAACTGTAGACACTTGGATTCCCTTTTCAATGTCATAAGGATCCACGTAGCCTATTTTATTCACTTTTTCACTAGTAATCGAGCACTGCACTTTTTTCTCATTAGTCTATGTTCAACACTAGAGCTAGACTTTTGACACCCACGCGCGCTCCGGCACTATCTGGTCGGTCGCATGATGGATTGTCTGAATAAATTCCCACATGACGTAACTTCCACCACAACGGTGGTCTGATGGGAATCATTCTAGCCCTCTGTGCTTGTAACATCATTGTGCGCTCTATCGCATTTTTTCCAGGAGTACTTTTTTTACACAGTCATCCCACTGGATCGCAGTTCGGTTCAGACACACACTATCTCTAGACCTGGTCTGCTTTATTGTGGATTGTAAGCTTGTGAATAGGGGTATGAGCAGACAGGTCTTTAAATATTCCCCTTGACCCTCCCCCACCCTTGTTTTTTCCAGTTCATAATACTGAGCCATTGTTATTAAAGAAGCGGGCGTTGCAGTAGTCCATGAACTTTCACTAGCCTTTAATCGTTTTGCAATCTCCGGTAGGAGATTAGCCACATACTTGTCTACAAACAAATGCCTGCCCGTGTCCTCTGTTAATGATTGCCCACTGTAATCATGGAATGCTTCCTCGAATCGCGAAAAGAAGTCAGAAACTGATTCATCTAGCTTCTGCTTACAAGATGCCAATACTGTCCAATCTATCTTTTTAGGGGGCACAAGCGTTTTTAATTTAGTCAAGATAGCCGTCGGTAAGTCTAAAATTAACTGGCACGGCTTACATGCAGGTTCCCTATCTAGGTCAGCTCTCACTATCTCCTTCCAATCTGCACCTAATATCGTACGATCGTCAAACTTACGAATCGCTCTCCACATATCAGGGGGCAATATCAACCCAAAGAAAAGATCAATATCAACTAACGTCATAATACACAAAGAAATAGTGTCATGTATTCCTACAGGTTCTGAATCGATCCCCCTATTCCTGACCGTATTCTGGTTAAACTAACTATCAAGTTAACTAACAGTCAGCCCATGAGGCAAGAAAAGCCCCCATGATGCAGATACCGTTATCTGACGCAGTCACACTACGGCACAGGAATGTGTTATCTGATTAGGTCATAACGCTTGAGATCTAATTAGACAAGCGACATTCCTCCAGCCCCTGATAAGGCATACGACGTTCTCATAACAAATCAAACCTATGACAACCTGGAAAATCTGTGCGGCCATTGTTTTGATTTCACAGAGAACTTTAGTAAAGAATGTGCTAACGAGCAAGTCGTATGACATCTTTATTGACGTATCTATGTCCATCCTTACGTCAATCTCGGCACCTTTAAGGTATAAATATTGCCGATCTTGCCCTATGCAAACACACGCGTGGTGACGAGACGGAGCAGCCATACTTGCCGAAGCCGAGAGCAGAAGCAGACCCCGCTGGCAGCAGCCCCGCCTTTCTGACGCGCTGAGAGACGCGCTGCTATCTCAAGCCGAGAGACCCAGCACCGGCGCTTCTGGGCAGCCCTCGCAGGCAGCCTGGAATATCGAGAGCAGAGAAAGAGATACCATTCCTCATTCATCCTAAATTCCAGGTACAGAACTGAATAACCCCTCACAGAGAATTCTTTAGTTATTCACTTGGCAAAAACAAACTTAACTTAAACTGTAACTTTCTATTCCCGCCCACGCATTAGACTTAGGTCAGGTACACGGGGTAGGCGTATTTAGAAACACCAGTTGAGTACGTTTAGTCAAATGTATATGTGTATGTAAATATATTTTAATCATTTTAAACATCATATGGCTCAGAAACCATATCAATGTTTTTACAGTATTATTTTATACTATTGCTTTTAATGTATGCACTTTACTTAACTATAAGTATTGCAATAATATCGATCCATTTCTCTTGTACGAGAAAAGAGACTGATCAATAAATAACACCTTTTTATTGAACACGCCCGTCTCTTCCTTTTCTCTACAATCTGATGAGACTAAGAATGCACGTACTGACTGAGTAAAATAATTGCCTTGTGCTCACACGACTCTCGAGATTGACTCTTGATTAGGGGAGAGCAAAGTTGTCATGTTCTATGGTTGTCAGAAACTAAATCCCTTCTTGTCTAATCAGGGGAGTTAATTCTTTCCTGAACATTCGAGAAAGTTTCTAGCGAACTCTGAGCTACGCTGGCAAACCCAAAACTTAAGTCTAGTATCGACAGTAGTAGACCTAGTTAACGTCTGGCCTAGGCCTTTACTGCTGTAGGTATTATTCCAATGCGCAGAGCCTATTGGGAAAATAGGAGCTACACTACATGGCGCCCAACGCGTTTGGAAAGGGCGATAAAACTAACGTAAGACATTTAGAGTAACTCAGTCGTGCTTTCTCACTCAGACCCCTTTTCCCAAATACTCCAAAGACGTCTGGAGTGGGTGAAAGGTAATATCCTCCAAAACCTCGCAGGAGGGAACTCCTATGTATGGTTCTTGGTATAGTCAACGTTGAAGCATACACTGTTCCAAAATATTGTGCATCTAATCTCTGTTTCCATAAGAAACCTGATCTGCAAACAAAAAGAATAACCTTTCTAACAGTAAAATGTCAGGAAGTGATGACGAAAGAGAGGCAGTTAGATTAGCAACTGAACTCGCAGATGCTGATGCTACCATGCAAGCAGCAGACGCGGATATAATACTCATTCCGGTCATCAAAAGAAGATCTATAACTCTAAAACTTATAGAAAATGGACTGACACCTAGAGGTGGCACAGTCATATTCGTAATTGAGGCACACGAATATCGGCAGACAGAGGTATACTATTCATGGATACATTTTCCAGCAGCAAATGCTGTAACAAAGTACTTCCACTATTACAAAATAGAGGAACCTCCTAATGAGTACACTCCTTTCGAGGAGGTGGAAGTACCACTCAAATTCCAAGAGCATTTGCTCTTATTTGATGGCGCCCTAAAACATAACAATCACATTACAAGGCTCGGTCCTTTAGGTAGACCAGGAGCAACGTGGCCGGTCTTAGCCGGATACACACCACACCCAGACATCGAAGGAATGTCTACAGGAGAGCTGTTAATACAGCTAAAACAATTACTAAAAATTCATAGACAATTAGTTCAGTATGTAATGCGGACTTCAACAATTCAGCCAGCGATTAAACTACCACAGCTGACCCCTCACCAGGGGAACACAAATAAAATCACACCACAGAACATCCAATCCTGCCTAGGTAAAGTTCCGGCTAAACGGGAACAGATACCATTCTGGTTGGCACAGAAAATCACCCAAATAGAGGCGGTGTTTCCTGACACCACCCCGCTAGAAAAACACAGGATTCTGACTATATGTCTCCCAATGGGAATCGCACCACACATAGAGGACTGTGACACTTGGGGTACAGTCTTTGCTTCCATCTACACAAAAACGCACGGTGTTCCATCCATTTCGGTGATACCAGATGTGCTAAAACAAATTCAAGATGAATACGGTCCAGAACCAGCTTTAACTCTTGGTATGAAATTACTGAAAGACTTCAAGCAGGTCTCGGCTATATTACTAGCCAACATAAAAGGTGAAGCAGCAAACGTGGCGATCCGCCAGAGGTTAAAAGAGACAGATATAGCAGACCAACCAGCTGAAATTGCCAGAATCATAGAAAAATCCTATGAGGAACTAGGTAGAGATAGTTTAGGTGGAATACCAGTAAAACCGCAACTGACTGAAAGTCCAGAAAAAATATTTTTTAATAATAATTCACCAAAAAAGAACTGGGATGGAAACAAACAATCCAATCCTAAAGAAAAGAAATTCCAGTCCAGAGGAAGGTCTCCTAGGCGAAGAGAAAAATCTCCAAACCGAAGACAGAGGTCACCGCAGAGTGACCCCTCTGGGAATAGATATAACCTTAGAAATAGGGATAATATTAAAAAACCTGATAGATATCAAGACATTGATACACGTCCCTCTCAATCTTTTCAGACTTCCTCGCAGAAATCGGAAAGAAGAGGACGATCAGAACAAAGAGAAGAGCACGCCAAGTCCAAAGACAAGGAACCTGCTCAGCTAAAAAAGAAATTACAATTTCCAAAAAAGAAGGTAGCCAGTATCAAGGTAGTTAACAATGCCGAGAATACTGAGGACACAACTGAAAAACGGAGAGTGGGCTCAGACAATGCTAGACAGCGCAGCAGAGGTGAGCATAGCTCGCAAAGTCCTTATGAATCATCTGGAGACAGTGGACACGAATGAATATCTTCAAGTGGAAACTGCAGACACCAGAGTTAGCAAACCCCACAAGATATACGAGATAACATTACGTATAGAGGGAGATAAGACTAGGAAAATAAGGGGACTATTTTGGGATAATCTCTCCAAGGGCTATGATATCCTTCTAGCTGAAAAAGACTGGCCACCAGAGTTTGTCAGGGAGTGCCCTCATGGCGAAGAAGTAATTATGCCTGCCTTCTCGAATCAAATCCCGATTCATAAAAAATACACACTTGCTAGAAAGTGGGCAGTGGCCTTAGCACCTGCTTTATATAAAAATCATGTAGGATGGGATGAGGATTCTCCTCCTCACAAAATCCAGTTAAAATCACAACCTACTGCACAAAGGCAGTACCCAATTAAGCAAGAAGCTAAAAAACAGGTAAATGAAATACTAGATCAGCTAGAATACCAGGGGGTGATTGAAACTTGCACCTCACAAATGAACAATCCTTTGTTTCCGGTCTCCAAACCAGACAACTCATATCGTCTAGTTTTGGATTACCGACACCTTAACACATGTTGCAAAACCTTTGCAGTGCAAAACTCACACAGTGCTGCACTAATGAATAACATAGTGCGCAAAAAATACAAAACAACCTTGGACATCTCCAATGGATTCTTTTGTCAAAACATAGCACCTGAGAGCAGATATTTAACTGCATTCTCAGTAAATGGCACTCAAAAGCAATTCTGTCGGTTAGCCCAGGGGTACAAGAACAGCCCGGGGGTATTCTCAGCGAGAGCAACAGAATTACTACAACTATATGATGATGAAGCATTATCTTATGTCGATGACATTTACTTAACAGATGATGACTTGGATACTCACTTGAAAAGAGTGAACACCATAATACTTGGGTTCGCAGCAGAGGGTTACAAATTCAACTTTAAAAAGTCCAGAATTGCCCATCTGACAGTCCTGTTCTTAGGATATGAGTTATCAAGTGAAGGTAAAAGCCTGGCAGACAATTTCCTAGAGAAATGTGCCGTAATCCAAGCTCCTAAAACACTAAAAAACCTACAGTCAATTCTAGGCTTCCTAAATTTCGGAAGAACATACATTGCAAATTACGCAGAAAGGGTCAAACCCCTTTATGATCTAATTAAACCAGACTTTAAAAGATCCAATTGGACTCAAACACACACAGAAATTTTGAGATCCTTACAAACAGACATGCTAATTAAAACAAAATTAGAAACACGTGATAACACACGCAATCTTGTGATTCGAGTCATCCCAGGGAGATGCGGATTCACATACCTGACCTCTAATGAGGGAGAAAAGGTACCAATTGCATTCAAATCACACTTGTATACAGAAGCTGAACAGAAATTCAGTAATACAGAAAAAATCATTCGTGCAGTTCAAACCGCAATAGCTAGAGAAAAAGACATAACTGACGGTAGACATATCACAGTAAGAACAGCAGAATCAGCCTTTGAGGCATTAACAACACCGTGTAATTTACCAACAACAACATTGAATCCGGAATGGATACAATGGGTGAATTCAATCACAACGGACAAAGTATACTACTACTTTGATCCAGAACTAGAAGAATTAAAAAATCTAAAATATGAAAAGACGTATCCTCTGCCAATCGACATTCTGCCTCTAAGACATTACGCCTGTGTAATCTATACAGACGGACATGCTCAACCCTCCGTTTGGGGAGAACAAGCATACAACCCCACATGTGAGATTACAAAAGAAGTGTGGCGCGGAGGTATATTAAAACCTCTATTAACAAAATCACACTCAGTAGAAACTAATTCAGAACAACAAACTGAAATAATAGCATTGAAAATGGCGCTAGATAATGCGGATCGCGAATTCCCGACACTTATAGTGTCAGATTCATATTACTGCGTCAAATCATATAACAACGATTTGCAGACATGGATTCAAAACGGTTACAAAGATGACACAGATGCACCAATAAAGCAGAAACTGCTCTGGGAACAAATAGCTCTTTTACAAAAAGAACTACCAATGACTCACGTGACTCACTCACTGAGTCATCAGCGTGATGGCGTTCACGTTGTAGGGAATTCATTGGCTGAAACAGCCGCAGCGGCAGCCACTAAATCGGCTCCCGTAGTTCGAAAAAAGCGTACATTAAAATACATTGACGGTGAAACAATGCTGGCGGTGAAAACGTCATCAAAAGGCGACTGCTCAGCGTTACCGATCAACTATCCACTCAATTATACATACATAATCGATGCAAACTCCGTCCCTTTTGCTCGAATCCCTGGAGTGGGGGATAGAGTGATTCCAAACATGGACAGGAGAAACTTGTTAATCGCAGACGCACACATGGGCGAGGGTCTCAGACACCTTAAACTGAAAGATTCTCTGGAAGAATTACAATCACGGTACTGGTGGCCAGGCATGAGCCTGCATTACACCATGTTTGTAAAAAACTGCCCAAACTGCAACAGAGATCGCAGTGGGGAGAGAAACAGTTTAATACCTCGTCGTATCAAGGCAGATAATATGACCAATAAAAAGCAGGGCTTGCGATTAACATATACAGGCTAGTTTCCACTTATAATGTAGATCACCAGCACTCGGCTGACGTCCGGACTATTATACAAAGATTTGCGAGTCTAAATGGCATATACGCTAAGAGCATGCTACGTTCGACCATTGTTTTCACTCAAGCCCACCAGCCTGGGGGGAAACATGGCCGAATGAGCACAGTCCAGCGGGAATCTTCTCACTTCCTTCCTGAGGGTACGGGATGGTGTAAAGAAAAAACCAAGGCAGAAAGCAATCTATAATGGAAAGGATATTAGGTTCGGGAGCTGGGTGGGTCAAACATCTAATAAGTGTCCAACGTAGTCTAAATAACTTGCCAAGAAATTCTCTGAAGGGATTCAGTCCGTACGAATTATTATTTGGAACTAGAATGATTATCTCTGACCTCGACAGTCAGACTTCAGTGGTTAAAGAAAAAAGCTTTGATGTCAAAGACCGTTTGGCTATTTTGCAGGACTTAAACAAAACAAGAAAAGACCTGAGCAACATACAGTTGAAACAACAGCCAACAACCACTGAAGAATCACCACCTGTCCCAGCAAGACCTGTCTGGATTCCAAAAGTCGGGGATCTAGTCAGGGAGAAGATCGCGGTAAAGAAGGAATTTGGGCCTTCTTACAGAAAAGCAGTTCCTGTCTTGTCTGTCAACGGGACAAGATCAGTTGTACTACCGCCACTTGCTGGTAAAAAGGAGAACCGAGTTGTATCCATCGACCTGGTAAAACCACAACATGTGGCCGATAACAAACAGTAGGCCAAGTGAACTCCCAATAAGTAGCAGAACACCAAGGTTTGCTACCAGTACAGAGGTCCTAGCAAAGAGGCTCATCACATTTGAAACGCCTACAGAAGAACAACAAGGACTATGCAACAATGCAATAGAAATCAGACCTCTGACAACCCAAATAAAAACATTTAGCAGAGACACACCAATCTACAATGAAGTACCAAGTGACAATGCAAGAAACAAAAATCCTGAACCAATTGGAACAATTGACAGAACTGCATCCGGCTACTTCATCAACTTCGATGATTCCTCTGAAAGCCTCAGTGAATCAAAGACACAGCCATCATCAAAATCCTTTAAAGACAAAGCTAAGGAACTTTTGAACCAACTGAAAGAAACATATCTGATTTCTCCATGGATTGAATTTTGGGTGGGTTTTGGTGCATTTATCCTCATACTTTGGCTCATCATGGTATTTACTTTGGGACGCTTCATTGAGGGAAAATATGCTAAAATGGACACAGCAAGTCAGAACATCAACTTGGTCCTCAAACCACACACATCTTCACACGTCGAGAAAAGAGAACTTTCTTCAGCCAACTTCACAGCCAATCCGATACCTGGTGGGGTAGCCTGGGACAACACTGACTATGAAATTTATGGTCCGGTCGAGATCCTGAAATATCCACACCAAATCAAGATCTCCTTGAGTGACTTTGCAAAACCAAACTCATTTGCTGATGATTGGGACTTCGAAAACATTAATAACATGATGTCTGACTTAGTAATATCTGCTAAATTTACAAAGCATGATTATTTGCAAGGTTCTACAAATTATGATAGTATGTATTGCTATAACCACTATGGTAACCACTTTTTACATAAATCTGCACAACCTAGAAATGTTTTAAATTATAATCAATGGGAACATTGTGCTACACCTCCAAAAGGGAGCTCAAGAACCGTTTATGACAAATATTCATATTTTTCAGGTTTTAACACAAGTAATGCTGAAACATTTTATTTTAAAATGTCAAACAAGACAGGGATGAAAACCATGATAACCAACACAAAATTGATATATTCAGATTCATTCTTCGAAAAAATGAATACTTTTGGATTTGATTATTGGGACAAAAATGTTGATTTGAAAAGTGTTTGGGGTACAAAAGATTGGCAAGTACAGGGTTTAGAAGCTTTGTTTAGAGCCTGCATGATCCCAGAACAAATGATATTTTTAAATGACACTGTTCAACAAACCACCTGTCTTGGCTTAGCCAAAATCAAAGATTTAAATAAACCGTCTATTCCAAAGCCAATAATGTTTAGCAATAACTCTGTAACAGATGAAGAGATAGACGTAAACCATATATTAAACCAAAACAGAACACATCCTGATTGGAAACAATGGTTGATCTGGCCCACAGATACAAATAACTGTCAAGATAGATTCCTGAATAAAACACAGGGTTTCAAAATGACCAGGCCAGACCCTAGATATCCCCAAAGACATCACCCAGGGATAATAACAACCTACAGTGTGGGCAAATTATGCCTTCAGTGGCTACAAACTTCCACACTGCCTGAAATTAAGCAACACCTAACTTTACTTACTGATGGTGCTGACTTGCGTGATTTCATACTGGGACCACGCAAACAGCGTCAAAAGCGTTTCATAGCAGCCTCTGTATATGCAGCATACAATGAGGCCTGGAAGGTTACTCAAATTGAGACAGCAGAGAGAATACGGGAAATTGACCGTATTAATTTGGAAAAATCACTTTCTGTAGTGGACAATGGGTTAATGACTCTGTCCTCCAGAATTTTTTCTTTGGACAGCATTGTGTCTTCAGCAATCGACATATTATCGCAAGACTTACTGTTATTACAACATGGTCAGTCACAATTGCGTTCTATTGTACAGCTTGGCTGGATGTTACAAAATCTGCGTTCAGGCTATGTGCCTTGGCGTTTAATCAACACAACGTCACTGTTCCAAATCTTTAACCTTACTGATAGACAAATCGGTATGGCGCAAAAGGGTGCTGATTATACAATCTTGAGCATTGAAAAACTAGAAAGATTACCAATGACAATGTCAGAACGACCTGTCAGTGAATGGATAATCCACGGAATCATAAATATTCCAATCTCAACCTTCAGGTTTCAATACTGCCAAAAATATATACAGGCTGGCATGTACGAGAAATTGGGAAAGGGGTACCTTAAAACAACTTGGAACCTGCCCTATTCACATGCATGTGTCAGTAATAAAGGACAGAAAGTGTTTCTTAGTGGCAACAATTGTGCTATGTCACTAAGCGGCACGCTTCTGTGTAACGGAATTAGTTTGCATGGAGCCTGTGAAGGGAATTCATACAACCTTTCATGTCACCAGCAAGGCGCACCTGCAACTGAAATAGAACCATTCTTTCAAAGACTCTATAATGGGAGTTACATTCTTATTGTAGACCGCAAATGTTGTAGTCTTATGCCCGGGACTCCTTATCTAGTCACTACGACTGCGAAGGTCAAGTGCTGTGGACGTTCTTTGTTCCCCAGCTCCTTTCCAGACAGGGAGGCAAGGGCATGGCCCAATTTGAAAATTACTTCTATTCGAATAGATACTTTAAGCAGAATGAAAACAGTGCTTCTTCAGACGCCTACAAGGCTCACGTCATCAAAAGAAACGTATGATCTACAAGTCGCAAGGACGACTGCAGAGATACATACATTATTATCGACTAATTCCCCCGTACATTTCGCGGAAATCCTGAGCGAAATCTTAAATATTTCTGATACCACTGGGGTCTCAAAGGTATTTAAGACAGTATTTTCGATGGCATTAACACCATTCAAAGCCATACTGGGTATTTTTCCAGATTTCGTCCATTCGATTTTTGGCGGACTTCCCCTGATCCTGGGACTAATTGCAGGAATCCTATTCTTAGTCCTTATTTTTCGTTATGGCAACCCATGTCACAGATCAAACTCTCGCAACAATGGAAGATACGATCCTAGCCATTGGATACCGGGACCGGATATCAAAAATCCTGGGACTCTCCCGGCTTAGAGACCTAAACATGACTTGGTTTCTATCATTTCGACCAATGTGGCAAAGGTGTGTTTTACCTGTACTAAGGTGTCTGCTATGCGGAGAAGAATGCGTGTTAGACACCTGTCTGACGCTACAATCGGATGCGCCAGTGGATGCAGATACATTGTTGGTTCCTACCAAGGTTCACGCTTTGTGCTGCCCTCAAAGGCTGCCAGTCCTGATGACGGCATTCGTGGAATCTTCACCACTACGATTGAAGAGTAGTGAAGTTCAAGATGAAAGCAGCATCGAACAGGTACGACCTTCTGTCAGCAATGCGAATCAGAATGTCAATGCAGACAATCATGCGCACGAATGCATGGTTACACCTATTTCCGACTTAGTGGAACTTTCCCATGAAGCTGTTGACAGTTTTTTCGAAAGCCTTAATGATATGATGTTCTCTCCAGAACAGAAATAGAGACTTTTGAGCAAGCTCGCACACGGCGTTCCCTGAATTCGGCCTTCAACTTTAAAAATAAAGTCACATGAACAATTTTTCCCACCAGTTCACGGACAGCAATTTTTTAGCAGCCCAAATTATTTTTTACAAAATTTTCGGGACACTTATCTTCTGCTTAAAGTAAGAAACTATTCCTAGAGAACTAAGATTTCTATTTTTAGATACTTTATAAACTTTAGTTGCCCGCTGGGATGTTCACGAATATTTTATTATGTGATGAAATGGTCTCGCACTTCCTTTCTGTATAGCTATATTAAGAGCCATTTCATGTGTATTTCTCATATACCAAATAAGCAATAATGCATACAAATGCGTGTTTACTTTAGCGTTTAATTCATAGCTTAAGTGCATACAATATATATGACTGCAATTTATCAGTATATTTGAAAATTTCAAAATGCATTAATGTATTTTGGGGTGGTAAGGTATACACTATACTCTATAGTATGTTGTACTATGTTATACTATGCATAGATTAGTAAATATGACCATAGTTAGCGTGGAGTGGGTGTCATGTATTCCTATAGGTTCTGAATCGATCCCCCTATTCCTGACCCTATTCTGGTTAAACTAACTATCAAGTTAACTAACAGTCAGCCCATGAGGCAAGAAAAGCCCCCATGATGCAGATACCGTTATCTGACGCAGTCACACTACGGCACAGGAACGTGTTATCTGATTAGGTCATAACGCTTGAGATCTAATTAGACAAGCGACATTCCTCCAGCCCCTGATAAGGCATACGACGTTCTCATAACAAATCAAACCTATGACAACCTGGAAAATCCGTGCGGCCATTGTTTTGATTTCACAGAGAACTTTAGTAAAGAATGTGCTAACGAGCAAGTCGTATGACATCTTTATTGACGTATCTATGTCCATCCTTACGTCAATCTCGGCACCTTTAAGGTATAAATATTGCCGATCTTGCCCTATGCAAACACACGCGTGGTGACGAGACGGAGCAGCCATACTTGCCGAAGCCGAGAGCAGAAGCAGACCCCGCTGGCAGCAGCCCCGCCTTCCTGACGCGCTGAGAGACGCGCTGCTATCTCAAGCCGAGAGACCCAGCACCGGCGCTTCTGGGCAGCCCTCGCAGGCAGCCTGGAATATCGAGAGCAGAGAAAGAGATACCATTCCTCATTCATCCTAAATTCCAGGTACAGAACTGAATAACCCCTCACAGAGAATTCTTTAGTTATTCACTTGGCAAAAACAAACTTAACTTAAACTGTAACTTTCTATTCCCGCCCACGCATTAGACTTAGGTCAGGTACACGGGGTAGGCGTATTTAGAAACACCAGTTGAGTACGTTTAGTCAAATGTATATGTGTATGTAAATATATTTTAATCATTTTAAACATCATATGGCTCAGAAACCATATCAATGTTTTTACAGTATTATTTTATACTATTGCTTTTAATGTATGCACTTTACTTAACTATAAGTATTGCAATAATATCGATCCATTTCTCTTGTACGAGAAAAGAGACTGATCAATAAATAACACCTTTTTATTGAACACGCCCGTCTCTTCCTTTTCTCTACAATCTGATGAGACTAAGAATGCACGTACTGACTGAGTAAAATAATTGCCTTGTGCTCACACGACTCTCGAGATTGACTCTTGATTAGGGGAGAGCAAAGTTGTCATGTTCTATGGTTGTCAGAAACTAAATCCCTTCTTGTCTAATCAGGGGAGTTAATTCTTTCCTGAACATTCGAGAAAGTTTCTAGCGAACTCTGAGCTACGCTGGCAAACCCAAAACTTAAGTCTAGTATCGACAGTAGTAGACCTAGTTAACGTCTGGCCTAGGCCTTTACTGCTGTAGGTATTATTCCAATGCGCAGAGCCTATTGGGAAAATAGGAGCTACACTACAATAGCACCCTCCACTCCTTCATAGAAAGCTGCTGGATTTTTACGGGGATCAGGCAGAGCATTCTTAAGTGCCATAACATCTGCTCTATTCCATGGCGTATAAACCCAATTGTACACAAAATAGCCCCTTGAATCTTTAGACATCTTATCATCATCCGTAACGTCCCCTTTAGGAGGGACATACAAAGGCGCGGCTTCCCGCATAGGCATAACATTAATCGCAACACTCTTATCTGATCCATAGATAGGGCACACTCGAGAATTTTCCGTCGATCCGGACGCTGATTGCTCCGATGCCTTTTTCGCCGCTCGCAATCGTGTCGCCTCATCTCGTAACTGAATCAACCGCCGGAAGAATTCGTCCGCATCTGAAAGAGCAAAAATACTTTTACGAAAATTCTCACGACCAACTGATATATCTTTAGGTTCCAACTCAGGAGAGTGTTTTCTAAACCGCTCAACAACTTCATCTGCAAAATGATCTAAAAAATACAATCGTTCCTTGTCAGACCACTGACTCATAAAATCATTAACCTCTGGAACAGTTATAGTATTACTGTTAAGTTTGCGAGCAATCGAACGCAATTTCGTCATACGCTCGGTCGGTAACCTGGTACGCTGTTTATCCTGATTATCCTCGTCCGATTCCTCATCCGGAGCCGTAGGCTGAACATACGGAGGCGGGCAACGATCTAACAATGAAAAATCATCTAATTCATTAGTAAGGACAGGGTAGAGAGAGCGTCTAATAGGAAACTGACCATTAACCTGTAAATTACGTTCTCGACTCTCTTTCTCTTTCTGTTCCTGCAATTCCTTCTCCTGTAGCTGTAAAGCTTTATCCCGAGCAGCCTTGCGCTGCTCTTTGTCCGCCAAGGCTTCTTCACGCTTCATTCGTTCACGCACCGCTTTCTCCCACATACGTACACAATCAAACATGTCCTGTCTAGACCTGCGCTGGAACAAACATTGTTCTACATACTGGACTTTTCGCAAGTCGAATGACCCATGTAGTGGCCATTGCAATTCACGATCAGATTTCGTATATTTATGCCATAACGTGCTATACATTATGGGAGGAAGGCCAAATTTAATGTACATTTCCCGATTAGGAGTCCCCTCTGGGGGAGCCGGCTGAGATTCATTTAATCGATAACTGGTACCATTTCCAAAACAGCACATTCCTCGGAGTGTGCTGAAAACAGGCATGTTCAAAAATATCACAGAAACGTGATATTACAACAAATGGCACTTAAGAGGTACTTACTCACGATGTGCCGTTCAAACAAATTCAAAATCAGAGAAATATCCCTACATGCCTGCCTATGTGAGGTGCACTCCACATATAATTCAAATCATAGGTCCAAACGTTAGCTAACTCATACAAATTCAAATTCAAATTCAAAAAGCCACAGTAAGTGTCCTTAGACTACCTTACCAAACATAAGCTTACCAAATATCTTCAAAAGTGTCCAGATTTCCAACTGCCAAGTTCTGTAGCCGAATCAGCCAAAACGGGCACTACACGACAAACCAACCGATCAGGATCTCAGTCGAAGACCGGCGCCACCTGGAAGGTCAGATCAGAAGGAAGGGAAAAACACCGTGGGTGCCGAGACTCGGGTCACTCAGTGGCAGCGTACGCGTCCATAGCGAGTTTCCAATCCTTCGTCGTGACCTCTCCTTCGGGCATCCGAGTCGCCGATGAGTCCCTTCGTGGTCGCCAATTGAGGTATCGGGTTCTGTCGGACCTACATACTCTGCAAAAACACTCAAACACCATAGACGGAAATTGGCACGGAAACTGAAAATGCAAAGAGACAAGTTTATTAGGACCCCATGGGGTGGTGGTACACTCCTACAGCACCCTTCGGTAATGCAAGAAGTATCAAACCGAACATCGGTGCGCGACCTCTTTTATACATTTTAAAGGTAATAAAAAGATAGGCGGTACACATTTGAACAGTTTTAGGTACATATAAGGACATTTTTGGCGCACAGCCAGCATGTGGGAGGAGCTTAATACCACTGGTCAGTTAGAGGAACATTCCTAAAGAGTGACCACTCTCTCAGTCCGGAAATCGTGTGTGCGCATGCGTGAAACTGACCATCGCTAAAAATAGCCTGTTGCTGGGCAAAGGGAAGGTTCATTGGCATGAAGGAAGGACAAAAGGACACTCTACCACGAGGCCGCATGTTCGTACAAAATGGAAGCCACAAAACACAAAATGGCCCCCGTACTTAAGTCAAGTTAAATGAAAAAGGTCGTGTAGCTGAGCTAAACGCTAACTCAGGTGCTGCCAAATTACGACAGCGATTCTCCTTAGTTTTTTATACCCAAGGCGAATTGAGTAGTAACATATTACGTAGCTTCTTACAAAACTCTGTTTGCCTCACAGAGTAGAACAGGACATCCCAGCACTAACCCTGCACTGTTCAAAAGAGGAAAGATGCCTCTACAAGCTCTATGTACCAAAAAGCCCTCCCGACTGCCAGGCACAAGTGGGAGGAGCTACTCCCATGGAGAGGTAACTCAAAGATCAGAAGGCGACGGCACAAGCAAATCGGTGCCTACCGTACTTCCCAGGACATAGCACACTAAACCCACATAAAGAAACTTTGAGGAGTGTACTAAGGTGCAGGTGCACCCTTTCTGCTCCTTTTGAGGATTCTGCTTGGAATCATCACAAAATGCTGCTCAAAATGAACAATCAGCAGCACGCAGGGAGTTTTATGGTCCTGCCTCCTTTCCTGATGAAGATGTTGTTTCCTCTGCACACAAGATCAGTCTTGCATCACCAAACAGACTTCCACCATTCACGTAAGTTTGTGCTGCCAATAGCAGAGGGTGATCCAGCCCAGCTCCCTACGCACCTACAACTTACTGTCCCCGTTCTTCCCACCATGCTCACAACTTCCTGAAGGTCTCTCTATAATGTGTGAGTACAGTTCTACTAACTACAAACGGCGTCCTGACAGCATTTAATGTATTGTGTGTCTCACTGTGTATGTTGTGTGTGACAGTGGTTTAGGACAGCGCTTATGAATGACTTTTATGAAGTGAGGGGCATGAACGTTAGAAGCAGGCTCCCAGGAGTTTTCTTCAAGTGCGTATTTCTTCCATGCCAACAAATACCATAGGGAAGATCCTCTTCTCTTGGCGTCAAAGATGGATTTCATATTCAGGTTCATTATCAATCCATTTAGACGAAGGAGTCCTCTTTATGGGCTTATATGAAGGTGTTAACAGAGACGTGTGAAACACCGGATGTTTTTTCATGTTCTATGGTAATGACAGCTTCATCGCAACAGGATTGATAAACTTGATTATTTTGTATGAACCTATGTACCTAGGATTAAACACGCTATATCTTTCTTTGTAGATAGCCATACTGTATCTTCTTTTTGATACACCAGATTGAGTTGTCGATGTATGTCCGCTTGTTTCTTGTACTGCACCTTGGCTTCTTGTGGGTGTTTTTGTGTCATCTTTAAGGTATTCTGTATCTTTGTGCTCTTGCTTGGATATCAGATACACTCTCAGATTTTGCAGGATGTAGAAGAGGTATAAATCGAGGATGAAAGTCATAGGTACAATAAAATGAATCCATCTTGGTTGTTTGACATTATTAACGGCCACTTCTGCTAGCCAAAGCAGATCTACCCATGAATCTGTTATGTGATCCACATAACATCTTAGATACTACTTCAAGGTGGTTTGGTTCAGACATTCTGTCTGACCTTAGGTTTGAGGGTGAAAGCTGGTAGATTTGTTGAAGGATATTTGTAGAATCAAATCCCATACTTTCCAAAACTGGGTTGTAAACTGTGAGTCTCTATCGGACACAATGACTGTGGGTAATCCATGCAAATGAACAATGTTCAGGAGCAAAAGGTGAGTTAGTTGTCCCAAGGTTGGAAGTTGCAGACAAGCAGTGAAGAGCCCTTTTTTAGTAAGACTATCTACCACCACCAGGATGGTAGCACATCTTTGATCCTTGGGTAGCCCTACCATGAAGTCCAAGGACACTCTGGAGTCTGCAAAGGCTGAAGTAACCCCTGTGGCTCCATATGCTCCATCTTTGCTTGGATGCATCTCTCATATCTCTGAAGCATGCGCTGGACATCCGTGCGTACTGTGCGCTACCAGAACTGCTGTATCGCTCTTTCGAGGGTTTTATCCAGTCCATTATGGCCCACACTAGGTACTTCATGGCACCACTTCAAAACTAGTTTCTGTAGTCGGATACGTGGGACTAACGGTTGTTTTCCTTTTATTTTTAGGCTTTTTTTCATTGTCCGTTCAGGGTGCTTCCTTAACCACTGTCTCCATACAGATTTCTTGATTGTTCATATTATTTGTTCCAAGAAGTGATCGGTCTGTACTGTACACATTATCTTAGCAGGATTTATGATAGCCTGAGTCTTTGGTTCTTCCTGTTCAGGCATAGATTTCTGTTAGGTCAGATTGTCAGACTTTTGATTATCAATCCCAGGTCAATATGTCACCACAAAATCGAAATCTGCAAAGAAAAGCATCCAGTGCAGTTGTTGTGGTGTGCGCAGCCTTGCGGATTTCATGAACTGCATATTCCGATGATCAGTATAAACCGTGGTAACATGTCTTACTCCCATCAGGTAATGTCTCCACTCCTGGAAGGCCTCTTATATGGCTAACAGTTCCTTCTCAGCTATCATGTAGTGAGCCTTAGCTTTGTTTAGTTTGCGAGACATGTATGCTACTGGATGCAATTGTCCTGTCTCTTTATGTCTTTGTGACAGAACTGCTCCTACCTCCACTTCTGAGCACTGACCTCTATGATTATACGGTCTTAAAGTATCAGGATGTGCCAATATAGGTGCTGAGGTAAAAGCTCTCTCTAATTTTCAAAATGCCTGTTGAGCTTCTGGAGTCCATTGAAACAATGTGTTTTTCTTAACAGTTTCGTAATGGGGACACCACTCTGGAAAACAGATTGATGAATCTGCAATAAAAATTCACAAACCCAGAAAACACTGTATATCTCAGGAGGTCAATCCATAACTGCCTATATTTTGTGTTATGCCATTTCATGCCCTTCATCGCGCAGGCTGAGCTGGATGTGGGTCTCCCACACCAGAGCCCACCCCGGAACATTTCTGCACCAGTGTATGATCGTGGGTGCCTTTTGCCTCATCCATGTAATGGCAGCCTTCTGCTTGGCTAAGACTAAATCCAAATATAGAAACTTGTACTGTTCCTTCCTACCCTTTGGGTACTTAATATTACCCAGACAACTCTGGGGGGTGACCATGTGTAGGTGTATAACCCCATTTATGTCAGGGGCCACTTGAGTCCAGAAGTCCCATACCAGTCGGCACTGCCAGGCTAAATGTATATAGTCTGAACCACCTGCACTGCAGCGAGGGCAACTATCTGGTAAGGTTGGGTTCATGCGGTGCAGATCCCCAGGGGTAAGATAGGGACTGTGAAGAAAATGATAATGTATACATTTTTGAGCAGGTGTTACAAGAGACTGAATGCGTGAGCTCACTGACTCGTGCCCAGTTCCCACCATCCATGGGGCTTCCAGGTCTTAGTCCCAAGCTGTGTGCGCCAGCGGATGGGTATGGGGGTCCTAGCCGTGTCTTCCCCCATAGCTCTGTATAACTGTGCTATGAGGTGACAACTCGCTCCACAGGATAAAAGGAAACCCAGGGTTTGCATGGGTTCATGCTAACAGGGTACCATGGCCAAGATGCTCTGGCTATTTCAGCCATGGCTGAAGACGGCTGGTAGCCAGAAACCGGTCCTAGGATGCTTGATTCCGGTCCAGGAAAGACATGGCTTGGCAGTTTGGTCTGGACTGTTCCCATGAGGCACAGGGCCAAGACTGATATGCATATGGCCATGTCTGAACTGGGGTGGCTTGGTGAGCAAAATAACGATGGATTAAACCCAGATCTGTGACTGGGGTTGAATGTTTAGCCCTTGTGCAACATTCCATCCATCCTCTTGTGTGTTTTGCTTTTCACCCTATGTGGGAAGGGTATGGCCAGACGTGGGTCCCTTGCTCACTAAGCCACTGGAGTCAAGCTATCCTGGCTGAAGACGGCTGATAGCCAGAAACCGGTCCTAGAATGCTTGATTCCGGTCCATTAAAGACATGGCTTGGCAGTTCGGTCTGGACTGTTCCCATGAGGCACAGGGTCAAGACTGATTTGCATATGGCCATGTCTGAACTGGGGTGGCTTGGTGAGCAAAATAATGATGGATTAAACTCAGATCTGTGACTGGGGGTGAATGTTTAGCCATTGTGCAACATTCCGTCCATCATCTTGTGTGTTTTGCTGTTCACCCTATGTGGGAAGGGTATGTCCAGACGTGGGTCCCTTGCTCACTAAGCCACTGGAATCAAGCTATCCTGGCTGAAGACAGCTGATAGCCAAAAACCGGTCCTAGGATGCTTGATTCGGTCCAGGAAAGACATGGCTTGGCAGTTCGGTCTGGACTGTTCCCATGAGGCACAGGGTCAAGACTGATTTGCATATGGCCATGTCTGAACTGGGGTGGCTTGGTGAGCAAAATAAGGATGGATTAAACCCAGATCTGTGACTGAGGGTGAATGTTTAGCCATTGTGCAACATTCCGTCCATCATCTTGTGTGTTTTGATGTAAGAAGTGACCAGGACCCCAGCTGAATTTTTGGCAGGCATCCTCAAATGGTATAAAGGACTCGCTGGGGTATATGTCACATAGGTAGGTACATCCTCCTTCCACTTCTCCACACTGTTTGATACCAGATAGAGAGTCGAAAAGCAGAGAAGAGTTACCACAATTAGTTGTAGGGGTGAGTTTTAGCAACCAACCAAGGCACAAAATTAATCCATATTGAGGCGCTCTTATGATGTCAAACCGAAGGGTTTAGAAATGATGTTCTCCGCATCACATCTCTATTTCGTCAGTGTGGTAACGGATTGGTCCAGATGCTAGATTCCTTCTATCCACTGCCACCACTGCTTCCGGCACTGGTTTTTCAAAAAGTGTTAACTGTAGATTCTGTGATAAGGCTTAATGAATAAAGATTTCTGTGGCTCCGGAGTCCAACATAGCCTTTACTGACTGTCACTTGTCTTCGATGTAGAATGAAAGGATCTTTTTTATGCCCAAGAATTTCCCTTCCTGTTTTCTTGAGCTAGCAAGTTTTCAGGTTTCCTTACCACTGTGGTTACAGCTACTTGAGTGTCCCACATTCTGTTCTTTGGTTTTATCATATAATCCCTTACATAATGACCTTTTTGCCCACAGTAGAGATATAGACCATTTTTACACCTCTTTTCTTGTTCTTCCATGGTCAATGACGCCCTTACAGGCCCAATTTACATGGGTTCCGCCGATGTGTTGATACCCCCTGTGGTGCTTCAACTTCTCTACTTCTCTCAAAGCGAGGAGAGGGACATTCTATTCACCTTCTATTGCCTTTACGTTCAGTTATTCTGTAATCCAACCGTAACGTAAGGTTAATTAATTCAGCAAAAGTAGCCAGTTGCAGTTCTATCGGGGTTAACACATCTTTCAGCTCTTCCCACAATCCTTGATAGAACAAGGCAACGTGTTTTGTTTCTGGTCAGTCTGTTTCTGCAACCAATTACTGGAAGGTGTTTATATACAACACCAATTCTTTGTTCCCTTGTTTCAATACTAGCAGTTCTTTATCAGCTGAAAACGCTATAACTCTATGCTCAAACACCTTCTCAAATTCTGTGCGAAAAGTGATCCAAATCACACAATATGGGATCATCTCTGCTTACTAACGGTACGGCTCACTGTGCTGCATTTCCTGCCATGTAAGAAATCATGAAGGCTACTCTGGATTGGCTGGTGTGAAGGCTTCAGGTCTGAAACTGAAATGAAGAAGGAATAACTGGACTTTACTAGTATCCCCTTCAAAGCATTCTGGTGCTGCTATAGGGTCGGGAGTCAGTATATCTACAGTGAATGGCGCTATCTGAGTAGCAAAAGAACCACCAAGGGACCTTCTTGAACCCACATCAAAAGGATTTTGTTGCATTTGTTCAACTTTAACTACAATTTACTTCGGTTTCGGCCCTGGACTCTACTACGTCTTGTTGTACCAATGCTAAGGCATGTAGAACATCCTCTAAGGTGGCCATTCTGACCTCGAACCACTCAGGAGGAAGAAAATACATGGGCTGATTATTCTGTTAGCCAAGCAGATCCTCAGGAATGGCTCGAGGCTCAATGGAGTCCAACTCTCAATAACCCCACCTCTGCAATGCTATAGCAGCTCAGAGATTGAAGGTGATCAAGCAAGGAAATGGAGTAGGACTCGCAAATAAAAAAAAATCCTAATCCTACTTGGGACTGCTCTAACGTCTTTGTTTTATCAGTGCATATTACCTCTGAAAGCTGAGATTAAATGTAAGGTCATCACTTTGTGTTAGATCTGGCAGCCTTGGCGTGATTTTCCCCGACATTTTTTACTGTGTGTTGGACTTCATTTTTGCTGGTCTAGATGCTTTGGGCACTTTTCCACTGTTGTTCAGTGCCAGTGCAAGTGCTCCTTCTGTAAAAAAAATTCATGGATTAGTGTTTCCATAGTTGGCTTATTTAGTTTACTGTTAAGTCCCTTGTACAGTGTACCGTGTGTGCCCAGGGCCTCTAAACCAAATGCTGCTAGTGGACTTGCAACACTGGTTGTTCCACCCACACAAGCAGCCTTGCAAAAGGGTCTCAGGCCTGCCACTGCAGTGCCTGTGTGCAGTCGAGTACGGTCATGTCGACCTGGCAAGTGCACCCACTAGCCAGACCCTAACCTTCCCCTTTCTTATATTTGAAACACTCCTAAAGTAGGCCCAATATACCCCTGTGGGCAGGGTGCAGTGTATGTGAAAGGTAGGAAATGACATGATGTTTGTGGCATGTCCTTATAGTGAAATACTGCCTATTTTGTTTTTCACTATTGAAAGGCCATCTATCCCATAGGATAGAATAGGGAGAAGTGTGTCTCACTGGTTAGAAGCGGCAGATCCTGAAGCAGAGGTCGGCCCGGGACCAGGGTTCAATTCCCGACGCGGCAGGGTCTTGGGTCAATGTCCGCGGACTCGATAATTCTCGCCTAGGTGCCTACGCTAACCATGGGTCCCACTCTGCAACTCTGGGCAATAGCTTGCTTAATCTCCACAACGGCCCTAGCAGCGCCGGGGATGCCTGGCTTCACCTTGGGGGTGCCCTCTCACAGGGATAGCCAGGACGGGTTCCCCAGCGGTATACAGCGCCAGGACGCCACGTAACGAGGTAACAGTGCGCTTTACAAGTATACATACATTACATTACTTATAAAATCTTATAAGTATAACTGCCCATGTGAACAAGATTGGAAAATTGAGTTTAGTATGCCTGAACTCAGAATCTAAAAATGCAGCCACTTGGGGAGTTAGGTGTGTCCTGCCTTTCCAGGGTGATTCTGGGCTGGGCTGAATAGACCTGGGCTCCATTCAGAGTAGGGGGAGAGATTTCTTTCACATCTGAATGGGCCTGGTCTGCCATGGGCAATGCTGTCTCCCCCTCCTGCCAGGAAGCCGGGCCAGAGACGACAGAACTTGTTTTGCTGAGCACAGACTCTCTGCCTCCAGAGAACAAAGGATTTCGTACTATAAAAAGCGGGGCCCAGACCCCTAAGCTTTAGATCACTTTTGGACTTCAAGAGGAACCTCTGCCAAGGAGAAGAGCTGGAAGAAACTGGAGGAAGAGTACTGCACCTTTGCTGTGTGCTGTCTGGGGTTGGCTTGCAGTAGCTGTTTCTGCCAAGGGGAGGAACTGTGTGTGTATCCTGCTTGAGAAAGTATCTCCAAGGGCTTGGAAGTACAGCTTGCCCACTGTTCAAGAAGTCTCAGAAACAGCAAAGACTTCACCACCCTTCTGGGCACCGTTTCTGGAACCATTGGTTTAAGTCACCGCAGAAGAAAAGAGCAGCCAACTCTGTTACTGAGTCTGTCACAGGTTCCGTGTCCGGAAGGCACTGCAGAAGGCACCACCGCACTTCGCACCGCATCCTTGGCCCCACCAACATCGCTGGGTGACCATCACCGAGCCGTCGCTTGTACTGTATCATGTTGGCACCCCACTCTGCACCGCCTCGCTTCACTCTTCCCGGACGTCACCGTCGCTGCCCAACTGTCTCCGTTGCTTGCTTCGTGACCTGCCAGCACCGCATCGAGCACCGCTTCACTCTACATCGCAAGCCTTGCCCTCACCAGCATCATTGGACGACCGTCGCCGAGCCACGGTCTGCATTGTACAGTGAGGGCACCGCACACTGCACTTCTCCGCAACTGTAAGGGTTGACCTGACCGGACCGTAATAACGTGTCGGCCGCAATGAGAAAGGTACTGTCTCCAAGTCTGTCGACACTTTAGCTGGCCCGTACCATCGTGGTCGGCTGGAACTGTTAGACTCCGTCATTTTCAGAATCACTGCAGCCCCGGACGGAGCTACTGACTCGTAAGAACTGTGTTTTTCAACTATTTATCCATTTTAAAGATTATCTAGCAAAGTAACTTTTTTACAGTATTGTATGTTGTATTATTGTCGTATTTGGTCTTGTTGGTTTAGATAAAGTTTTGCGTATTTTTTCTAAAATGGTGTGGTGTCCATTTGTAGTGTTTTCACTGTGTTACTGTAGGTATGCACAAATGCTTTGCACACTGCCTCTGAGATAAGCCTGTCTGCTCGTGCCAAGCTATCAAAGGTGTGAGAATGGGTTATTTTTAACCCTGGGCAAGGCACTACGCTACGCTCGTGTAGTTTGCGAAGTTTGCGCAACTTTGCACTACGCGAACTACACGTAGTACAGCGCAAACATGCGTAGCGTAGCGTAGTGCAGTGGTCATTTTTTGCTTGCTCGCGGTCCTCAACGTCAAGTTGGCGACCGCGAGCAAGCAAAATTACATCCTTGCGAGACTTTTTCCTTGTTCGCGATCAGCAACATCAAGTTGCGTGCATGAAAAATAAACCTCCCGGCGAGATTCTCAAAGCGGAGAGGTTAGGATTCTCATTGCGAGTGGTCACGCATGCTCGCGACCGCTCGCGATGAGAAACTACCAGTCCGCGTTGAGAAAGCTGCAGCTCGAGTAAAAATCTACTCGAGTGGCAGAAAAGTACAGCTCGCACTGTGCAAGATGCCGTTTTCAATGATTGCACTGTGCCGGATGCTTGTCTGCACTGTGCAATCATTGAAAACGACATCTTGCACAGTGCGAACATGCTACTATGCAGTTCGCGTAGTGCTACTCGTAGCTCGCGTAGTGGAAAGTGCACTTTGCGTAGCTACGCGTAGCGCTACTTTGCGAACTACGCCCACCCCTAGTTATTTTAGAATTGTATCCCTCTTCCCCTACCTAGGAAGGAGGATCCTTACTTGGACAAAGGTGCTAACCATTGCCAACTTAAGACCCCCATTTCTAACACTGTATTACAGGGGAAGATCTGATTGCCACCTCTTGAACCCTTAGCTAATAGAAAGGCAAAACAGAAATAGGATATCTAATGTTCCTCGTACTTTGTAAAATCCAAGCAACCAATCAGAAGAGAATATAAAAGCCCCCCACTCAGAACAAGTTAATTGCAGTCACATACGTACGCTCTACTGCCACACACAGCTTGTGTTTTTCATAGTTAATTAATATTTAGCTTTTGACTAAACTCTGTTTGTCTCACAGCATAGAATAGGATCCCAGCACTAACCCTGTGCAAGACACCTCAATAAGCTCTCCATGCCAAGTGGCCCGCCCTACCACTGGCACAAGCAGGAGGAGTTACTCCCACGGAGAAGTCACTCAAAGATCGGAAGATGGCGGCATAAGGAAATCAGTGCCCGCCGTGCTTTTCAGGACATAACACACCAAACCCACACAAATGAACTTTGAGGAGCATACTACAGTGCAGGTGCACCCTTACCACTCCTTCTGAGGAGTGGTTGTTGAATCACCTTGAAATGCTGCTCATAATGAATAATCACGAAATCAGGTCAAATTAGGGCTTGGGTGGCAGAAAGCTGCAGCAGTCCTTTCTCCCGCAAGAAGAGCTGAATCAACAATAGAGACCAGATCGCCTGCAGGTATGTTGAGGAAGAGGTGCTAGCCAAGAGTGTGTTAACTTTCAGAGCAAGCAAAAATCTCTTTCACACGCCACACGTGCAGGGCAATTCCTGCATTCCGTTCTCAGCAACAATGGGGGCTTTCTTTATTGTCACCTCCAGCTGTGCCAAAGATAAAGGCCAAGTTAAGGGGCAATCAAGGGGGCCCTTTTCATCGAGTATTCAGACTGGACGTGGCCTGGAACTTGACATTTAAATGCAAATACAACGGAGGGGAAACAAAAGCACACAGCTTGTTATCTCTTCACAGGTACTTAAGAGAGGCATTATTTTGCCTTTGTTCAGTCCCTTAATGTAAGTAAGAGCATGCACTGTAAGAATGTCTGTCCAAGTATTTGCAAAACTAACAATTTAAATAACACTATTTTGTTTCTTTTATAGCAATACTCATCCCAATGCATGGTGTCAGAGCGCTTTACATAACATATACATTATACATTGACAATAAATTATGTAAGTGTGTAACTCAAAGTACAAGATGTGTTACATGAGTCAATGGGGGTTATAAGGTGTAGGGTTCACATCTCCTTCATAGCTCACTGTGCTATATTAGTAGGATTACAATTTATGAACTGTAATTAACAAAAGGATCTCTGTGTTCAAAGCAGTAACTTGCTTACCTAGCTATATAAAATAAAAATCTCTCATCTGCAAGTTACGTGATGTGCTTTGCAGGAGACAAATTAATCTTCTATACTACTTTGATGCAAATCTGAGACTAGACAAAACAAAGATCTCTCCAGCAAAAGTGTTAACCTCCAGGGTTATCTTACCATTTTTATTATTATTTTCTGATATTTAATCAGCACCTCTGCAGCAGATGCCTTAAACCCATAAAATATATTAAAATTCTGATTTTGCAACCAATTAAGCAAAAGATCTATTGCCATGCTTCTTGTTGGCAATTTTTTTGTGGCAAGGTTTAAAGCAAATGTTATTACTTGAGGCCCAGATTTTGTGTCAGGATTGCATCACTTTTTTTGGCACAAGCCCAAAGCTAAATCTAATTTGCTAAATCTCATAATGCGCTTAAATGTGCTCATGATATACCTGATAAACATATGTGTGAGGTCTTAATATCTGATCTCACTTCCGTAGAGGTTACTTTCTGTGATCTCACGTGCAATGCTACGAATCGTAGCGTCATGTGCTAAGGTGGCACGCGCACTGATGTCACTTGCAAACTACCTAACTTTGTTAGGCCCCCCACTTCTTTTTTTAGGACTTGTACCCTGGAGGAGGTGGTGGTGGGTGGAAGGTGGGGGGCTGTCAGTATAATCACGTATGCAACCTGTTGTTTACTGTGCAGTTATAAAGTGAAAGAGCAGCCGGGAGAGAATCAAATTACAGCAAACCATGGTGTAGGCTTGTATGCAGGGCCGGTGGCAGGAGAGTGGAAGGGTTGATGCCACTGATCAGGGTAGAGGTGCCTGCGCCCTGTTCCAGGGCAAGAGAAGACAGGAAACTAGGAGCAACGTTGGGCACCAACGCATCCCCTCTCTTCTTGTTTCGGAACCTAGCAGGGGTGCATTTAGGCTTGCAAGAGTGTCTTAGACTCTCGCGGGCGTGCCAGCTTAAAAGTAGAGAGTTATGATTGGCCCTGGGATCTTTATTTCCCTTAGGTCATCTTGCTCCTGCGGAAGGAAGAGTCCTGCAAGCACTCTGATTAGCTTCCAGCAACATGACAAAAATGTTGCTGCCAGCCATTACAGGCTCAGAGACTTAGCATAGCAAAGAAATAGTCTCAGACACCTAAAGCATGCCTGTTTGAAAGGGGCTAAAACAGTTTATATTGATTTAAGACTGAAAAGGAACTATTACGAGTAAAATAAAGTGCCACAATAATGCAGCAAAAGGTAAAGTTTTCTGCCGCAAAATTTAAATTTTTGTGCTGCATAATTTGCAAATCTATGCCGCAATATCCTGGAGAGTCTGAATAACAGAGCTTGAACCAGCCTAGCTCCCTACGCACTTGCAACTCACTGTTCCCGTTCTTCCCACCATGCCCCAACTTCCTTAACGTCTCTCCATAAAGGACGTGTATAGTTTTACTATCTACAAAAGCAGCCCTGACAGCGTTTAATGTACTGTGTGCCTCACTATGTATGTTGCGTGTGTCATTGTGATTAGCAAGTGAGGAGAAAACGATTTACAATGTCAAACAATGGCAATGCAATAAACTTATCAACGAAAAAAACATGGAGAAAGTTGAGGAGGTACTTAACTCTGGCTGCGGAGCAGCGAAGATAGAGGGGGCGTAAATACAGTGTAAGGGCTATAAAGGGACATAGCTTATGCCGATTGGACAGTGTTATGGTGTTTTTTTTCCCCTAAGTTTAATGAAAAGATCGTTTTTTGGTTGATATTGTGAAATTACTGCTGTAAAAATAAAGCGAAGTGAGAAAGCATAATACTCGCCTCCGGTCCTGACATAGAAGAAGTACTTTGTCATCAAAAGTTCCATCGCCTACAAGCTGTATTCCTCCTCTTTACACCCTGAGGAAATATGGTCTCTTTATATTAGGGTTAGACTGAGGACCCCACTATTGCTAGCTCATACCATCTGTGGTCAAAAAATGTCTCTAGGTCAGTGTAGCGGGTTGTGGAGGAAAAGGCAAGAGGCGGATTTTTGTGGTTGAAGGTTTTAATTGGCTGTACAGAAAGTCGGTACAAGTCTTCCTTAAAGGGAACCTCCTCGGGGATCTGCTCCTCAACGTTCGTCTCCTGGGGCGGGGTCCGTCTTCCTCCCGTGTAAGACGTCGGGGACTCCGGCGTGGATGCGACTCTTCCGGCTCCGTGATGACACCAGGACCGTCATCCGGAAGAGAAAAGAAGAAAGGGCAGGTATCAGACTACAGTCCTGATCTCTGAAGTGTTACCAGGGAAAGGGAGTGAGGGAATCACCACCAGTGCTATGTACAGTTCACTGTGAGGGAACGGGGTGTAAAGGGAGGGGAGAACGGGGAATCCAGGTCAGGGGACGGGTCTACCCCTCCTCTCCACCCAGCCCGCGATACGGCTCCGTACCTCGGTGAGCCACACACCTCCTGGCGTGCGGCTGGGCGGCTTGTGATGCCGATGGCCTCCTGGCTCCCGCGCCGCCAACGGGTCACTCCTCCTTTCTGCCGGGGATGGTACAACGATTCTTCCGGTCTTCTCTGCTACGATTCCTTCTCCCTTCGTATCCTCACTCGACTCCGCTCCAGCTCCTCCTACGCCTCCGGTGAACAAGCACACCTGAGTGCTGTCGACTGCGGTATTTGACGATGGTGTAGGCTCCTCCTCTTCACCAGTGTGGAGCCAGTTAAAGGGACCGCCGTCCTCGTATTCCTCATCCCGTGAACAGTCGGGATCCTGTGCATACACCCAATCATTAGTCTGGGGAGATAAGAGGGGGGTCACATGATGAACACCTTGGCAGCAGGGTGGCCGGCCTCCCCGCGCTACAGTCAGACAGCTGCTCATGTAAGTTCAGAGGTCAAGAGACCACAGCACACTTAATGCTCCTTTGCTCTCACGCCCTCTCTGAACGGAGAAAAATGTGCTGCTCCCTATTTGTAGAGCAGAATATAAGAACATTGTTGGACCTGGCCCTTTTTGGCAGGTTCACCCTGAAACTTTTTGCTTTTTCCTAGCCTGTTTCTGGAACCTGGGTTGGTGATTTTAGGCCTCTGCGCACTTTTTCACTGTGGTACAGTGTAAAGTGCGTGTGCTCTCTGTGTATGTGTGGTGAGTGACCTGCCCTCCCATAGGAATGAATGGGGAATATGTATGCCCATGGTAGTTCCTGATGTGTGGGGAGTGCAGGGTCGAGTTTAATATGTGTGAACTCGTGAGATTGAATGCTGCGTAATGGTGTATGCGGCATGGTTGTGTCTAGTCTAGAAGTGCCACTTTTAGAAGTTGGCATATTTGTGTAGTGAGTCTGCTGGCACGTGTTTGGCTGGTGAGCCTGGCCCAGGAGTGCCTGGGCCTGCTTGTGGATTGACTGTCTGGTTTGAGTGTGACAGGGGCTGCAGAGCCCCCAGGAGGTTGTCTGAGTCAGCCCGTGGATGAAAGGCAGCATCTGCTGCCAGGGAAGTGGGAGGAGTTAGCACCTGATAGTGAAGGGCTGTGCCTGCCTGACCACAATGCTGGCTCCACCTCCCCGCTGGGCGACTGTCACCTCTGTCCCTGATACTGGAAGGACTTCCCTATAACCAGTTCTAGCTGGTTCTCACACTGCCTACACACGCGGAGATACTCCTTCGGGAGTCGATTCCCAGCGCGGTATAAGATTGCAAATAAATAAATAAAACAAAGACTTCAAAGACTTTTCTGTGTATAAGAAGGGGCTGTGTCCCCTTCCAAAATCTTCTTGTTTCTGACTTGAATCTACCAGGGGCGGGCGCTGCCCAGTCCCTGGATGCCTGGAGGACTTCTGGGGTACCCCTCTGCCTTGCCTGGGCTGATAGGGGGACTTTGCTTTGCCCTGCCCAGCCCCTGGACCCCTGAAAGGCCTTTGTTGCCGGACTTTCTGCTCCCCTAAACACCTGGAAGCGCTTTATTCCTGCTCTAAGCGCCTGGGAGCGCTTTTATTTCTACTAGGACCTTGTTGGTCCTCTAGCGCTTGGTAGCGCTTTTATTCCCCGTTTAATTAGTTAATTTACGGGTGCTACCCCGTTTTTATTTAATTATTCGAAGCCGGTGCCCACCCGGCATTGCCCCGTGTTGGATTCACCGGCGCCAGCCCGGAGAGCGATCAGGAGGCGCTATCCTGCCCCCCTGCCCCGGGGCCGCGCTGCGATTGGCCGCAGCCGCGACCCGGAAGTCAGGCAGGCCGGGGGCGGGACGAGGAGGACAACAGGAAGTGGCCGTGGCGAGCCTCTCGGCGGCCATTGTCGAAGTCCCGGTCCCGAGATGGGGGACCGGGTGAAGCCGGGCACTTTTGCAAAGGCGGGGCTCTCGTGAGGAGAGAGCCCCGCGGTGGTGGCAGAGAGCCCCGGGTCCCAGGAGGGGGCCCGGGTGAATCCAGACAGGCGGCCGATGCCGCCAACGGCAGTGCGGGGCTCCCAGGAGTCCAGGGGAGCCCCGCAGGAGAAGCGCTGCTCCATCCAGAGGAGCCCGGTGAGTGATGTCGGGCCAGGGGGAAGCTCTGTGCGATGCCGGTTGGAGGCACTTGAGTCAGGGCGGCCCCGGATGGCAGTGGGCCGCCCCACCGCATTCTTGTTTGGCCCCCGAGGGCCCCGGGGGCATTGTTGTAGGTTTCCGAGCCCTGAGGGGCTCCGTGGCAGTTCTTAGAGCCCCGAGGCTCCAACGATTGGGCACACCATTGTTTGCAGAGTCCCCAGTGGGGGACTCCAACGATCGGGAGCAGTTGTGCGAGACCCTCGAGGGTCCCGGGGGGCATTTGGTTCTCGAGCCCCCCCCAAGGAGGGGCTCAGACGACGCCGCATGTTTCTTCAGAGCCTGTGAGGCTCAAGGGGCATTTGTAGTTTGAGTCCCGAGAGGCTCCCTGCCCACATGATTGTTTGTAGAGTCCCCCCGAGGGACTTGGGGCACATTTTGTTTAAGAGCCTATGTGGCTCCAACGTTTGGGGCACGTGACATGCCCAGAGCCTGTGTGGCTCCAGCAGTGGGCGCAGTTTGCGCCAAAGGGTCAGTGAGGGCCCTGTCGCAGTTTTTTTATGTTTCCCAGCTGCCCAGCAATTAGTGGGCAGCTGCACCGTTTAGGTCTTGTGACTGTTCCCAGGTGCCCAGCAAGTAGTGGGCACATGCACCGTTTAGGCCCCTGACATTGAGACACAGGGCGTCTTAGCCCCAACAAGGCCAGTTGGCCTAGGGACTGCCACAGGTGGTGGCTTATGTAGGTTTTGCGCAATTGTATGGTTATTGCTCCTCTGAATGTGATTTCTTGCATCATGTGTTATTCCTGCACCTCTGAATGTTTTTAGACATCATGTGATTTTTGCGCTATTGTATTGTTCTGGTACCTCTGAATGTATTTTTATTGCATCATGTGCTTTGTTCTGAACACCGCTGAATGTGTAGGTTTATGCATCATGTGTTTCCCTTTACTACTCCTCTGAATGGGTATTTATGCATCATGGGTAATGTGTTCTTTCCTAGACCCCTAAATGCTGTGTGATACTTAGGTGGTTGTTCTTTTTGATACAGGTGGTCCTAGTGAGGTCCTGGTCCCCTGCGTGACATTCTCCTAAGGTGGTTAGGGTTGCGTAGGTGGTACTTACCTGTTCCCAGTAGTTACTGGATGTGATTTATAACTGTTATATTGTTTCATTTCTTATTTTCTATGATCTACAAGGTACTATTTCTAAATGTGTTGATTCTGACAGTGACCCATGTGGCCATGTCTTGTAAATAATCCCTTATGAATATTGCCCGTGCCAGTTGGCACAATGTACATGTGTGATTTCTATCTAATGTGTTTTTACAATACAAAAGTTATTTTAATATAACCTTGTGTGGAGTTCCTTTTGTGGTGTGCCTAGGATGTTGTTGCTGTTGTGTGCTGGCGCAAATGCTTTACACATTGCCTCCGAGTTTAGCCTCACTGCTCGTGCCAAGCTACCAAGGGGGTGAGCAGGGGTTATCTTGGCGTGTGACTCCCTCGCCGTGACTAGAATGGTGGTTTCTGCCTGGCTTTGGCGTCAGCCTTAGCCTACCAGAAATAGCCAGTTCTAACATTGTTGGTCAGCGGTGCGGATTTGGACTTGTGTTTGTGCAGTGCCACAGCGACAGCTGGCTACATTACAAAACTCTGCATTTTTCAGATAGTCACATGTTTGGGATTATTGTTGTGATTTTGTTTGTCCTCAAGAGTGTCATTTTCAGATGGTGTTCCTGCGCTTTATGTTTAGTGGCAGATGAGAGAAAATGACAGGGCGGGATGCCAGTAGAGGGGGAGGTTCCCATAGATTAGTAATACCTTGCTGGGTCCAGTGTCCAATCCCTGTTCCTGTCCCTGTGTGGGTAGATGGAGAGAGGGAGTGTGGAGGAGAAATGGCTTGCTTGGGAGGGTGGTTATCCCCTGAGTGTAGTGTGTGTGTGTCTGGATTCCCCAGTATGGTAGGATCCAGTGGTGGCAGCTTAAATGTGTCCAGTGTGTGAAGTCCCATTCCCAGTTCCCAGAGTATGGTGCCTGGTGCTCAGTAAGAGGGGTACACGTTGAGAGTCAGAGGCAGTGAGGAACTGTCTCACCAGTCTGGAGGGGGAGTGTGTGGATGAGTGGTGTCCTGAACTGGAGGAGTTGGTGTGAGTTTTTTTTAAGGAGCTTGCACGTGAGGTGTACCTCTGGTGGTGTGCAGGAGGTCCTGCAGAGTTCAAGTTCAAGTTCAGAAATTTGTATAGCGCACTACTCACCCATAGGGTCTCAAGGCGCTTGTGGGAGGGGGAGCATTATTTATCGAATAGCCATGTTTTGAGTTCCTTTCTGAAGGAAATGTGGTTCTGTGTGAGGCGGAGGTGAGTGGGGAGAGAGTTCCAGGTCTTGGCCGCCAGGTAGGAGAAGGATCTGCCTCCCGTGGTGGATCTGTGGATGCGCGGAACTGCGGCAAGTGCTTGGTTGGAGAATCTAAGTTGGTGGGTGGGTGTGTAGAAGGACAGTCGTGTGTTGAGGCAATCGGGTCCTAGTTTGTAGAGGGCCTTGTGAGCGTGGGTGAGGAGACGGAACGTTATTCTCTCGTTGACGGCAAGCCAGTGGAGGTCTTTCAGGTGGCCGGTAATGTGAGCTTGGTGAGGGATGTCCAATATGAGTCTGGCCGATGCATTTTGGATGCGTTGGAGTTTTTTCTGTAATTTGGCTGTGGTTCCGGCATAGAGGGTGTTTCCATAGTCCAGTCGGCTAGTGACCAGTGCGTGGGTGACCGTCTTTCTTGTTTCGGTGGGGATCCAACTGAAGATTTTTTTGAGCATACGGAGTACGTTGAAGCAAGAGGATGAGACGGCGTTAACTTGTCTGGTCATCGAGAGGGAGGAGTCTAGGATGAAGCCCAGGTTGCGTGCGTGGTCTGTGGGTATGGGTGCTATACCCAGGGCCGGTGGCCACCATGAGTCGTCCCAGGCAGAGGGGGATGATCCTAAGATGAGGACTTCTGTTTTGTCTGAGTTGAGTTTTAGGCGGCTGTTCTTCATCCATTCGGCTACTTCTTTTATGCCTTCATGAAGATTGGTTTTGGCGGTGTTAGGGTCTTTGGTGAGGGAAAGGATCAGCTGGGTGTCGTCAGCGTAGGAGATGATGTTGAGGTTGTGTTGTCGCGCGATGGGTGCTAGGGGGCTCATGTACACGTTGAATAGGGTGGGACTGAGTGATGATCCTTGTGGGACTCCGCAGATGACTTCGGTGGCCTCTGATTTGAAAGGGGGGAGTCGGACTCTCTGGGTTCTCCCGGCGAGGAACGAGATGATCCAATCTAATGCTTTTCCTTGTATTCCGATGTTGCTGAGGCGTTGTATGAGGGTGCTATGACAGACTGTGTTGAAGGCGGCGGAGAGTTCGAGTAGGATGAGGGCAGCTGTTTCTCCGTTGTCCAGTAGCATTCGGATGTCATCTGTCGCTGCAATGAGGGCGGTTTCGGTGCTGTGTTTGGCTCGAAAGCCGGACTGTGAGGGGTCGAGGGAGTTGTTGGATTCAAGGAAGGCGGCGAGCTGTCTATTGACAGCTTTCTCAATGACTTTGGCTGGGAAAGGGAGGAGGGAGATGGGGCGGTAGTTCTTAAGTTCAGAAGGGTCAGCTGTGGGCTTCTTCAGGAGGGCAGTGAGTTTGGCGTGTTTCCAGCTTTCTGGGAAGGTAGCGGAGTTGAAGGAGCAGTTGATGACATCACGGAGATGGGGTGCGATGATGGAGTCTGCTTTGTTGAAGATGTGGTGGGGACAGGGGTCGGTTGGCGAACCTGAATGGATGGAGTTCATTAGGCGGATGGTGTCTTCAGTGGTGATTGGGTTCCAGGCGTTAAGGTTGTTAGAGAGCGGTTTAGTTTTGGAAGTGGGTGGGGTGGGCTGTTCTTTCGAAATGTTCTTAAAGCTGTTGTGTATGTCGGCGATTTTTTTGTAGAAGAATGAGGATAATGAGTCGCAGAGGTCTTGGGAGGGAGTGATGTCGTTTGAGGCTGCGGTGGGGTTGGTAAACTCTTTGACGATGTTGAATAGTTCCTTGCTGTTGTGGGCGTTGTTGTTTAGTCGATCTTTGAATGCTGATTTCTTGGTGGTGCGGATCAATTGGTGGTGTTTGCGGGTGGCTGCCTTGTAGGTGGTCAGGTTGTCAGTGGTTGGGTTTTTTCTCCATGTTTTTTCGAGAGTACGGCATAGTTTCTTGGAATTCTTAAGGTCATCATTGAACCAGGGGGGCTTTTTGCTACCTTGTTTGATCTGGTGGTTTTTCAGGGGTGCTAATTCGTCAGCGCTGTGAGTGTTCCATTGTTTGAGTTTGGTGGCAGCTTCGTTTGGGTCTGATGAGAATGCGGGAGGGTTTTTGTTGAGCGATGTGAGGAGTTGGTCGGTGGTGATTTTGTTAAATTTTCTTCGAGTGATAGGTTGTGGGGGGTTGTGAGTCGTGGTAGTTTTGTAGCTGAAGTGAACACAACTATGGTCCGTCCAATGGAGAGCTGTGGTATGATTGAAGGAGATGTGTTTGCTGGAGGTGAAGATAGGGTCAAGCGTGTGTCCGGCTAAGTGGGTGGGGGTGTCAACAAGTTGTTTGAGTCCGAGATTGGCCAGGTTGTCCAGAAGGGTGGTGGTGTTGCTGTTGTTTATCTTTTCCAGGTGGAAGTTGAAGTCTCCCAGTAGAATGTAGTTCTCGGAGGGGAGGGCATGCGGGCTGATGAAGTCAGTGATGTCTTCGCAGAATTGTTTACGGGTTCCTGGTGGTCTGTAGATGAGGGTGCCTCTAAGTGTGGTCCTGGGGTCGGTGTGGATCTGGAAGTGGAGGTGTTCGGCGGTTGCAAGGTAGTCGTCGAAGCTGGTCGTGATTCTGATGGTGTTCTTAAGAACGATGGCGATGCCGCCTCCTGTTTGGTTGGTGCGGTCTTTTCGGATGATCTTGTACGCGTCCGGGATGGCTATGGCGATGTCGGGTGCTGATGATGCGTTCATCCAGGTTTCTGTGAGGAAGGCGATGTCCGGTGACGCAGTGTCGAGTAGGTCCCAGAGTTCTGTTGCGTGTTTGTGGGTCGAGCGGGTGTTTAGCAGGATGCATTTCAGGTGGTTAGAGTCGGAGCTGTGTTTAGAGGTCGTGGATTTGGTGTGGGTTTTGATGCAGGCGAACTTGCATGAGTGGCAGGCGAAGGGACCGTGGGTGCGTCCTGGGGCAGCCTCGTAGCATTGTGCTGTGCGTCCGGGGTTGAGGGCTAGGAGGGTCGAGGCGTCATACGTTAAGCGGGTGGAGTGGGATTTGCGAGGGCCAGGGGGTCTGGCGCTGGGCGCGATTCAGTCGCGGACGGGCGTAGGCGGGCTTACCTTTGGCGCACCTTCGGTGCGCATGGGGCGCGTCCGCTGCGCGTTAACGCTGCGCGCAAATGCATCGGTCATATGAGGATAGTGGAGGGGGAGGGGCGAGGGGGGATCAGCTGGGAGGCGGGATCGTGGTGGAGGGGCCGGGCTCCTATTCACAACAACAACAAAAATGGCTGGCGATTCTAAACCGGGACAGGCTGTGCACGATATTAATTAATGCGGAGGCAATGCGAGTCAATGAGGGCACACAGAGCGAGCACCACACCACAGTAGCTGAGAGTTTACTAAATTATGGCGGATGCAGCTGAGGAGGAAATGCGAGCAGCGCAGGCTCTAGGAGAAATTATAGTAAGTTACAGGAATAAATAAATCGGCAGCAGAGTGCAGCGTGCAGCGCAGGCACCAGTGAAAATAGTTATAAGCAGGGTAAATCGGCAGCAGAGTGCAGTGAGATACGATACCCAGGTGGGACCAGGGGTCGTGGGGAGCGTCCGCTTCCGATGATATCAGGGCGGACACAGCGCAAACAAAGGACGAAGCGAGGCAAGGCACTTAGTGGGAGGGGGGATCAGCTGGGAGGCGGGATCGTGGTGGAGGGGCCGGGCTCCTATTTACAACAACAACAAAAATGGCTGGCGATTCTAAACCGGGACAGGCTGTGCACGATATTAATTAATGCGGAGGCAATGCGAGTCAAAGAGGGCACACAGAGGCACTGGACAAGAAGGTGGATGTCTGGCGGTGTGCTAGATATCTTGCAGAGGCATTGGGGAGTGATTCGAAAAGTAGTGGCTTGTGTATCTGATGATCCTGTATAGGTGAAGAGGTTCATGTGTAGCCCAGCTAGGTCCCATTAGGATGGTAGGGGTGTAGGGGCTCACGTCCTGTCTCAGTGGAGGCGGAGTGAGTGTGGGACGGTGTGTCCCACGTTGGCCCGAATGCCTGTCTCAGGGCCTGGAGGGTTCCCTAGGGAGCGCCAGGTCAGGGGCCTAGGCTGTATTACAAGTCATTTGAGGAGGATCTTCCTGTGTCCAGAGGACGGGGAGTGTCTGTAATCAGAACTCCGGCGGTCCTGGTGTTGGGCTGTATCGCTCCTAGGTGGGAGGGTGCAGAAGTCCTGGTTCGCTGGGCATTTAACCGTCTAGAGTGCTTGACCATTTGTGGGGCCTCTGGAGTTTGTTCCCTGAGGAGGGGGGAGGCCAGGTTCAGGTTCAGCCTGACCTGGAGGGAAGGGCATCTGTAATCAGTGTCCCGACCTGGTGGTTGGCTTCCCGAGGTACCGCTCCAAGGTGGGAGGGTGCAGAACTCTGGAAGGGGGTGCAGAGGGACGGTGTACTTCTGTCCCCGGTGCAACCTGAGGGTTTAGATCCTAGGTTGGGAGATTAGGAAACTTCCAGGTCAAGAGGAATCTCTATCAAATTGGATCAGCTGAAGAGACTGAGGGGGCTGCCCTTGCTGTGTGATCTGGGGCTCACCTGCAGTTTGTTGTTTCCACTAAGGTAGAGGAAAGGGGGCTTTGCTGTGTGCTGTGTCCCCCCACCTGCTTGAAGAGGGACTGTGCTGTGTGCCTTGTACCTCAGAAGTGAAATAGTTTCCAGGTGGTAGACCAGGTATGGAGTGAGGTCCTGATCTGGTAGGAGAATTGTGTTCTGGTGAGTGCTTCCCTGTAAGGGTGCGGAAACCCAGAAGTAGAGGTAGGGTGGGGCATGCTTGCCCGTGTCCTCTGGTCAGCCTGAGGGGGTAGTCCCTAGGTTGAAGGATCAGTGGTAGTTGTAGCTACCCTGAGAGAGAGAGAGAGGAGAATGGCTATTGTGTGCCAGGGGTTACTGCCCCCCACTCTGTGGATTGGTTAGGACCTGTGATATTTGGATGGCCTAGGGCCTGGTCTTGACCGTGGATGACTAGAGAGTACCAGTGGGGTATCCTAGTTGTGCCAGAGAGCTTTTGTTGAGGGAAATCTATGTGGGTTCAGAGTGGCGATAAACCGGAGGGTGTCCCTGCCGTGCGGGCCCGTGTCCGTGTTTTGTCGCCCAAAGCAAGGAAGCCCATCAGTGGAGTGATTGGTCTACCCTGCGTTTTGGCAGGAAGGGGTTGTGTTGGACCTGGCCCTTTTTGGCAGGTTCACCCCGTAACTTTTTGCTTCTTCCTAGCCTGTTTCTGGAACCTGGATTGGTGATTTTAGGCCTCTGCACACTTTTTCACTGTGGTACAGTGTAAAGTGTGTGTGCTCTCTGTGTATGTGTGGTGAGTGACCTGCCCTCCCATAGGAATGAATGGGTAATATGTATGCCCATGGTAGTTCCTGATGTGTGGGGAGCGCAGGGTCGAGTTTGATATGTGTGAACTCGTGAGATTGAATGCTGCGTAATGGTGTGTGCGGCATGGTTGTGTCTAGTCTAGAAGTGCCACTTTTAGAAGTTGGCATATTTGTGTAGTGAGTCTGCTGGCACGTGATTGGCTGATGAGCCTGGCCCAGGAGTGCCTGGGCCTGCTTGTGGATTGACTGTCTGGTTTGAGTGTGACAGGGGCTGCAGAGCCCCCAGGATGTTGTCTGAGTCAGCCCGTGGATGAAAGGCAGCATCTGCTGCCAGGGAAGTGGGAGGAGATAGCACCTGATAGTGAAGGGCTGTGCCTGCCTGACCACAATGCTGGCTCCACCTCCCCGCTGGGCGACTGTCACCTCTGTCCCTGATACTGGAAGGACTTCCCTATAACCAGTTCTAGCTGGTTCTCACACTGCCTACACAAAGACTTCAAAGACTTTTCTGTGTATAAGAAGGGGCTGTGTCCCCTTCCAAAATCTTCTTGTTTCTGACTTGAATCTACCAGGGGCGGACGCTGCCCAGCCCCTGGATGCCTGGAGGACTTCTGGGGGACCCCTTTGCCTTGCCTGGGCTGATAGGGGGACTTTGCTTTGCCCTGCCCAGCCCCTGGACCCCTGAAAGGCCTTTGTTGCTGGACTTTCTGCTCCCCTAAGCACCTGGAAACGCTTTATTCCTGCTCTAAGCGCCTGGGAGCGCTTTTATTTCTACTAGGACCTTGTTGGTCCTCTAGCGCTTGGTAGAGCTTTTATTCCCCGTTTAATTAGTTAATTTACGGGTGCTACCCCGTTTTTATTTAATTATTCAAAGCCGGTGCCCACCCGGCATTGCCCCGTGTTGGATTCACCGCCGCCGGCCCGGAGAGCGATCAGGAGGCGCTATCCCGCCCCCCTGCCCCAGGGCCGCACTGCGATTGGCCGCAGCCGCGACCCGGAAGTCAGGCAGGCCGGGGGCGGGACGAGAAGGACAACAGGAAGTGGCCGTGGCGAGCCTCTCGGCGGCCATTGTCGAAGTCCCGGTCCCGAGATGGGGGACTGGGTGAAGCCGGGCACTTTTGCAAAGGTGGGGCTCTCATGAGGAGAGAGCCCCGCGGTGGCGGCAGAGAGCCCCGGGTCCCAGGAGGGGGCCCGGGTGAATCCAGACAGGCGGCCGACGCCGCCAACGGCAGTGCGGGGCTCCCAGGAGTCCAGGGGAGCCCCGCAGGAGAAGCGCTGCTGCATCCAGAGGAGCCCGGTGAGTGATGTGGGGCCAGGGGGAAGCTCCGTGCGGTGCCGGTTAGAGGCACCTGAGTCAGGGCGGCCCCGGATGGCAGTGGGCCGCCCCACCGCATTCTTGTTTGGCCCCCGAAGGCCCCGGGGGCATTGTTGTAGGTTTCCGAGCCCTGAGGAGCTCCGTGGCAGTTCTTAGAGCCCTGAGGCTCCAACGATAGGGCACACCATTGTTTGCAGAGTCCCCAGTGGGGGACTCCAACGATCGGGAGCAGTTGTGCGAGACCCTCGAGGGTCCCGGGGGGCATTTGGTTCTCGAGCCCCCCCGAGGAGGGGCTCCGACGACGACGCATGTTTCTTCAGAGCCTGTGAGGCTCAAGGGGCATTTGTAGTTTGAGTCCTGAGAGGCTCCCTGCCCACATGTTTGTTTGTAGAGTCCCCCCGAGGGACTTGGGGCACATTTTGTTTAAGAGCCTGTGTGGCTCCAACGTTTGGGGCACGTGACATGCCCAGAGCCTGTGTGGCTCCAGCAGTGGGCGCAGTTTGCGCCAAAGGGTCAGTGAGGGCCCTGTCGCAGTTTTTTGATGTTTCCCAGCTGCCCAGCGATTAGTGGGCAGCTGCACCATTTAGGTCTTGTGACTGTTCCCAGGTGCCCAGCAAGTAGTGGGCACCTGCACCGTTTAGGCCCCTGACATTGAGACACAGGGCGTCTTAGCCCCAACAAGGCCAGTTGGCCTAGGGACTGCCACAGGTGGTGGCTTATGTAGGTTTTGCGCAATTGTATGGTTATTGCACCTCTGAATGTGATTTCTTGCATCATGTGTTATTCCTGCACCTCTGAATGTTTTTAGACATCATGTGATTTTTGCGCTATTGTATTGTTCTGGTACCTCTGAATGTATTTTTATTGCATCATGTGCTTTGTTCTGAACACCGCTGAATGTGTAGGTTTATGCATCATGTGTTTCCCTTTACTACTCCTCTGAATGTGTATTTATGCATCATGGGTAATTTGTTCTTTCCTAGACCCCTAAATGCTGTGTGATACTTAGGTGGTTGTTCTTTTTGATACAGGTGGTCCTAGTGAGGTCCTGGTCCCCTGCGTGACATTCTCCTAAGGTGGTTAGGGTTGCGTAGGTGGTACTTACCTGTTCCCAGTAGTTACTGGATGTGATTTATAACTGTTATTTTGTTTCATGTCTTATTTTCTATTATCTACAAAGTACTATTTCTAAATGTGTTGTTGATTCTGACAGTGACCCATGTGGCCCTGTCTTGTAAATAATCCCTTATGAATATTGCCCGTGCCAGTTGGCACAATGTACATGTGTGATTTCTATCTAATGTGTTTTTACAATACAAAAGTTATTTTAATATAACCTTGTGTGGAGTTCCTTTTGTGGTGTGCCTAGGATGTTGTTGCTGTTGTGTGCTGGCGCAAATGCTTTACACATTGCCTCCGAGTTTAGCCTCACTGCTCGTGCCAAGCTACCAAGGGGGTGAGCAGGGGTTATCTTGGCGTGTGACTCCTTCGCCCTGACTAGAATGGTGGTTTCTGCCTGGCTTTGGCGTCAGCCTTAGCCTACCAGAAATAGCCAGTTCTAACAAACATGTACTGAGGCTACGTCACTGCTTAAGGATGGAATCTGAACGATTGTTTCAGAAGGAGATCTGTAAAATTCTGTGCCCGGACTCTGCAAAAAGATTAGATCTGGTCCTAGTGGGTAAATTGATGTTAAGCTCATGTTAGTTGATATCCTAGATGTCCAGATGGTTCCGTCATACATTTTTTATTTTCTTATTATAAATATTGTGTTGATTCATTTATTATCCTAGTGTTATTAACAATATGTAACCTTTTATTGTTGTTTTTGTATGACCCTCGGGAATTGGACAAATAAACTACTACTACTGTTAACTAGATCTCTCATTTATGGGCAGTGCCACCTTGGTTTTTGTGCCTTCCCCAGAATTCGTCCTACTGGGCATCAAAGGACATCTTCAGGGGTACAGATACAAAACTGCATTTGTTATCGTGCGTTGAGAGACCTCCGAGGACCTCTACGGCTGTCCTCTGTAGATGAGTCTATAAAGAAACTGGGTCAAATTTATTTTGTCAAACCATTGTTAATGTTTTTTTAAAGACTGGTTGAGGAAACCAACCAGGTGAAAGAAGCCATTCTTTGAAAAAAAAATGTTTCTTCATGAAGATTTTTCTCTTTATGTGTGTCTTTTAAAGGGGGGGGGAGATTGTTTCCCTACTTAGTTGCACCTTTTTTAAAGGGTTCTCCTCTAGAATTATTTTGCCCCCCCCTTATCACTACTGCCATTTTACCCTTCCTTTTTTCTTTTCTACCCACTACTTCCGCCAATCCATCCACCCCCCTCCTCTCGCCTTCCCCCTTTTTCCCTTCTTACATTCGTCTTGGGTCTCCCCACCCCCTTTTTTTAACTGTTGGGTCACCAAAGACATAGAAGAACGACTACTGCAACCTTTTTTTGTAATCAGATTTTTCCTTTTCAAAGAATCTGAGCAGCAACAAAAGAGGAAAATGGCTTCGTGTTCTGACAATATATGCATGTTCAGCGTTCTAGATCTTTATGTGTTCTAAGTTCTAATGTTTGTTGCTGCTGTGTTTTGGGGAGCAATAAAGGTGATATACATATTATTAGCCTCCATGTCCTTAATAAATTCATGATTTTCTACCTATTAAAAGTTTGGAAAATCTCAATTTTCGTTGGTAAAGTATTTCGTCATTTTGATATTTCTTCAAAATGACGTTTTTTATTCCATCGGGCTGATTTTCTTCATTTTGGGAATCCTGCAGAATTGTGGCGTTCTTTCTACTATATCCAGCATCACAAAAGTACCTACTTTACCTGAGAATATGGGACCAGTATGGTAAAAGGTGCTGATAATGTACACCTCCTTGTGGACAGTAATGTCCTAAAGGAATCGCAACACTCAATTGGCTACTCACACTGGATGGTCTTGGAGCCAGAAGGGCAGGATGACCGTGGGGCAGTGCCTAACACCCAACGATGTGTGGCTGGAAAGCCAACACGGACTGTGGTAGGGATCCCAAGGAGTGAGTTGATACCCAAAAATGTTTGAAACGGTAAAGGCCACTGGCATGGGATTCCTTGAGCAGACATATCTGCGATGTGAGTCTCTGCATTCATTCTACACATGTACTTCAGAATACTTCTGAGTATGCTATTTCCTGTCCCTATTTTTAATTGTTTTTCTTTGTTTTTTTAAATCTGGGAAATAAGGGAAAACTGAAAATGAATATGATAGTTGTTTTGTTTAAAAGAAAGATCTGACACGCATCACTTGGAGTGCCCTTTACATACGTCTTCTGACGCCTAGTCTTGTCTTTGGCACCAAGCAGTGACTAGCTGCTTCAGTTCTCTAATCGTGCTGCAGTACTGCACCCTGCACCCATGCACTCTTCATGGAATTCACAAATTGCGAAATACAAGTCCATTTGTCAGAAGCTGCAATTGGAAATGGCTGCTAAGTATTTAGAAGACTATCTCTGATTCTATGACAACGTGGTTTGTTTTTTTTGCTTCTATGTTTATGTACAGTGACACCCTCAGGGCATGGCCTGCACCGCATACATCTATAAATAAATTAATGAATCTTCGGATCGTACCCCACCCAGCGCGCCCAGAGTGGAAACTCTGCCAACAGAGGTGAGGCTGAACAATTTCATTCTGTCATGACACAGGCATCTCTGCGCAGTGCTAAGGCTGCCAATGAAAGCCTTTTGTCACCCTGGCTCGTTCTGATCCAGGAACACATACTGAGCTTGGAGCCTGTGATTGGCTCTTTGTTATCTACCTATCAGCTCTCAGTCTCGACCACCCAAACTGTTCATCTTTATGGCAATGTGTCAGCGCAGCAAACCGTGCATACAATAGCTTTGAGAAGCCGAGAAGATTCTGCTTCCCATGTGTGCTCTGGTGTGAACCAGGAAGTGAAAGCAAGGGCAGTTGCAAAGCATCTAATTAAAATATCTCTGTTCCACTTAGGGAGATGAACGCAGCAAGTGTTGTTGCAAAAGTAGAGCGGCCTTGAGAAATCCGTGGAATGTCGTCTGCCCGAAGGAACTGAAAAACGCATTCACTGGCAGTCAGAGGAAATGACGTAGCTCTGCATTAACTGTCAATTAATGAGGACTCGAACTATGATTCACCATGTTTGTTTGTGGATCGCTGCTTCGGTGCTCACTTCCTGTTTGCACAGTGACATCTAGTGTAGTTTAGAATGTACCCTGTGATGGAAACACCCTGTTCTCTTCTTCACCCAACGAGGCCTTGAAGGAACGAAAGGCGGGAGTTGTCACAGTGATTTGTTTATATGTTTCCATGGTGCCCTGTTGAGTGCCTTTGTCTGGTTACTCGAGCAGTCTGTGCTGTGGCGAGCAGTATGTGCTGTGGCGTAACGAAACTTGAGGGGGCCCCCCCTGCAAATTGCAGGGAGGGGCCCCGACACTCCTGGCCCAGTCAGGAACTCTCAGGCAGGGCCCCGCCGTCCATGCACAGTGCTGGAAGGGCCCGTGGCAGCTCGGCGCAACCCCACCCGCGAGGCTGCGGGGGTTATTGTTATAATGGAGCAAGGATTCGCACGTAAAGCGCCTTGCTTGTATTCATGAACCTCGAATAATGTTAATAATGTAACCAACATGTTTGTTTTACTAAATTTGCATATCTTCACTTTACACGGGGTATCCGAGTGAAGCTGGCCTATGTGTTTACTAATCCTAATACGCTTGCTATCTAAAATGGCTGCTGCTAAGCGGGAATTTCTACTGCGCATGCGTCGGTCATACCCATGTGATGTGACGTGCTCGCAGTTCTGGTGGAAAACTGTTTGCACTTGCGCATTAGAGCTAAAATGGCTGCTTTGTGTTCTCACATGCGAGAAGCTTGCAGTGCTGCTTTTGCTTTGTTGTTCGTTCTGCATTAATCCTAATGCTATAGTTTATTATACAGTAATGGGTATAGAGTAGAAGTTCATGGTATACAGTGTATTCATTTTTTCTGTGTTCTAAAACTGTTTCTTTTTCATTTCATGGTACACTACGAAATATGGCCTGCTGTCCCTTGCCGTACTCCATTTTGCTTGAAACTGAGTCTGCGCGAGATCTGCGAGTCTCCATAGCAATGACGTTTGGAACTTTGCCAAATGACAGTCCCAGCCAAGATGCGCCTGGGAAGAAGCACCCTCACCTAGTCGAAGAAACTGAATTGTACCGACAATATTACATTGTATGCAAAGTTAAATTCACCATTGTTATTTGAGGAGCATGTGTCATGGGAACCCAAAATTCGATGGGCGGGTATGAAAAATTCTAATGAGGGGCTTGAGAAAGCTCAAATCCTGATGACCTGTCCTTTCTTTTGTCTAATCGAAATTGGGGATCCTTACACTTGCAACATTTGGGGGGTGGAACACTGACCTGGAAACAGTATAACTAGCCTAGGTTAGCTAGAGAAATTGTCCGACTTGTCCGAATAGCTGACCTGTCACTGACCCAACGCACTCAATAGCTGATCGAGAACAGAGGTGCTGCGGAGCACTCTGTCAGACAGACTCACAGACCCAATCGGGGTTTTTGAGAACCTTAAGTGCTGGCGAAGCACTTTGCGGGGGAATTCGATAACCCATTCGGGGTTTTGACTGATAGCTGCAGAGAGGGTGTAGCGCAGGAGTTGCAACTGAACTGTGGGTGCTGGTCTCAACTTTGGTGGTCCTGTCCTGATCCTAATCTGGTTTTTCTGTCCTGGTTTCCATACTGCACCTGCTGGCCTACTGGCACTGCTTTCCTTGGGGTTTCCTCTGTCCTTAACTGACCCGTGGCCAGGGTTGGTCTCCACACCGTTTTAGGTAAATATAAATCTGAGACGGAAACCCATTTGCATTCTTTCCTTTCTGAAACCGTTAAAAGTCTTATTTGCTCATTTGCTCCCTTTTTCTTACCCTTCCGGTTCTGACAATAATACAGTTTCACACTTTAACTGTTTATTAGCATGTTCCTATTTTTCACATCCTTTAAGTCAATTGCAGAATACTGTTCATGAAATATAGATGTTCCCTTTCTTTACCCTCCTTTAGCCAAATTAAAGTGGTTGCTCCGAATCATTAGCATGTTCCATTTCTTACCTTCCCTATAGCTACATGGTTACTTCAAATTTCCGTTAGTACAAAATAAAGTTATTTTTCCTTACCCACTTTCTAGGGGTACTCAAACTTTGATTTATAGAATGTTCCTTATATTCCCCGTCCTTTAGATACACCATATGAAGGCTAATTTTTGAAAGTTTCTTATTAGCATGTTCCCTGTTCTTACCTCCCCTTTAGATTTCTAAATGGTTGGAATCATTTATCTTTTACATGGTTATATACTTTTCATGATTTTGGTTATTGATAGTTTGCCTACTGTAAACCTTATGATTTCTGACTTTGAAGAGAACTAGATTCAAAACTTGCAGAGTCTGTGGTTATTATAAAGAGTGCATATGTTATAAATTTTATTATAGGCTGCTTATCTTTTCAGCTAGCTCCCTGATCCATTGTGGTCATAGGCACCAAAAGGACAAGAAGTGGTAAGCCTAAGGTATAGGAATTAGATAGTATCTGGATTACTGGTAGTAGAGTGTAGGTTACCCGATTAAATTAGCAATGTTGAATTAAATTTTATGGGCCCAAGTGTGCATGTTGGTAAAAATTATAGTCGGGTGACCTGCGCGCTCTATCAGTTACACCGCTGAGGTACCTACATACAGCATGGGTGCCTTCATAACCAATACATTTCTTATACTGAATATGAAGAAAACGTGCTCTAAAATACATTTCATTCCAAAAGCCAAGACACTCACCAGTGAGTACTGAAGTGGGTCTGCCCCAATAAGTCCTCCCTCACTAGATAACAAGATCACTCTTGAGTCTCCCCAGACACCCACCTAGCTCACAGTACCTCTACCGGCCGGTTTAACCTAGAAATAGTGTCCCATCATAGTATTCACATCTATACATGACTCCCAAACTACCTCGCTGTAATCCTGAGCCGGTAGATGCCTACTTGCAACCAACACTTAAACAGAATCTTCCGAACTACGACCAAACCTGGCAGTGAAGCATCTGTGTCCCATCCCTTTCAGATACTAATACCACTAAACAGGAACTCTGCTCCAGCCGAAACTTGCTCAATCACTCTGTTCGCAGCAGTTATAACTGCTCTCTCGAGGACCTCACTTTACGAGAATTGTCTTAAATATCGCTCCAGCCTTTCCATGAAATTGTGTATGTAGAGAGCAGCAGTGGGTCATTTTTAATAAATAATAGCTCTGTGCTCCTTTCCTTTTCATGCGCAACATAACATAGCAATGCAGCCTTGTGCTTAGCGATGATAAATCTGCCTCTAAGGCCCTTTTTGTGCGGGAAACACTTTTGCAGCTGCAAATTGTACGATCACAGTCAAGCAATAGCATAACGTTCACCAGTTAGTAGGTGTGCAAATTCTGCCCAATTACACAGGAATAGAGAATATCACAAATTGTTATTCCTCATTCCTGCACATTCAAGCAACACACGCACAATTAATTTGCTCCTGTAATTACATTAGTTTTTTTCTGTCACAAATTGTGGGTTCGTACTCCCACAAACTGAGGACAGACAGTAATCTTGTTTTATGCGCACACATGTTTGCACACAAAATACAATTTAGTGGCTCATAGTAATTGTGCATAACCACAAAATGTTCTAAAAGAATGTCAAAGGAACATGCTTCTAAATACGGACTTTAAAAGGCACAGCACATTGGCCAGAGTTTCCAACACAACAATCGCGACATCCTCTAGCTGAAACAGTTATAATACATCATCCTAGCTCATACCATACAAGCAATTTATACATTTCATGTATCAAAAATGTGAAATAATGGAAAAGAAAGCTTCTGGGAATACATCTTATAACTTCCATGCAATGCTGCTTCATCATATGATGCATCAGAGAGGTAATTTAGAGCAGTCTTTGGGCCTGATGCACAAGACTGGCTTCTTGCAGCACATTTTCAGTGACAAGCCTCCCCCTTGCACCACAGAGGACACTTTTCACAAAAAACATGTCTCCCAACTCACTATTAATGAAGCATGAATCTGATTGTGACTATGTGAGAACTAGCAAATGCTTGGATGGAGGCCCGGAGGAGACAGCAGACCTCCATCCCAACATTCCAGGTCACAGAATGTCTGAATGGCGACCTCGAACCCCTAAGGAGACAGGAGTTACCACGCGAGGATGTGGCTCTCTGTGGGTGTGACCTTGGAGACAGCATGCAGTGGGTCTGTGGGATCCCTGTCTGCCACCATCTCACAAAGTCTACAGACAGCACATGCAATTTTGACAACTTACACTTAGTCAACTTTGCCTGCAGGTAGGTGCTAATTATGTCATACTTTGCGCCTAGAAATTCGCCACAAATAGCATGTGCATTGCATTAAGAATCACATGGAGGGAGGTGGAGCTAAGTACTGTCCCAGAAGCATCTCCTTCTGGGCAGCAGCCTGATGTGAGCCCAACATCGCTGACTGCACCTGCAATCACAAAGGCCTGGAGGAATGATTCATATGCATTTCCGCAGTGGCATAAGCAAAATGATGACCATTCCCCTGCAGAAAGTCAGGAGGGGCCCAGTTGTCTCACAGATCGCACAGATATTCATTAGTCATGGGCTTAATGGGGCCTCACCTGCAGGGTTCCCCCTCCCTACGCCACAGGGGCCTACATTACGCCTCTGCCATGGCCATGAGGACATAGTGTACCCTTTGCTGGGCCTTTATCTGCCAGCAATGTCACATACATAGTGTTGCTTTTCTGTGTGTTTTTTTTCTGCTTCGGAAAGCAGAGTGCTTTTTAATGTTTCTCTTTCAATGCCACTGCACACATTCTGCCGAACATGCAATGGCATGTCATAAGGGCTCCAAAACTAGGAACCATGGGGGCCCCCACCCGCACCGCGGGGGCTGCGAGGGGCCTCTGTTACGCCCCTGTGTTAAGTGTCTGTGATGAATACTGCTGTGTAGCGATTCTGTACCAGGCCATCAAAGACTGCTGCACTCAACATATAATCAAAGGCGTTATTTAAAGTATGACGGAAGCGGGAAGGGACCTCTGCCGAACAAAAGCAATGTCCCGTCCGCCCTATTTACCATTTGTACATGGCTATATGGGACGAGTGGACAGGACAGCCGCTTATTATACATCAAGCTATAGATAACCCTCCAAGATCATGGATGCTCATGCTCCCGTTGTGCCCTTGACCTGCATGGATGAGCAATCAAGGTGTAGTCCAAGAACGTTTGTGACCCAGATAAATTAAAACACTGTGTCAGCGCTACGTTTTAAGGATTACTGCAAGCTGCACATTTTTAACCCAGCCACATCGCTCTGTGGTCACGTGCTAACGAGCTGCTCCTTGAGGTGACGTGAAGTACACTTTACTGGTGCTGTCTTTAGGGGCACGAGCAAGAAGCCAGGACTAAACAAGCTTCCTACATCTCGAAACGCCCTTCAAACCGGGGTATTACCCCCCTGTGCTTTTCATCCTTTGCTCCTGGGCTTTTCCAACTCTCCTTGCGACGCTGCAGAGCAGGGAAAGGGTCTGCAGCAACATGTCCGTGCAAAGTGCCTCGGCCTGTGGAAGCCGGCTCTCTTTGCCAAGGTGTTGCTGGGTGATGCTGAAAGCAACAGTACGGAGTTGGGAGCTCAGATGCTGATGTAGGGCTGATGTCTCGCACTCAGAGAATGCAGATTGCGGGCCGACCGACATGTCCCCGCAGGGGACCCTCAAAAGAGGGCGGCCCCCTTAGTGCCACAAGATGGCAAACGGGGCAGCCCAGTGTTCCGCGACCCCTTTCGGGTCCCGTCGTCACTTCCGGCCGTGTAGGGGGGCGTGGGAGAGGCTTTTCACAGGGCAGGTTAGTCCCTAAGGTGGGAAATGGCCTTTGATAAGCCTCACCAGGACAGGGATAGCCGCTCACACGAGCTGGAGCCTGCAACGGAGAGAAAGGTTAGAAACTTCGACGGGGAGCGCTGGACTCAAAACCCCCTCACAACACAGCGGGGGGTATCAGGCTGTAGGTGTCTTTGAGGGACGGGCTAGTGCATTATAGGGCTGAAGTGGGTGACACAGCATTGGCAGGGACACAGAAGGGTCCCAGCGAATCCACCAAACAGGATTATAGCTAAACATGTGACTCACTATCTTGTACTTTGTCACCAATACTGGTATATGTATCAAGGGTCACAGGTGGATATCAGGGTCCGGTCACCTGTAGGGTGGCACTCCACATCTTGGTGCATTGTCGAATATGGACACCACGCACTTATTCCCTCAAACCTGTGTGACACCATTGCTATGGGCACCAGTGTTATTTGGTAAATAACTGAAGTTGTCCGGTCTATGTGGCAAAGTATGAACCAGGGATGAAGACCACAATGACCACACGGGGCAAATTAGCAACCAGTGGGGGACAGGTAAACGTCAGTGGTCGGAAATCCCCCCTGGCTCCGGTGGCAGGGAGCTTGGCAGGGGAGGCGTTGGAGCCTGCGCGCAGGAAGTCTGCGCTATGCGTAACTTCATTGGGCAGCGGAGTCTTGACCCATTAGACCTGGGTGCTACACGCCAAATTCACAGGGTGTGTTGTGACGGAGGGGTACATCTGCCCAGTATAAGCATGGACCGAGTCTTGCTGGTTAGGGAAGAGGCCCTAGAAATAGCAGGATGTAAGTATCAATGCCGGCCTTGGTGGGGGGCCCTGGCTGCGACGGTCGCCACACCCAGGGCTGTGGCGGAGTTACATGGCGATCCAGAGGCAGAAAGGTACTCAGGGGTACCCTCTTCAGGAGCACGAAGGGTGCTGATGCCTAATATCCCCAGGAAGTCTGTGCGGTGGACCCTGGGGTGTGACGGCGCCCCGCTATCCTGCGGGCGGTTGGAAACCTGTACAACCGGGGGTCTCTTGAATGCTCCGCCCCTCGTAGGGGGGGGAGTGAGCAAGAGGGTGGACCAATGGTTCACCGGAAGTGGGAGTGGCTATCCCTCACCACAACCGCTAAGCAACTATTGGCTAAGGCCACGATGCAAGTTGGCCCTTCAGGTGGTAGGCCGCGAGGGGCGGCTTGCCTTTGGATCGCCTGTAAGATAACCCACCATGTTGGCATATGTGTATGCTAATAAACCTGCAGCGACTTTTCTCCAACAAAAAAATTGTCTTGTCTGATTATTTATGCTTCATGTATGTTGCTGCAAGAGGGTTGGTGAGTGGACCGATATTGGCACTATGCGGGCCGACCGTCACGTCCCCGCAAGGCACCCTCATAAGAGGGCGGCCCCCTTAGTGCTACAAGATGGCACACTGGGCAGCCCAGTGTTCCGCGACCCCTTTCGGGTCCCGTCATCACTTCCGGCCGTGTTGGGGGGCGGGAGAGAGGTATAAATTCCTCCCCCGCCCACCTGGCGGACTCTTTGTCCCCTCACCCTGTCGCCGTTTCACTATCGGCACTAAGATGTACGCTCTTCCGTCTCATTAGACATACACACACACTAGGTCTCTGGCACTGATGCCCGGGACAGCAGGATTCAGGGTGTCATGTTCACAAGGAGTTACAAATTCAACTCAAAGGGGGATCCCCATTCTGTAGCGCATTCCTTGTGTCTATCATAGGAGGCCATTCATCCTGTACACTTGCCTAGTCACGACACAGGTGTAAATTATCATGCACGTTATCATACGAGGAAAGATCATGGAGTCTGTGTGGGTTTCTCCAGCCCGGCTGCTGAATGCAGCCGGGCTGGAGAAACCTAAGTGCGCATGTGTGCAGTGGCGGTCGAAAAACCGGGACATGTATTTAAAATTCTGGAAAACGCCGGGACAGTTCTCTAAAGACCGAGAATTCAGTGGCGGCTCCTCCGCAATGGTTGAGGAGCGTCACCCCACTGCCTGCCTCAGAGCCAGCAAATGTAAATTAAAACAATGTTCTTGCATCATTTTAATTTAAATTTGCCAGCTCTTAGCCAGCGCTGTTGGGACGGGCGGGGCCAAAGTATGGGAGGCAGGAGGAGGAGTGCTGCGTGCACTTCCCTCCCTAAATGTGCAAATGTGTTTTGGCCGTCTCAGGCCAACCGAAACACACATGCGCTTTTAGGTTTTCTCCAGCTTGGCTACATTGAGCAGCCAGGCTGGAGAAACCCCACTGACTCCATGGTTTGAGCAGGGCCTCTTTTCTGCCTGCTCAGACCAATCTCCACACTGCTCTGCAGCTTGGGAATTGGACAGGGAGTCTGTCTGAGGGGCTGCTGGGACCAGCAGGCAGGAAGAGGAGAGGTGGCGCAAGGAGACGCAGCGCTGGAGAGGCTGGCGACAAAAGGTATCTTTATTTTTTTTTTTTTTTATTTAATCCCCCTTCCCGCACGACGCCTCCAGCGTGAACCCACCTGCCACTCCACCGTTCGTTTATGGTGGCCACTGCTGAAACTTACTCTCAGGACAACGTATGTAGCCCAGGTGAGTATTTATTACTATGAAAGTGAAACCACGAGAAGCAATGAACAAAAAAATCAAAAAAAATCAACAGAGGCGAGAAAAACTATAAATGGCTCTCCAATTTCAAGGAGGATGGGAGGGGCCGTCTGCTGCAGCTCAGCCAGCCCACCTTACGGCTGTTGACGGATGGCGGGAGAGGGAGGGGACTGAAGCCTTTTGCACCCATACTGATAAGTAATGGGAGGGGGAGACTCACACACTGGTCACGTGCTGGCAGGGAACTGCCTGCGCGCAGCTCCACCTGTTTATTAATAGCCGCGGTCACATGACTGCAGGCGAAAACCAACTGGGCAAAATAGGCCATGGTGTGGAGCGTGGACACGCCTGTGTGGCCTCATACATTACACTCCTACTTTATTTTGAATAAACTAAAACATTATGGCAGGTTGCCAGCAGGACACATCTCAACAACAAAAAATTTCGACAATGAGCCACAAAACAATAATTACAAACACAAACTGAATCAAAAGGATACAGGTGGTTTAAGATGCTGACTGTAGCGGTGTACTGTCTCCATCAGTCCATCACATCGTTCTGAAACTGCTGGGATGGTGTTGGTTCCTCTGGAGGTGATACCTCAGGAGATCTCTACTGGGTGGCAACTACCCAGCATCCATCTGCCCACTGGTTCCTGTTCTGCTCAGGAGGACAGTGGAGACAACAGCCCCTCAGTGGGGCTGTGGAGCAGGCACCAGATCAGCTTCAGGAAGGCCCTCTGCAGGTCTCTGCATGGGCGGGTCAGATATCTGGCTGGCCTATGGAGTTTCCCTTGAACAGTTTGAAATGAGACAGATTTCGAGTTACTGTTTCTCGAACTCTGGAGGCTGTTATCATAGTCCAGCTGCCCCGAGAGATTCTCCAGGGTCGCAGCTCAAAGGAAAGTAGGAACTTTGCTCCCAGGGTGTCGGTCCTTGATGAGCACACAGTCCCCAACAGAGTTTTGGGACTTGTGATCGTCTGTGCTGGGATGCCTGGTGGTTTTGCTCTTCCAAGCAAGCTTGGTCACGGTTGGGTGTCACCAGTGCTTGCCCCCAGGTAGGGTGATGGGGAAGTACATCTGTGACTTTCTGCCTAAAGCAGGGAGTGCTGGGTGCCATTCCGATGGTGGAGTGAGGCATCAGCCGGTAGTCTTTTAGGAACGTGTAGATGGCACTCTCTACACATTGCTGCTCAGCTTGCATAGTGCAAATAGTCTTTGTGATGATTTTCATGAATCGTTCTAGCTCGCCATTTGCTTGGGGAAAGTGGGGTGTGAACCGGGGGTGCTTAGTCTCTTGAGACGTGAGGTAGTTCACCAGGTTTTGGCCATTGAAGGGGAGGCCCATTGTCTGTATGTAACTCCCGGCTGAGGCCATCGGAGGCCATTATCTTTTACATCTTTGGGATGGTTTCTTAAGCAGAGGGGGTCCTCACTATCTCGACCTCCAGGTACTGAGAATGCTCATCTATGACAACGAGAAGATGCAGGCCGTCTGGCAGACTTCTGAAATCCATGCAAGCCCATTGCCAGGGGGCACCCTGTGACAGCTCAGTGATGATGGTTGTGGGCTCCCAGTCGGTACTCTATGGAGAACTGGTATTCTTGATGCTGGAGTATCCACTTTTCCATCCTTGGTGGAAGCATTGAAGTCAAACCTTTGAAGAGTGGCAACAGGGTTTATGATCTGTGCTGATCAGCCATGCCTCCGAATTCATCTGGACATAACACCACTGCATCCACTTCTACTTCCGAAAACCCCTCACACACCACCGCACACTACAGACCCCCACCGCTGCTGGGGCAAAGTCACCCAAGAACAACTACAGACAAGCCTCGCACTCAACCCTCCGACGAACCCCACCAACCCCGATGAGGGTGCACTCACCCTCGAACGCTGGATGAATGACTGCGCCAACACCATCGCACGCTGAAAAATCCCACCAGCAGAGACGCCAGCAGAAGAGTCAGGTGGTTCACCCCGGAACTCCTCGACTCAAAATGCACCTGCCGGAAACTGGAAAACTTATGGCACAGCAACAAGACGCCAGACAACCGCACAGCCCACAAAGACGCCAGCCGCAACCACCACCATTTCATCAGGACAGCCAAAAGGACCTCCTTCACAGACCGCCTTGACAACAACGCACACAACAGCAAGGAGCTCTTCACCATCGTGAAGGAACTCTCCAACCCCAGCTCCAACGCCAACGACATCCCGCCATCGCAAGCCCTGTGCGACTCCCTTGCCACCTTCTTTCACTGGAAGATCACCGACATCCATAACAGCTTCAGACCCCGGACGACCCCTACCGACCGTGCCGCACCGAACCCACCGCACCCCACCGCCCACGACAACCTGACAACCTGGGACAACGTGAGCATCGAGGACACAATCAAGACCATGGGAACAATCCACTCCGGATCCCCGTCCGACCCTCTCCCGCACTACATCTTAAACAAAGCAGCAATTCCATTGCACCCCACCTGCACAATTTCATCAACCTCTCCTTCGAGACCGCCACCTTCCCTGAGAACTGGAAGCACGCAGAGATCAACGCCCTACTGAAGAAACCCAAGGCGGATCTGAGCGACCTCAAGAACTTCCGACCCATCTCCGTGCTTCCGTTCCCAGCAAAGGTCATCGAGAAGATAGTAAACACCCAGCTCACCGTCCCCTCGAAGACAACAACATCCTGGACCCGTCCCAATCAGGATTACACAGCAACCACAGCACCGAGACCGCCCTGATCGCCGCCACAGACGACATCAGGATCCTGCAGACAACAGCGAGACGGCGGCCCTCATCCTCCTGGACCTCTCCGCTGCCTTCGACACCGTCTGCCACAGCACACTACGCACGCGCCTCCATGACACAGGGATCCGAGACAAGGCCCTGGACTGGACCACCTCCTTCCTCTCAGGCATAACTCAGAGAGTCCGCCTCCCCCCGTTCCGATCCGATTGTCGTAAATTGACAGCGGTTAGGTTAGCATTTGCTGAAGCTAACGTGTTTTCCATTGTTACGTTGCCTGTTTTCGGAGGCCATTTTGTATCGCAACCCTCCATTTTGTATGCCTTATATTGCCTCGTGCTCGCCATGTGCTTTGTCCTACCTCTCTGCTAGTTGTTCACATATTCTGCCTAGTAACAGGCTATTTTTAACTTGTGATCGAAATACGCGCATGATCATTGCAGTCACATCTGTTTCTGATAAATCACTGTCCAGAGATGTTTACCCCAAACTGGTCAAATCGTTAGCTCCTCCCACTTGCTGAATGTGCACTGAAAATGCCCTTATATGTACATAAATTTGTCTTGCAATTGTGCCGCCTATTTTCCAAGCCCCTGTGTAGGTATAAAAGGACCATGTGCCTTCCGTTCAGTGTGCTACTTCATGCATTGCCGAAGGGTGTTGTCTGAATGTATCACCTCCCCATGGGGTCTTAATAAACTTGTCTTTTCTATTCCAGTTTCCGTGCCAACTTCTATTCTAAGGTATTGAGAGTTGTTAGCGGCGTAACTAGGCCTTACGGAAAACCGATACAACAAAATTGGCGCCCAACGTTGGGCTCATCGGCGACTCGGATGCCCGAAGGACTGGTCGAGACGAAGGATTGGAAACTCGCTTTGGATGTGATCACTGCCGGAGGATACCCGAGTCTTGGCATCTACGGCGTTTTTTCATTCCGATCTGACCATCCAGGTGGCTCCGGTCCTCGACTGAGATCTTTACCATTAATTCGCCGTGCAGTGACCGTTTGGTCGATTCGAGAACTTGGCAGTTGGAATCTGGACGCTAAGAGGATTGGTAAGAAGCTTTTGATTGGTAAGGTAGTCTACTGACACTTACTGTGGCTTTTGTATCGGTTAGCTAACATTTGATTTATGTTTTGTTTAGGGATATATGAATTGAAATTCATATAGGCAGGTAATGAGGAGATATTTCTCTGTTCTTATATTTGTTTGAACCGCGCAACGGACGAAGATACTTTAAGCGCTACTTTGATTATAATATTGCATATTTTGCAGTATTTTTGGCATGCCTGTTTTCAGCACACTTCGAAGAATGTGTTGCATTTGTAGTGGTACCAGTTTAAGATTAGATGAAGCGCAGCCGGCTCCCCCAGAGGGGACACCTAATAGGGAAATGTATATTAAGTATGGTCTTCCTCCCATAATGTATAGTACGTTATGGAATAAATACACTAAAAATGATCCTGAGTTACGATGGCCTATGCATGGGTCATTTGATTTGCGAAAGATTCAGTATGTGGAGCAGTGTATGTTTCAGCGAAAGTCTAGACAAGATATGTTTGATTGTGTATGAATGTGGGAGAAAGCGGTACGTGAGCGAATGAAGCGTGAGCAGGCCTTAGCTGAAAAGGAGCAACGGGAGGCTGCCCATGTCAAAGCTTTACAGCCACAGGATAAGGATACAAAGGAGCAAAAAGAAAGAGAGGAAAGGGAGCGTAATTTGCAGATTAATGGTCAATACGCTGTTAGACAACCTCTTTATCCTGTCCTTAATAAACAACTTGATGATTTTTCGTTATTACATTGTTCTCCGCCGCCGTATGCCTTTCCTTCAGCTCCTGCCGCGCCTGACGGGAAATCCTCTGACGACCGGGATAAAGCACGAGGCATTCGTTCCATGATTTCTAATGCCTGTTCTGCTGAGCTTCGATCTCTTGCTCGTAAAGTTAATCTTAATGTTGCCACCGCCCCTGATATTCTCGAGGGTATGAGGGCTTGGTCAGAAAGGGAGCAATTATATTTTCTAGAAGCCTTTGCTGGAGAAGTTATTGAACGGTTTAGGAACTATTCGAATGACTTGGAACCTACTGATGTAGCAGATGACTATAAGAATATGCGTAATGGTCTTTTTCTCCTCCCACAGGCAGCTGATTTCACTAGGCGTCTGGTTAAAGAACATGATGATGCAACTCAACTCCGGGTGGAGAAAAAGGCAGCGGACGCAGCTACGCTTTCGCCTCAGACCGGCGCGGTGGAAGCCTCTATCTTCGGATCAGATAAGTCTATGATAGTTCATGCGAAACCCGTGCGGGAAGCCGCACCTTTGTATATTCCTCCTAAAGGCGAAGTCGCAGATCCTAATAAAGATTCTGTCGATGCAAAAGGTTATTTTGTTTATAATTGGGTTTACACTCCTTGGAATAGAGAGAATGTCATGGCTCTTAAAAATGCGTTGCCTGATCCGCGGAAAAATCCAGCGGCTTTCTACGAAGAAGTAGAGGGTGCTATTAGTTCCCGTATTATGACACTGTCCGATATTGATTTATTTTTCGGATTAATATTGCCCCCTGATATGTGGAGAACTATTCGTAAAATTGATGATCGGGTGAATCTAGGGGCGATATGGCGGGATATAGATTTAGCGGATACAGATAGAGATTCTGCACGAAAACCGTGTAAATTGATTTTAGATCTTCCAACAGCTATTTTGATTAAATTAAAGGCGGTTATTCCCCCTAAAAAGATAGATTCAAGTATGTTAGCCTCTTGTAAACAAAAAGTAGATGAGTCAGTTTCAGATTTCTTCACCCGTTTTGAGGAAGCTTTTCACGATTTTAGTGGCCAATCATTGACAGATGACACGGGTAGGCATCGTTTTGTCGATAAATATGTTACGAACCTTTTGCCGGAAATAGCAAGGCGCCTAAAAGCTAGTGAAAGTCCATTGACTACCTCTTCTCTGGTTTCTCTTTTAACTATGGCTCAGTACTATGAGCCACAGGAATTAGAAGCGAAAGGTAATGAGGATAAAAAGACTAAAGATTTGAAAACAAAGGTTATGATGGCTCAAGCTTATGTACCGCCTTCTAGAGGCAATGATAGAGGTAGACATGGATCTTATGGTCCATCTTTTACTCGTCCTAATTTGTCGGTTGACCAGTGTGCGTATTGCAAACAGTTTGGACATTGGCTTTCCGACTGTCCAGTGTTATGTGCACAGCTAAATCAACGTGGCCGGGGCCAAGTGAGGATTAGATTTGGATATTCAGGCCCTAGAGGGAGTGCGATTAATCGTGCTAGGTTCGATTCTAATGAACGAAGACAGAATGGGTACAATACTTTTGATAGACGGAACCAATATCAAATATCTGATAGTGTGCCATCTAATTTTCAAGATTCAACCTATGCATAGGATTGGGTAAGGAATCGGTTGAAGTTCCAGTAGATCAGAGGGGTCCCTATATTACAGCACATGTTTTGGGTTCTACCGATCGGTTTCTGGTTGATACAGGAGCTACTCGTAGCGCCTTGTCTAAACAATTGGTTCCGAGGGCTCGCCTGTCTGGCTCGACCATTACATCGATAGGGTTCGATGGAACACCTTCCCATATCCCATTGTCACAACCTCTTCCATTCCACATTGCTAAGTTCACCGCTCCTTGTCCATTCTTGCTTTCTCCAAATACACCAGACAATATTGTGGGTCTTGACATGCTTAAATATTTCAGAGCTACGATACGCTGTTCTCCCGAAGGGGTGCGTGTTATTTTGAATGAGAACTACCCTGTGGTTGAAAGATTTTGTCTTGTTAAAGAGAATGTTGCATTAGCCTCACTTCCGAGTGTTCTGTGGGCCACTCCAGATACTGATGTAGGGCAGGTGGTTATTCCACCAGTGCATGTTAGTGTCAAGGAGGGTGCTTTGTTACCACAATTGCCACAATATAAAATCTCACGAGAAGGTGAAGAAGCGCTAACACACATTATTCGAGACTTGATTGAGGTTGGAGTTGTGGAGGAAGTCCCTTATAATGTTTGCAATAGCCCTATTCTTCCCATTTAAAAAAAAATACGGATACTAGGATCTATCGATTTATTATTGATTTGCAGGAAGTGAATAAGATTGTAGTACCGCAATATCCTGTGGTCTCTGATATAACAACACTACTTACTTTGGTTCCTCCTACAGGGACCACATTCTCTGTGATAGACTTGAAGAACGCTTTCTTTTCGATCCCTATTCATCCTGATAGCTGATATTTGTTCGGTTTCACTTTGAAATCCTATAGATTTTGTAGAGTTCCTCAAGGCTATACTGAGAGTCCGAGTATTTACAGTCAAGCGTTGAAAAGGCAGCTTGATTGTTTTGATTTGCCAGAAGGAGTGGCTCTCATACAATATGTCGATGACATTTTGTTGGCAGCCGATACACCTGAACAATGTGAAGAGAGTACCTTTCCTTGCTACACACCATCATAAAGTCTCACGAAAGAAATTGCAATATTGTAGACCGAAGGTGACCTATTTAGGACACCTTCTGTCTAAGGAGGGGCGTGCACTAACACCAGATCGTATTCAAGCAATTTTATACACACCAGTGCCTTCCACTCAGAAAGATGTTCGTGTTTTCATTGGTCCGACTTCATTCTGTAGGTAATGGATATTAGGATTTTCACACATTGTAAAGCTTTGTTAGCACTCTTGACGAAAGACACTCCAATTCCCCTTCCATGGACAGATGAATGTCAGAATGCTTTTCATCAGTTACGACAAGCTCTTTGTTCTGCACCAGTGTTAGGCACCCCGGATTATACGAAGATCTTTACACTTTATGTGCACAAGAAAGATGGGTGTGCATTGTCAGTCTTAGTGCAGACACACGGTGATAAGCAGCGTCCCTGTGCATACTTTTCTGCGGTTCTTGATCCTGTTGCTCGAGGGTTGCCTGGATGTTTCCGATCAGTTGCTGCAACAGCTGTGTCCATACGTCAGAGTGAAGGGATAGTTTTATCACATAAATTGTTGGTACTAGTACCCCATGCGGTAGATGCCCTGTTAAATCAAACTAAGACACAGCATTTAACTAGTGCTCGTCTGACCGGATATGAATTAACGTTGCTAGCACCTCACATTACTTGGAAGAGGTGCGTGACTTTAAATCCAGCTACTTTCTTGCCAGATCCTGTGACTGAATCTCAGTCAATGGAGCCACATGATTGTATTTTCATTACCGAGGAACAGACAAAGGGTCGCATTGATCTACAAGATACGCCCCTTCCAGATGTAGATGGGGAACTGTGGGTTGATGGATCATGTTTGAAGTTACCAGATGGCACGACCTCAGCCGCATATGCAATTACGACACTTGAGACAGTGATGGAAACAGCTCGCATACCACAGAAGTCGGCTCAAGCAGCTGGACTAATAGTTTTGACACGAGCATGTGAGCTCAGTGCTGATTTATACAGATAGTCGCTATGCCTTCTGAGTAGCCTATGATTTCGGCCTACTCTGGAAGGAAAGATGGTTTTTAACATCACATGGGATACAAATAATGCATGGAGAATTGGTACATAACCTTTTAACTGCACTAACATATTCGAAGAAGATAGCGATTGTGAAGTGTAGCGCACACAAAAAGGTGATTGATAAAATAGGACAAGGTAATGCTTTCGCTGATCATGTAGCTCGTGAGACTGCGATGCAACAAAATGCCACCTATATGTATGTAGTGAAATCTCAAGCTGAGCGATGGCATAATGCTAGGGAGGAAGTGCTAGATGTCCAGAGATCTGCGTCGGAAGCAAAACTTGAGCAATGGTCCAAAGAAGGAGTATGGGATGATGAAGGTTGTTAGCGGAGCAAGGATATGGATAGATGGAAACTACCTGCAGCATATTTACAACCTATGGTCCAAATGGCACATGGGCTGGCACATGTTGGAGCTCTGGCGATGACAAAATTGCTTACACGAGTTTGGGAGCATCCTGAGATTGCCAGCACATCTAAGAGAGTAGTTCAGTCTTGTTTGAGCTGCTTGCAGTATAATCCTGGTGAAGGGACACAAACTCCTACAGGAGGGTTTGCTACACCGACTGCACCTTTTGAAGTATTACAAATGGATTACATTCCAACTTGAACACTGCAATAATCTAATGTATGTCCTAGTAGTGGTTTGTGCCTTCAGTAAGTGGATAGAGGCATACCCTACAAAGGATAATACAGCGTTGACTACAGCTTAGGTGCTTCTGAAGGAATTCTTTCCCAGATATGGTGTTTGCAAACTTTTATGGAGCGACAACAGACCCCATTTTATTGGGCAAGTTGTTGAGCATGTCCTGAAAGGATTAGGAATAAAACAGAAATTCCATGCAGTCTTTCATCCGCAATCAGCAGGATTGGTGGAAAGGTACAATGCTACTCTGAAGCTTAAGTTGGCGAAAATTGTGGCTTCTACGTCTTTGAAATGGCCGGACGCTCTACCTCTGGCATTACTATCCATAAGATCAGTGCCACATTCACGATCTGAAAGCAAAAACAACAGGTGATGGACAGAATGCAGAACAATGTCATACATTCACCCCAGTACAGAGATCTGGGCCTAAATCCATCGTTTTTTTGCTCACCATGCCTTTCCAGTTTGAATCCAGCTATATGCAAATCAGTCTTGACCCTGTGCCCCATGGGAACAGTCCAGCCCGAACTGCCAAGCCAGGTCCTCCCTGGACTGGAAACAAGCATCCAAGGACCGGTTTCGGGCTTTCAGCCCTCATCAGCCTGGATAGCTTGATTCCAGTGGCATGGAGAGCACGGGACTCACGTCTGAGCATGCCCGTCCCACTCGGGGTTTTGCAACATTCACGATCTGACCTTACGCCTTACGAGGTGGTATTTGGAAGGCAAATTAATATTTGGGGAGTTCCTAAGCCACGTCCCATACATGATGTGCCCTGTATATTGATGAATGACTATTTGGCACAATTAACAGATTACTTTCTATTCATCAACAGGTTCGAGAAGCTCTTCCTGACAGATCTACGGGTGAGGCTCATGATCTTCGGCCTGGGGACCAGGTGATGGTCCGATCCTTTGAGAGGTCGAACAGTCTAGAGCCGAGGTGGCGAGGTCCAGAACGAGTCCTTCTGGCCACAAGAACAGCAGTCCGAAGGGTATCACCTGCCTTGGTGGAGCCTGCTGTGTTGAACGACCATCGAGAAATCCTGGATACGGAGAAAAACCCAGCCATCTCACCTGACAAATCTGAGGAGGTCTTCCCGGACCACACTATTCCTGGAGCATCGAGATATCATCTGAGACCAAGGAAAGAATCTGTTGTGCCAAAGAAGACTGGTTGAGCTACCGCCCTGGGTTAGTGAAAAGGAATGCCGATATGGCAAGGGGGGGGATCAGCCCTGCCTAGAGTAGTGACACCTGTCTTGACCTTCGGTGAAGAAATCAACGGCTGCCCTAGGGCTAAGCGCTCCAACGATTGTTTCAACAAGTTTTGTGGAAAGTTCATTCACTTTGCTGCCAAAATGAGTAACAGGAGGCTCATTTGTGTTATCGGTTTTGTTGTTGCTGTGGTGGTTATAGCGATAACAGCTTGGTTTGTGGAAAGAGTGGCCCCTGTTCGAAAATATTTGCTTGCCACTACTCCTGTTCCGCCTGAGCATTTTCATTTTACTCTTCCTTACCATGAGCAAAAACACCGACAATCTTATTTGGATAACACTTTTATCCAGATGTTGCATCATACGCACAATGCTACGAACATCACTAATTGTTGGGTGTGCGGAATGTTACCAGCCCACCAGAAAAATGGAGGAACGCCTTTCATTCCTCTTCCCTTCTCTCACAATGGTTCTTGTCAAGCTTGGTACGCACTTTTGTTTGCTTCCAGAAAACCTTCAGTAGGTGGGTTTAACTTTCGCCTTAATAAAGTTTGTTACCAAGACAAAGACGGTTACCCTCAAGCGAAAGGAACTAAATGGGAGTGGGAAGAATACCAGCCAGACAATGCTTCCTCACCGTATGTTTTCACCAAAACAAGAACAATAAATACGGATTAACTTTTTGTGATTTCTGTTACTAAAGCATAAGCAGATTTATGTATTAAAAATGTGGGAACAGTTTCAGTCGGGGAAAGTGAATGTACTGTTCGGGACATGGCACTCCTCGTCCAGCTGCTCCTGCTTTCTCCCTCAACTGCCTCCTTCGGAACGACTCGATTGCCGTTTTGGCTTAAATCCCCCTTTTTTACCCCGCAATTCTGCCTGGATCTTGACTGCGGACACTATGACGACATGTGCTGATGCCCGGTGGAGCCACTTGGTTTGGCTATAGAGGAGTCTGACCCGGGTTTCTCCTGCGGCCGTCACCTACCCAGCCGGACATCGGGGCATGGCACTCCTCATCCAGCTGCTCCTTCTTTCTCCCTCTACTGCCTCCTTCGGAACGACTCGCCACGGAACGCTTTAAATTGGACCTACCTTGATGCAGCTCCGTTTCAATCGGAAAACCCTAGATGGCGGCGGAATGACCGGAGACCTGATTCCTCTCTTCCCAAATGTCCCATTGCCCTCCGAGCCAGCTGTCTGCCCCAACGCCGGATCATCTGCAGCGATGAAATGTAATTGAGGGTGGATGCCGCGGCGCTGTTGGACCCGAATTTCCCGCCTGCAATTCAATCATTCTAAGAACGGCTCACTCGCCCAGCCCCCGCTGCTGCTTCGCTGCCGCTACCTACACAATACTGGCGGTCTGCTCTGGTGTGTGCCTTCCAGGTAGGGGGGTGCGAGAGCTACATCCTGCGGTCTCTTCATCATCGGTGCCCCCGTGGTCCAGAGCCTCTACACGCCTTCTACAGCCTGCCGTCCACATTTGGTTTTGTTGCTGCCTCCCCCCTTTGACTCTTGGCACTTAAATACTGGGCTCTGGTTCTTCCTTATGGAATTTTGGGTTTTGGACATCCCGCCGTTTTGCTGTTGGACTCAGTTGATACCCTCGACTCTGACCCGCCATCTTGCAGGACCCCAATCTTTCCCCCTTCACTCCGGTCTTCCCCTGATGATCCTCTATCGTTTTTCTCCTTCTTCCTGGTCTCCTCACCCTCTCTCACAACAATACTCTCGTCCCCCTCTACCTCCTCCCACCACTTTTCCACTCACTCTGTTATGATTGTGCAACTGACTGTTTAATTTATCGTACCTATGACTCGTACCTATAACCCTGACTCTTGTGACTTATTTACATCCCTCCATTTCTTTATGAAGCTGGTCTCCATTGATTTCCATGACCCGGACCCGCCATCTTCTATGACCCCTGTCCCTCCCTTCCTTCCTCCCACCTGAATCCTTCTGATGACCCGCGAACGTTTTTCTCTTTTGCTGAACGCTCTTACCCCATACCCCCTCAGCTGCCTTTCTCCCCTCTCAGCTTTTCCCTGACTGCTATTCTTATCCCCCTTTTCCATATTCTGCCTCTTATTACTTGTCTTTTCTTTGTAAATTGCTGTGAATTTTTTTTAAATTACTGTACATTGTAACTCGCTATGTTGGTTCCTTATGTAAAGTGCTCTGATACCTCCGGGTCTAGCCAGCGCTATATAAAACTCAATAAATAAATACTGTTGTTCTGACTATTGATGGGAGAAATAATAGCACTTTTACGGCTTCGCACAATTCTTATTTTATCTGCGGAAATGAAGGATATCACCAGCTTTCAGTGGGATGGTCAGGGGTGTGTTATATATCCTTTTTGTTGCCCCCTGTATTTTTGGCACCTGAATTGTATCATAAGAATTTTGTACTATTTCATGATCTTTCTGTAAATAGAGTTAAGAGAACAATAAGTAAAGATGAAGTGGATCAAACTGATACTACCTTGCAACAATATGTCGATTTTAATTAAGGCCTGCTTTACTTTGTGAGTGCTGCACTGAATAGTAGAAAAGTAAGACGATTAACTCGTGTTGTAGAAGCTGTTGCTAATCAGACAGCTATGGCACTAGAAAATATTACGGAAGAACTAAAAATTGCAAGAATTGTAGTGCTTCAAAATAGAATGGTTTTGGATGTAATGTTGGCTGATCGAGGTGGTGCATGTCACATCATCGGAAGTAGTTGCTGTATGTACATCCCAGACCATTCGCCCTCAGTGTATAGTGCAATTTCCAAAGTACACAAAATTGCTGCAGAAATTCATCCAGAAAATGGTACATTGACATTTTCAGGTTGGATATGGACATTATTTACCACTTGGGGTTGGAAATTATTGACTATTCTATGTGCAATAATTGTGATATTATTCATTTTTTGTGTATGTTTACAATGTGGTCCTATGCTTTGTTCTGTTTGCATCACTACTTGTATCCCTTCCAAGAGAAGTATTGCTGACACAAAAGCACAGCAGATGTTAAACAAAGAGATAGCCGAAATAATGCTAATAGATGTATACGATGTATACCCAGACTATCTAGGATGGAGGACTAGCTTCAGCTAAATGCTAAAAGGGTCGTCTGTGGTAAATTGACAGCGGTTAGGTTAGCATTTGCTGAAGCTAACGTGCTTTCCATTGTTATGATGCCTGTTTTCGGAGGACATTTTGTATCGCAACCCTCCATTTTGTATGCCTTACATTGCCTCGTGCTCGCCATGTGCTTTGTCCTACCTCTCTGCTAGTTGCTCACATATTCTGCCTAGAAACAGGCTATTTTTAACTTGTGATAGAAATACGCGCATGATCAGTGCAGCCACATCTGTTTCTGATAAATCACTGAGATTGCCAGCATAAATCACTGAGATTGCGAGAGATATTTACCCAAACTGGCCAAATCGTTAGCTCCTCCCACATGTTGAATGTGCACTGAAAATGCCCTTATATGTACATAAATTGGTCTTGCATTTGTGCCGCCTATTTTCCGAGCCCCTGTGTGGGTATAAAAGGACCATGTGCCTCCCGTTCAGTGTGCTACTTCATGCATTGCCGAAGGGTGTTGTTTGAATGTACCACCACCCATGGGGTCTTAATAAACTTGTCTTTTCTATTCCAGTTTCCATGCCAACTTCTATTCTAAGGTATTGAGAGTTGTTAGCGGCGTAACTAGGCCTTACTGAAATCCGATACAACACAATGCCTCCAAGATCATCTGCGGCGTCCCTCAAGGATCTTCCCTCAGCCCAACGCTGTTCAACGTCTACATGGCACCACTAGCACGCATCGCCTGACAGCACGACCTCAACATACTCTCCTACGCCGACGACACTCAGCTGATCCTCTCTCTCACCAAGGACCCCCTCACTGCCAAATCCAACCTCCACCAGGGAATGTAGGCCGTCGCAGACTGGATGGGGGACAGCCGTCTCAAACTGACACAGACAAGACGGAAATCCTCATCCTTGGGGCCAACCCCTCTGCATGGGACGACTCTTGGTGGCCCACGTCACTGGGGTTCCCCTCGCCCCCACCGACCAAGCACGCAACCTGGGAGTCATCCTCAACTCAAAACTCTCCATGACCAAACAAGTCAACGCAGTCTCCTCCACCTGTTTCAACACCCTCCACATGCTCTGCAAGATCTACAGATGGATTACCCATGCCCTAGTCAGCAGCAGACTTGACTACGGAAACGCCCTCTACGCCGGAGCATCATCCAAGCTCATCAACAGAATACAGAGAATATAGAACGCCTCTGCACGCCTGATCCTCAACGTTCCACGCCGCGACCACATCACCCCTCACCTGAGGAACCTGCACTGGCTCCCCGTCAACAAAAGAATCTCCTTCAAGCTCCTGATCCATGCACACAAAGCACTCCACAAAACAGGCCCAGCCTATCTCAACAGTCGACTCTCCTTCTACGTACCCAACAGGAAACTCCGCTCCGCTGACCACGCCTTGGCCACGGTCCCACGCATCCGGAGAACTACTTCCAGAGGCAGATCCTTCTCCGATAGCGCTGCCAGGACCTGGAACACCCTCCCCCTCTACATGCGATGAACCGAAGACCTGCTGACCTTCAGGAGACAACTCAAGACCTGGCTCTTAGACCCCCCCCCCCCCCAGCGCCTTGAAACACTCACGGGGATGTAGTGCGATTGATTGATTGATTGATTGATTGATTGATGATGAATAGGTGTCCGTAGAGATAGATATGGAAATGCCTGCATCCCAATTGAATTGCGATTGCCTCCTTCTCAATGTGGGAGTATGGTTGCTGAGTGGCAGTCAAAGCACAGTTGGCATAGGTGATGAGAGCCCACTCTTTGCATGACTGTCTCTGGGACAGGACTGCTCCCAGACCCGTAGGGCTGGCACCCACGGACAGCTTGGTGTCTTTGCTGGGGTCAAAGTAGGCAAGGGTGGTGTCGGCCGACAAGGTGTGTTTAGTGTCTTGGAAAGATTTTTGTAGCTCAGAACCCCATTGCCAGGGGCTTGACCTTTGTGAGTTCTGGATGTCATAGATCTTGGAAGGGTCTGGGGCGATCCTTTTAGCAGAAAAACGGTGTCCGAAGAAACATATTTCTACTATTAGGAATTCACACTTTTTCTTGTGTAAAGTCAGGCCACAGCTTTGCAGTTGATGGAACATGGTTCTCAACCTGTGTAGATGCCCTCCCAGCATGGAAGCACGGACCCATATGTCATTACTGATGTTCACGACACCAGAGAGGGCTGCCAGCCCTACATGGATGATATCTTGAAACACCTCCGCTGCACTGCAGATGCCAAAGTTGAGGCGGTTTTATCGGCGTAGACCCAGGTGAGTGGAGAAAGTGGTCACATGCCGGGATTCAGGTGTGAGGAGTATCTGGTGGTACCCTGAGCTTAGGTCCATCTTCGACAACCACTGGGAGCCTGCTAGCTCCCCCACTATGTCATCGAAAATGGGCGTTAGGTGGCGCTCCCTCTTGATGGCGGTGTTCGGGAGCTGCATGTCGACGCATATGCACACCTCCTCCGGCTGCTTTGGTTTACGAGTGACAACAATGGGTGATACCATTTCCATCTGCCCGATGATGTAGTCTTTCTCCAGTTTCAGTAGCTTGGCCTCCACTTTTGGCTCTCGATGAAAAAGCTACAAGGCGATGTCTCAGACCCACTGATCAGTGTGAAGATGAACCATCTATATTTTGGCATCCAATGCCCTGCAAGTGTTGTTCAGACTCTGCAATCAGCGATTGTGGGTGCTGACATGGACTCCTAATGCAAACTGGATCAACTGCACCACCTGTAGTGATTCTGCTGCGTGGCAGCTAAGCAGCATGTTGGCCACTCCTTAGGTGACGTAGACTTTGGTTCTTGTGGTTTGTCCTTGGTGGCTGATGGTCGTGGTGAAAACTCCTGCCAGCGGGAGGCAATTGGCAGTGCCGTAGGCGTACAACATGTTGGGGCACAGTGTTGGTGGTGTCGTCATGCCTTTTTTTGAGGTGAGGAGGTGGCGCCTACCTTGGTTGACAGGTTTGGATTTGATAGAGCGTTGGAGAATGACTTCCATGTGGACTGCTCATGAGTTTGACAGTTCTTCTGATCAGCCCATGGTGACGTCATCATTATGTGGGGTACCTGCAGAATGTGTTCACATAGTTTCACTGATGCAAACCCCAGATGAATTGAGCATGGATTTCATCCTGCTTGTTGAGGAGGGTGAATGTGGCTTCCAAATCACAGCCTGGCATAGAATTAATCCACTGACTCCTCTGGCATCTGCCGGGCTTGTCTGTGTAGGAAACGTTCGTAGTCTGGATTGGCTAAGGGTTTCCAAGTTAGCAGTAAGAGCCGCCTTGAGGGTGGCATAGGAATGTGGGGGTCTGGCCTCACATACTTTCTTGGACAGTTTGTGGACGTCAGCACCCTCAGGTGAAAGAACATTGGTTGCTGCCTTTCTGCCTCAAGTCTGACCGCTGCAAAGTATGTCTCTAGATGGTCTAGACTACAACATACATATACCCATTCCAATCATACAAAATCAATCATACTCATACACCCAAAAAACATCCAATATCTGTCAATGGTGAAGTAAATGTCTGACGGAAAAGAAAAAAGGGGAAAGTTAATCTCTTCTGTCATACAATCGGGTCTCAAAAGCAAAGGAAATATGAGACTCGGCACTGGGTCGACTCGCATTTCGGTAGACTGAAGGCTGTTGGAACCACCTTCTTCAGGAACACTTCAGATATTACAAATTCAAATCACAGGGGACCTAAAATGAGAGTCTGTTCTAGTGTATGATACGATAGCCAAACTAGAAGTCCTTCAATTTTCAAAATGAGATATGTACCGCATCCAGAATACGTATTGTTCTGGATAGGTTAGGACGTTGACTTCTTTCCAATTGTACAGGGGCCAGCAGAGTAAAACATAGCTTGTAAAATAGCTTTTAATTCGTATATCCTCTTTATATCGTGATCAGGCAAAATCTGCAAAATTCAAAATTTCAATTGGTCACGGTGTGACAAATCCTTCTTCCAAATATCAAGTGCTGGTCATATGGAACCCCCGTACCCCTTTTTTCTTTTGTGTCAGACATTTTCTTTACCATTGACAGATATTGGATGTTTTTTGGGTGTATGAGTATGATTGATTTTGTATGATTGGAATGGGTATATGTATGTTGTAGTGTATCAGGAGGACTTTAATATTTATGTGTTATTTATTTGTATGTGTGTATCTTCTTTTGTAATAATCATGGCTATAAAATATGTATTTAGATTTATTATTGATGAAATCACCCTTTTGACTTTGAAAAAATTATATGAGTAAAAATATAACAAAAAGAGGAAATTAAATGTTTTGCTAAAAAAAAAAAAAATGTCAATTTAATTATTTTTGTCACTGGTTTACTTTTAAATAAGAGTTGTTGGTCAATGAGGGAAATGTTGATATGTATATATGTGTTGCTTTCCCCTCTTTTCCCTGACCTATAAATTATTATAGAGGGGCTCTCTTTATTTCTGCTGTAGTATATGTTTGAGCCACTCCCTCCAGCCTAGGGTGTTCCAAAAATTGTGCTCGCCGAGCACGTGTTTTCAGCTGGGTGCAAGATGCACTGTGGGTGGTGGGCTGTTATTTGTGGAGCCGCCATAGGCTCACAACTTACTTTAAATAGCTGTGATTGAAAAAATAGGGTTGCACTGGCCAGTGGCGACCCTACTTCCCGCTGCTGAGAGTGTTGAGGGCTTGGGTCGTTCCAAGTGTTACCTGACAGGGGTGCATCCTGTCCGTCGTCTCCAGTTGTGCTCTGTGCCAGGGTGTTGTGGTAGGCCCAGATATGCACACTAGATCAGCACTCTGCGCGGGGAGAGTAATGGAAAACTCACACAGTGGTGAACAAGCATTTGCAATGCAATAGGTCTCGCATTTGCGAGATTTTGAGCTATTGACAATGCCTTCGATTTATGTGGCGGTTTTCAAAGTAGATAAATAAAAAGCATCGTCATTTACAATGCCAATAGCTCAAACTCTCGTAAATGTGAGATCTATTGAATTGCAACTGCTTGTTTGAGGTGTGTAATAAGGGCCAAGTCTAGAATTTTCCAGTAATCTCCTTCGGTGGGAACTGACCAGCACCTGAAGTTTCACAATTTCCTTTCCTTGTTATGGTGACAAAAGTGAAAGAGGCAGAGGTGTCATTGGCAATATTTTCTTACCTCTTAACTCACTTTAGTTTGGAGGGTCTTCCCCTCCTTGGACCATCTTTAAACCAGTGAAATAACTTCCCAAAGACTTCACTGTGATCACCAGACCGGAAAGCACTCTTCACCCGCAAAAAAACATGTTTGCATCACCATCGATTTTACAAGAACAAAAATCCCTCCAAAGTCATTTATGCTAACTCTACTAGGAGAGTCAAAGGTTGAGAGGCACGGCCATTGAACTACGTAGCTCTCCTCATATGATTTCTACACACAGCCTCGTGGTTGTTTCTCTGCTTTGCCATACTGTAGAATATACATAGATGACACCATTGCCCCTCCCAACAATGTTACACGATACTGCTCCGCACTAACTTAATGCATCAGGCCTTGGCACATAAAAGAAGGATCAAAACGCTTTCCTAGCCAGATGTAAAATGTACTCCTTGCAGGATTGTGCACTGTGAAAAAACACAGAGGGATTATTCTAGAAACCTGCATGATTGCGCTATTTTGAGATTCTATGACACACTTGTTTTTTTCTATTGAAAACGTAACACTTCAAATACAACTACTATGGGAAAAAAGCACGCTGATATCTGCATTCTCAGATGTCAAATACAAATAGTTTATAAAGCGCACTCATACATTGGGGTGTCTGGGCGCTGGAAACAGTATCTGTGCATTACTCTATTTCTGCACGTATCCTGCTGTATGCTGCCTGGGGTGCAGAAAGCTAACTAAACAAAAAATGATGTGCTTCCTTTCTCCAGCGTGACAATAGAGCTAGGCAGCCTCGGTCGCTCCCGAGTAAAGGAAGACATAGCTGTTAAAAACAACGAGGCGGTGCTTTAATATATATATTCTCTAAGCGTGCAGCAACACAGCCGAGCTGCTATGTTACACTTTTTTTGTTTCATTTTCAGATCGACTGTGCACCATTTAACAGTTCCCAGGTTTTTGTTTAGCTGTCAAAACATTTAAGTATGTCAGGCCTGGAGGCGTTCAGCTGTCAAATAAATCTAAGTCTAGGCATAAACATTTGGTGAGTTTTACCTCCGTTACACTTGTCAACGGGCAAGATAGTGAAAACCCGTTTGTTTAGCTCTCTCTCAGCAGGTACAGGTGAAAACGCGGAGTCCCGGGATGCAGACTTCTTGTTAAAACAGCGAGTGGTAATTCCTGCATTCTGTAATTTTTCCCTAGGAGATGCACGGCAGTAGAAACGGGTGGATGTAAAACCCGCAGCGCACATTTCCAGTCACCTGCGTTGTTCGCCAGTTTGTATTTACATCGCTAGTCCAGTGCGTTACCGACACGCACTGAGAGCTCAAAGTAAGGAAACAAAATGAAGGCGGAAGTGAGGGAAAACACTTCAAACAAGCCAGCGAATGGTGCGCACGAGATGCGGGAGCTGCTGGCGTGCGCGCGCAGTTGCGAGCAGCAGCATATGTTTCCAATTATCGCGCCCGTGTCTGGGCACGATAATTGGAAACATATGCTGCTGATGCGCGTAACAGACACCAATAGGCCATGGACGGAGCAATGCGCCCGTCTTTGGCCAAGTGTGTGTTCTCTTTGTAAAAAAGACGCATGCAAAGACCAATAGCGTGGCCCAAAAGAATAGGCACAATAAACGAGCGTGTGCTATTCCTAGGTCAGTTTCCAAAGCCCCTACAAGAGGTCTCTCGCTGCGCGTGCAGTGCTGCGCACTGCAACGCTAGGCGCAAGACCTAAAATGAGGCTGAGGTGTGGAAAACGGACACCCCTGCGCAGCCTCATACATTACAACAGCTTTACATCTTAAGCCAAGGAGTAGCCCTGAATAAAATCAAAGGCCTCTTTCTTTACTCTCCTTTTTTACTGCTCTGCCTCTCTGAGGCCATCCATTGGCCTCTGGTGCTTCCTCTTCTCAGAGGCACCCTATCCCATCACTTGATCAATGCAAGCTTCCCTAATTCAGAGGACAAGCTCCCCGGGAAGAAAAGTAAATTTGTCCAAGGGCTGGAGTGGCCTTAGGTTTTATTCAGCAATGGGTGGCTCATGAATTCACTGCTCCAAAGCTGCAGTTATATTTACTCGCTCTCCGGCGTCACAGATCCCTAAGACAGAACAGGTGGATTGCCAGTGACAGCAGGCCGAGGGAACAATACTGGAATTGGGTAGTCTAGCAATGGCGCTTAATGAGTGCTACATTGAACAAGCATTGGCAAAGCAAATAGGTCTCACCTATGCAAGAGCTGTTGGCTTTGCCAATGTATTTTAGCCATATTGTACACCAGCGTGGCTGCTGTTCAGCATGGCTAAAAGTTAGTGGAGTGAGGAGAGTGGTTTGGAGTGTCATAGAGTGGAATGGCAAATAGTGGAGTAGAGTGTTATAGAGTGGAGTGGCAGAGTGTTGTTTACTGGAGTGGCATAGAGTGGAATCACATACAGTACAGTAGAGTAGAGTGGAGAAGAGTAGAGTGCATCGACACAGAGTGTTGTAGCGTGCTGTGGCCTGGAGTGCAGTGGCATACAAAGCTGTGTCGTAGTTTAGAGAGTTGCATGGAGAGAGCAGTGGCATTGAGTAAAGTGGTTCAGAGTGGAGTGGTGCAGAGTAGAGTGATGCAGAGTAGAGTGGTGTAGAGTTGAGTGACGTAGAGTGCAGTGGTGAAGAGTAGTATGGTGTGGAGAGCAGTGTCATAGAGTGCATTGGCATAGAATGCAGCAGTGAAGAGTAGAGTGGCGTAGAGTGCAGTGGCATAGAGTGGTGTTGAGTAGCGTGGAGTGCAGTGGCGTTGAGTAGAGCGGTGTAGAATGAAGTGGCGTGGAATACCGGGGTGCAAAGTAGAGAGCAATGGTGCAGTGTAGTGGTGTGGCATATGCTGCAGTGGTATAAAGTGCAGTGGTGTAGAGAGAAGGGGCTTAGAATGGAGTGACGCAGAGTACAGTTACGTAGAGTGTAGTGATGCAGAGTAGAGTGGCATAGAGTGCATTGACGAAGAGTGCAGAGAAGAGTGGCATAGAATTCAGTGGGGGAGAGTGCATTGTTGTAGAGTAGAGTGCCTTAGAGTGCAGTGGTGTAGAGTGCATTGGCATAGAGAGGCATAGAGTACAGTGGTGCAGCCTAGAGTGTAGTTGCGTAGTGTGATGACAGAGTGCAGCTGTGTAGAGTGCGTTGTGATAAAGGCCATTGGCGTATAGTGCAGTGGTTTAGAGTATAGTGGCGTAGAGTACAGTGGCATAGAGTTGAGTGGTGTGGAGTAGAGTGGCATAGAGAGTAGTGGCATAGAGTAGATTGTTTCATGGTAGAGTGCAGTGGAAAAGAGTGTAATGACAGAGTAAACTGGTATAGAGTGCAGTGATGAAGAGTAGATTAGAGTGGTGTACAATGGATTGGTGCAGAGTAGAATTCAGTGGCGTGGAATGGTGCAGAGTAGAGTGGAGTGGCTTAGAGTGGAATATGCATGGTGTGATAGCACACTGCCATTACAGAAAACACATTTTCAATTGAAATGACCAGTACATGTGCACAGGCATACAGTTTTACTAATAAAACTATTCAGCACAGAACCCCTATTGTGTGGAAATTGAATCACCTAGCGCTAATGTGTGGAAATTGAATCACCTAGCGTATTGATTTGTTTTGATCATATTAAAGTATTTGTTTCCAACACACTTCAGAATTAACCAAAAATTTGCTTCGTTTGTGCTTTTCTATTTCCGATATATTCTGAAATACTTGCCAATTCATTTAAATGTTGTTGTGTGCTAGACAAAACCCTTTCCTACTGCCAGTATCCAGCTGGATTGCACACAAATCTCTCACTTTGAAGTCAGAGAAAGAGAAAGTAAACACCAAGCCAAGCTCCCTCAGAAGACACAGCCTGACATTTGACCAGTGTCTTTGAATGCACTGCAAATGTGACAAGTTAAGAAAAAGATTTACAGGCCTGTTTACAGAAAGGAACACTCTTGGAATAATACAAGAGGACTTGGTGTTAAAAGACTTTGCTCCTTGGGAGTGACAACTCATCCTGGACAGCCTAAAACAAATACAACTAGCAAATAGAAGGCCCAAAAATGTGAGTTATAAATCACAAAGTCAATGGTAAGCAGCAGGCGTAATACATTCCCAGGGAGGTTTTCTGAATGTCCCCAAGATGTCTTTAGCAAACCAGCTGCACTTCTGGTAGGCTTCGGCCTAAAAAGGAGCAGCCAGCACTTTTTAATGCAAGGGGCAGTGATTATTCTCTGCTCTTCCTCAGGCCTGGGTTAGATGTTGCACAAGGCTCTGTCATATGACATTATTTGTGATAAGCACTCAGGAAGCCCGTGGGCAGACAGAGCTACTCAGAGGGTGGGGAGATGAGGCCTGCACGCTCGTCTAGGTGTGTCAGGCTCACTCCCTGTTAAGTTATTACACATCTGTCATGAGGCCTTTACAGTAAAGGGCACAGACCTTGGAAGAGCCCTGCAGAAAGAACCACAGGCTTTCAACACTAGCTGCCCGGCGGCATGTGAGATGGTGGAACCAGCATGGGTACAAGCGGGTTGATTGCATCTGCAGTGCGCTAAAACCTTTCACCACTGCCATTCACACGAACTAGCATTTGTGCATATTAGACAAATCAACTGAGACAGTAGCTGTAAATTCTGACACTCAGTTTATTATGCAGCAAACAAATTCACTACAGTGCCCTGTTACAATAATAAACAATGCTGTTTTGCACACTTTGCTCATGAAATCAATCTATCAATCAATCAATAGAGATTTATAGAGGCGATGTATCACCCGTGAGGATCTCCAGGCACATGCTGGGGTGGGGGGGTGGTAGGGGGGTTCTTTTTGCCACTCTGAGTTATCTGTTGTAGAGGGTGGATCACTTGTCCTGCTGAACCCGGATTACTCTGTATTCGTTGCGTCCCTTGGTAAAAGAACCCTCATGCACTCGAGTTGTTCAACGTGAGGTAGCGGTATATCTTGATTCTCCGCTAGGGCACTCGGGTATCTGCATAATCATAGGATTTTTTTATATATTCAGCCTCCACCAGGAGGTTTTAATCCAAGGTTGTGCAGTAGTGTCCAGAGATTAGTGGAAGTGGTGATATTAAAATAACTCAAAATCCAGGAGACGTATTTATTAATCTGGATTCGGGTTAGTAGTGTTGAAAAACTTCTTGGTATGCGCACTGAGAATATTAGGATTCTCTACGCTACCTGTCCTCGTGATTTTAAAAAGGTCGACATGTTTCAGCCCTTTCGTCAAATGATCAATGGGCTTTCTTCAGGACCAGGGTGTACGTGTAGGAAGGAGATAACTTTATCCCTTCTAATCAGAGTCACTCTTTTAATGCCTCCTCACGTGTCAATACGTGTTTCCTCGGGTGCCCAAGGAGTCACTCTGACGGCCTCTATCTATAGGTCCGTCATGCGCTACTTGTGCTGACTCTGCCGAATGGGACCCGGTCGGCAGAGTCAGGGATAAAGTTATCTCCTTCCTACACGTACACCCTGGTCCTGAAGAAAGCCCATTGATCATTTGACGAAAGGGCTGAAACATGTCGACCTTTTTAAAATCACGAAGACAGGTAGCGTAGAGAATCCTAATATTCTCAGTGCGCATACCAAGAAGTTTTTCAACACTACTAACCCGAATCCAGATTAATAAATACGTCTCCTGGATTTTGAGTTATTTTAATATCACCACTTCCACTAATCACTGGACACTACTGCACAACCTTGGATTAAAACCTCCTGGTGGAGGCTGCATATATAAAAAAAAACTATGAGTATGCAGATACCCGAGTGCCCTAGCGGAGAATCAAGATATACCGCTACCTCACGTTGAACAACTCGAGTGCATGAGGGTTCTTTTACCAAGGGACGCAACGAATACCGAGTAATCCGGGTTCAGCAGGACAAGTGATCCACCCCCTTCTTGATAATTAGCGTTAACCCAAGGAAATTGGATGGATCAAAGATTTTCCTTCTCCTTACATTGATCACAATTATCTGTTGTAGAGGCAGGTCTTTAGACTCCTTCTGAATTCTAGTAGGGTTGTCATCGATCGCAGGTGCAGGGGAGATTGTTCCAGAGTTTGTGTGCGAGAGGTGGGAGAAGGAGCGGCCCCTGCTTCTGCGGAAACGGGGGAAGTGGGCGAAGAGGAGAGGAAAGAGCGGAGTAGTCTGGTGGGCTGGTGCAAGTTTACTCTCTGGGTAAGGTCTTTGTAGGTGTGGGTTAGGAGTTGGAAGTGGCAGCGTTTGTTGCTGGGGAGCCAGTGCAGAGCTCTGAGGGTGGGGACATGTGGGTTCGTCTCAGGAAGTTGAGGACGAGTCTTGCGGCAGCATTCTGTATAGTCTGAAGCCTGTTTTGGAGATGGGTGTTTATCCCTGGTAAAGAGCATTGCAGTAGTCCAGGCGGCTGGTGAAAGGTAATTTAGAATAACGTTTAGACCACAGATTCAATAGGGAATTTTGGAATGCTCTTTTTTTTTATTATACATGTTTCAGTATTTATGAATAGAGGGCAAACAAAAAAGACAGATCAAAATAGGTCCAGCTGTGTCATTGACAGTTGTATAATACAATACCATGAAGAGGAGCAGTTCAAACGCAGCCGTGCTGGGTCAATCTAACTTGTTTCTTTGGATGAGACAGCGCTGGAGCTATGCTCCCTCTTCGTGAGAGTAGCAAAGAATGGGGTATTTTGTACCACTTCAGACCGTAACTTATTCAACTCCACGCTTCTTCACACTTTTTCTACACAAGGAAAAATGTCAAGGTAGTCACCAGACCATTATCAGATTGAACATTGCAATCTGGTGCCCTCAATGGAGGTGTTTCTTTATGACAACAAGCATTTTCAATACAAGGTACTGAATTCCATCCTCAGGTTGCTGCCAAAAGCATTTGACAGTATGATGAAAGCATTGGTCTTGTTCTTGAGGCTTCAAGGTATGCACATACATCCCTACCTGAATGAGAAACTGGGCAGGGCTTCCTTTTACCACTCACTTATCATTCCATTGCTTCACAACTTTTTACCTGACTGATCTAGGCCCGTCAGTGAACGCGGAAAAAACTCCACTTTGTTCATGGCTCAGCAACTCTCATTATGTGTCACTTATGTAAGTAGGCCACACTCTATCACAAGTATATATTTACTTTGGACATGGCGTAGAGAAGGATCAAACTGTTCTAGGTCGTTCCTGCCAATGATTTCCAATCTGATACCAAATGTCAGTGTTGTGTTGAACATGCCATAATCTGCTCATGCAGAGGCTCTCTGACATAAGCATGCAAAGCAGGATGAAGTGAGACTGCTTACCAGATTAACTACAAGCTCGGGCTTGCTCTGTCTTCTGTGCACACAGTAAATGCATTACGCCAATTAAAGGTAGTCTGAAGTCTACATTGAATTTGCTCATGGAAACCAAGTTTTTAATACTAGTTCTCATTTCCCTGGCTAGGATTGTTTTTTTACTTTTTAGGACATTTTGAGGTAATTTTTAGTTTCTAAAATCTGCTTCTATGCAGGCGAACTGTGTGGATTCTAAGTTAATCCTTGATTTTGTCCTACTGTAAGAAAACAGGCCTTTTGCAGGCCCCCCCCACATTTTTTCCGAAATGCTGACGGTTTTGCACTGGAACCTGCTAACCAGGCCAGTGCTTTTTCCCTAAAATATGAGGCATATGAATTGGTAACCCCGATTGACAAGGACTTTAACCCCCATACAAACCCCTGTTAAATTGTACCAGTGGTGCCCAGGGCATGGGAGTTAAAGGGGTCACCAGGGCGTGAAGCACTGATTGTGCCACCCCAGATGACCCAAGCAAAGAGATTGCAGCAGGCCTGCCATTGCAACTGCAGGAGCAGTGCAAACTGCTCAAACCTGACTTTGCCTTAACCATGAGTGGCAAGGTCACAGCACTATTTTCAATATATGCCAGTCACTCCTAAGGTAGGCCCTCTGAGCCCAGGAGGAAGGGTGCATTATATTGAAGATGTGGACATATAAGTGCAGGCTTATATATCCCTTTAGTAGCCTCCTTCCGTTAGGGGCTACTATAAGTGTTCAGGGGACCATAGGATAAGATGGGCTGGCACCCAAGCCACCCCAGGTTGCCAGCACCATTATGGTCCCACTGAAAACTGTCATGTTTGGTATAAAACAACTTGTCTCATCAAAACCTTTTTCTAATATCAGATTTAATGTGACATGCACCCAGGTGGGTGCATGTCGCATTAGAGGTTGCCCATCTGGTTGCACCAGCCTTTCCTGTGCCCTGGCTGACAGTCTGCAGCTGCTGCCACCAAGACAGGAATGTGACTCCCTGCCAAGAGATGTGAACTTTCTCAGGAAGCAGAAATAAAGGCCTGCCTGGGCAGGAGTAGTCACCGCCTTCCCCGGCAGAATTGCTAGTGAAGTGGCACATCAAGGCGGTGAGCTTCAAAACCTTACCACCTGAATGAATGAATGAAAGGCGTTTTATAACGCGCAAACTTAGCCAATAAGGGCATCAAGGCGCGATAACAAACAAACAGAAAGTCCAAACTACCAAGTGAAGACCATTATGACCACCGAAAGCAAGGCCTCTAGTAAGCCTGAGAGAAAAGCCAGGTCTTAAGGGATTTCCTAAAGATCGACACCTCTGATATGCAACCAGGTTTCCTCCCAGAGGAGGAAAAAGCCAACCCCCTGCCCCAGGCACATTTGCAACCCGGGCAGACAGATGGCTAGCTACACCTCTAAGGTACGCTAACTGGTCTGTACAGGTGAAGAAGGGTTCTGCCATTTAAAGAAGTGGCAGAATTTAGGCTTTTTGGTAGAAAAGTGCCATCCTCCACAGGAAGTGGTCATTTCAGCAGCAAATTAGCCAATGGGGCTTGTACTTTGTTGATTACTAGCACACACATCCCCTAAAGCATCTAAATATAGGATTTAATGGGCTCCCCTAGCAAGTAAACCTCAGTTCTGAAACGACTTGCAACAAAGGACAAAAAAGAGACCAGAGTCTGCGACTTTAGGACCTGTACACAGCAAAGGCGCAATACCCTGCACTTGTTGAAAACACCCCGCAATCAATGGGGTTTGTACAATGCAGGCTACTCATCCAGAACAGGTCTCAAGGTGCTGAGGTAGAGGGGGGCAGGGGGTGATTCCGCAGATTCTGCAGGTTCACTGAGTACCATCGAAGATCCAGGTCTTGAGGTCCTTTAGGAACTTGGGGAGCGATGCAGTCTGTCGGAGGTGGAGAGGGAGGGAGTTCCATGCCTTGGCAGCAAGGAGGGAGAAGGAGCACCCTCCTGTTCTGCTTTTCTTGATCCAAGGTACAGTTGCGAGGGAGAGCTGGGTCAAGCGGAGAGAGTGTGGGGTACGTGGAACACGAGGCGGTGGTTCAGGTTGGCGGGTCCGGCATTGTGGAGGGCCTTGTGTGTGTGGGGGAGAAGCTTGAAGGTGATTCTCTTCTCAACGGCGAGCCAGTGTAGGGTCTGTAGGTGTTGGCTGATGTGGCAGTGGTGTGGTAGGTTGACGACTAGTCTGCAGCAGCGTTCTGGATGTTCTGGAGTTTGCGGTGAGGTTCTTGTTGCCGTAGTCCAGTCTGCTGCTGATGAGGTCGTGCATGACTGTTTTCCTGTGTTCGGGGAGGATCCACTGAAGATCTTGCCGAGTAGGCGGAGGGTGTGGTAGCAGGAGGAGGTGATGGCGTTGACCTGGCAGTCCATTTTGAGTTCGGAGTCCAGAATTATCCTGAGGTTGCTTGTGTGGTCCGTGGGGGCAACTGCAAAACTGCAGCTCATTTTGGACAAGAGACCAGTATCAAATGAAAGAGGAACCCCTCTGCAAGACAAAGGCAGCTCCAGAATGCCATTAGGCTATTGCATGGGTACTCACAAACCTTTTCCCAGGGGCCAAAAAGTTTGGTACGTGATGTGAACGAGGGCCGCACTGATGCCAGCAGGGTGGCGGTGGGTGTTTGGGGAGTGTCGGTAAGGTGGTTGTAGGGAAGTGAACCATATACATCTAGTGGCTGAATTGTACAATGTGAAACCAGAAAACCTGGGTTTAAACCTAGCTTCCCCACTAAACCAAGTTGTCTGATCTTAGACAAATTTTTGTAAGTCACTTTCCCTCATTTTTCTTCATTAGCACATATAAGAGGACCTCGAAATACATGAATTCGGGATATGCACTGTACAAAACCTTCTCTTGTGCTTCATTTAATAAACTATAATGTTATTCATGCACAATATGAACCCAGGTCATCCACAGAGTGCACATAACAACCTACGTGTGCCTTAGTTGACTACTGGCATTTTTGTCACAGTGTGGGGAAAAAACAAATGTTTCTAAATTCATGTTTGAAAACGATCACTCTTAAAAAATACTCAATACACTGATCATCTGATATACTAAGGTGAAACGATTTTGCATGTTAATGAAATACACTTTTTGAATTCTGAGGTGACTTTATCATATTTTTACACTTTTGCTGCAAAGATGTCTTTAAAAATCAAGATGATCCTAAAGTTAAGGGGAACAGGACACCCTAGTTACTTCCTTTCTTTAACTTTAATTAACAATTAATCAAGTGCCTGCCTGTTTATTTCAATTTTTTGAATAATAGTGCTGGGGCACATAAACAGCAGCCCAGTGCTGCTGTTTACCAGGGGGCCACATGTTAAGGTCAGGATGGCCGCATGCGGCCCCCGGGCCGTACTTTAAGTACCAGTGGACTAGAGGCACTAATCCACGACAGCCCGCAGGAAAAACATGCTCCTGGAACCAAGAATCACTGGCCATCGGGCCAGCCAAAGGATTGCCCAAAAGTAAATGATCTAGCGCATTGTGGGAAATGTTGTCCTGACCTCCAACAAGTTTCAGGTGGCTACAGATCTACAGTTTTCCTCCGGGCTCCAGGATGTCAAAACATCCCAAGGCTGGGTTTCCTGTGACCAAGGCTTGTTATTGGCCACCCCAGCTATCACTACCTTTACATAATGTTGTGCCTCAAGGGAACTCCTCAACATCTTCAACTCAACGCCCTAGTGGCTCTGTTGATTAGATTTTGCACCCCTTTCCACACCAGCGCGTCCAAGCAGCAAATGCAGCACCAACAGGTTTTGTGTTCAGCATCAGGGACAGCCAGCAAAACTCTGCACCCAGGCCCTACAAGTCAAATAAAATTAAACTGACTGTCAGACCCTGGTCCTGGGACCCACATCACCTTTCTACTGAACTTGACCTGCAAGTGACCGATTGTCACTAGTGCTTTTTCCCATTCACCGCAACATTATCGTTTTGCAAGAGTGAAATGCCCTATTTATTTTTCCTTCAGAAATCCAAAACTCCGGTTATAGATATCCGATTGTCTTCATTTTGGTGTCTACATTTATATAAAAATCTGCTTTATTCGTATAAAATGGAGTCTGGTTTGGTTTGAGTCATGTTAATTACTCGCCTTTTATCTTGTTTCTCTGAAATGCTTAACACATGTTTCTCTAGAGACCCTGACTGCTCTGTGCCAGAACTGAGCTAGGGATTTATTAGTTTGAATCCAAAGGACCTATTTTGGGTAACATGAAGGTATTGCATAGTGAAGCCTAGTCACCCTCACTACATAATACCTGACTTTCCTACACCTACAGACAATTTTTTGTTCTACTCTCTTGAACAATTGTGACTGTCCCATTGGAACTAATCAATTTATTTGCATAGCTAATAACTGAGAGTCTATCAGTTTTGCACCTTCTTTTTTCTCCTTTTTTATTTAACACATTTTATTATAGAAAACTGTACAATATCTGACAGGGTCTAATATCACTCAATATTTACAACTTGATACTGGTATCAGTCTTTGTTCCCGTATGGGATAAACCACACTTTAGTCCTCGTAAGAACACAGCAACTGAAGGGACAGGACACTCTCTGAGTAGCTGTGCACTCTATAAAACTTTAGATTAATTGATTGATTGATAGGGCAGGGAGCCTAGGCGAGAAGCTCTTCCTTTCAGTTATCGATGGCAGATTGTCTATCACAGTGGTCAAAGTCTTTTAAATGTGCCATTAGTACCTTGGATTGTATCTGTAATTTTCTCTGAAGTTAGGATGTGTCTTAATTTGGCTTTCTAGTGGTCTCTAAGGGGAATTCCCTCTTCTTCCAGTATGTTGTAATAAGTTTCTTGGCAGTACCTAACTGGGGGTATAGAAGTGTTTTATTCACTTTGGAATTCCCCTTGCTCCGTATTCCTCCAAAAGCAATAGGATTTTGGCTGGGTCCCTGACTATAACCTCTCATAGCCATTGCATTTCTATGGCTTAAAATTTCTTCTAAATCATTTGCATCATTTCATGTTGACCCCCGAATGTGGCCAAACGAGCACCAATCCTTTCCACATCTCCAACAACGCTCCAAGACCACTGGATACATTTTCTTCACCCTCATTGGGGTTAGATAACAATACATCATTAGCTTGTATTCTGCTTCATGGTGTCGAATATCTCTGAAACATTTGTGAATGTTGAGCTATCCCAGTTCCCATATCTTATCACTAAACTTGTTTCTTAGGTCTGAGTCCAATTGATATTGATGACCCTTAAGATATTTAAAATACAGCCACTTTGTTGGCAATCATGTAAGCTAGAACAGATTTACTGTCACACAAGTCCTTGTTTCCAGTTTATTTTATCAATTGACTGTCAGACTCTGCTTTTCAGGCTCCGCTCCTTATGATTGCACCCCTTTTCCTCTTCTATATTTTTACTCCAATTGTATGGGTTCCTGGAGTAAATGTTTGTAATTCCACTCTGCCTTGCAGTTTAATTTTTTTTAAGCAAGCTCCGTACACTCAAAACCTCACATCTGAGCATATGAAATTGTCCAAGATCCAATTACGCATGCTTTTTCTGCATCTAAAAACACCAGGAGAGCTGGGATACCTGTCCTCTTAGTTTTTCCAATTGATGTGGAATTTTTCTTATGTTGTCTGAACCTAGCAGGTCTTTAACAAATCCCACTTTATCTTGCTCTAACAAGAAGACTTTATCCAGTCTTTTAGTACGTTTTTAAAATATTGTTCTCTGAGTTTAATAGAGTTTTAGGCATGCACAGTCTGCACTCTTCTGCTGGTTTTCCCTGTTTTGGGATCACCACAACCTCTGCTTCCCTCATTGAAGAAACCCAGACCACTGTTAAGGAAATTAAAGGTGTTAGTAACTCACTAACTAAGCTCGTTGTTAGTAGGGGCAGGGGAATGTATTCTTTATAGATGTCTGCCCATAGCTAGTCTCATCATAGGGCTTCATTTGGGTGTGTAGATTAGAGTGCAGTCACGATATCATCCACTCAGTTCTCTCTCCATTTGAGGCGAAGGTTGGGAGCTGGATCTGGTCCAAATAATTGTCCATTTTCTTCTTTCCACTGGTGCTGCCTCATCTATATGAGGGAGAATGCTGTAAGTAAATTAATTTTCTGTTGTTTGTTTACAACTTTGTGCCTTCTGGGGACCTTAATTTTGTTCTGTGTCCCTTAACTCTTGGTGCTCCAAGTCCACTAGCTAACAGTTTGTCTGCTTTATGGCTCTTGTCATAAAATATTTTTTTTAGGTGCAGAATCGTTCTTACAACTGTGTTAGTACCGAATACTCAACTGATTGCACAATGTTGCTAATTTCCAATCTCACGCTCTTGTGGGAGCCTGATTATTTCTGTGTTATATGTCTTCTAGCACTTCTGTTAACTTCATCTCTGGCAAGTGTTTTTCCTCTGCAATCTCACTGATAAGGCATTGGCTAAGCCCTAAAGGTATCCTTAAATTCATCCATGTGGTTGGTAAACAACATTTCTTAGCTGACATTTTCTGATAAATATTTTCATTTGCCATGAGCTAGTATGTGTCTGTGTACCTGGTCTGCCTGGTATTTCCAGCTTCCTCAACCTTTAGGCATGCCCCTCCCTCCAACTGGATCCCAACATGAGAGTGGTCAATCTCTGTACCTCCTATCATGAGTGTATTTTGGAGCCTGTGTAGTATGCATGTAGATATAAATATATGGTTAATTCGAGTGTATGATTTATGGATATGGGAATAACATCTTTCATCTATGTGCGGGTGTTTCCAGGCAACTGTTAAACCCTGTACAGTACATTTTTTTTCAGCTTCTTGGACACAGACATACCAAACTGAGAACATTGAACTTTCCTATCTAGAGTTGTGTTTAGAGTCAGGTTATGTGGAGGTCACCTCCCAGAATGAGATGTTCCTTGTGTGTTGTGACATATATATTTGAGGTATAGCGAGAGCCCCATATCTCTTGAAAGACCTTAATGTATCTGTATTCTAGATCACAGGCAGTTTCTAATGTTGGAAAATAAAGAGTTTATTTGCATCATACGGACAACTCAGTGAGTATTATTTTCCAGAGTCTCAGAGTTTAACAGGATAACCCCAACGTTTCATTCTGAAATAGATATTTTACATCTAGTGGAATTCTTTTTTGCAAATCTTTTTATTGACAACTTCAATAAAAATATGAACAAAACAAAACTGTGCACTGTTAAATCCTTGACTTCATCTTAACAGTCGCATTAAAGCCTTCTGCCCCCTGTACCCTATCCCTTCACACAACCTGCAGCATTGCTCAATGGATCTGCCTTAGACGTCTGGTTACCAAGGGTGACGGGGGCCAGGTCATCGCATGTATTACCTCTATAGCTCAAATCTTCTGAAATATCCTTCATTGAAGACCGAACCTGTGGAGCTTTCCAGTCTGCTGTAGCTTCTACTTTCTGGCTCATTATGATGGCTATTTACGCTATCATCTATTAAGTGATCATTTCACGGGCATTGAATAGGACATCTTGGCATGTTCTCTATATCCTATATGCTGGCTCTATGCTGAAAATATTCTATTTTATCTTATCTGTTTCTTTACATATTGTGTTTACATCTGAAGTAGTCATTAAGTCTTCATTCCATATAGACAAAGTTATTAACTCTCCACAGTTAAGAACATTTCCTTGGCTCCTTGAATGTACTTGGTTGATCGTAACTGTTAAGGTCCTGGCATTTTTTTCCTATGTGGATCTCCTGATGAAGGCGTCATGTCCGCCTAAACACGCGTAGACACATTGAAGATCCATCATTGAAAACATTAAAAAGGCCCTATGTTGTACTGCTCTATTCTGTATATTTAATTTACTGTTTTTGTTTGTTTGACTAGTGTCATATTTAATTTGTTGTATGATTAATTCATTGTTTGATAATGCAGTTTTCACTATATTAACCACCTTTAGGGTACATGCAGCTGTGCCTGCTGTATGAGGTATTGCAATTACAAATATCTCTTTTTAACTAGTTGTTTTTTTTGTTGTGAAGTCATTGTTGATATTATGTTTATTTTATACAGAACCATAGAATCTTTTGTAGTCTTTTTAAAATTTCTTCATATGAATAAAATAAATTTTTAATATAAATCATGTACACTGAGTCTTTTTGTATCATGTCAGAATTATGGTCTTACATATTGTTTAGACCAACGGTTACCTAGGGATTTATTTCTTAAACAATTACCTCTATAGTTTTTCCACTGTCCCCAAGCTTTAGACCTCTTTTGGGGGCAGCCCCGGCCTTCAAATACAACCTTCTCAGCCAACATACACTAGTCCATATTGCATTTCTAGTCCTCCATGTGGCACATGATCCGCATTCCACAGTTTAGCAACATTTTGTTTAGCAACAGCAAACCCCAGGGTTTACCACATACATTCCATACAGAGCAAATCTGTTTCCTCCAAGACATTTAGGAGACACCACTTCGCTGAAGGGGCGAGAGATGTCCCGCACATCTCACTCAAACATTTGAGTATCTAGGTATGTTGCTATGCTGAGTTGTTCAAGGTGAATTACAAACCTCTGCTATTGGAATTAACCAGATGTTTTAACAAATAGGACTATTTTCAGGTGACATTGGTAGGACTTATCAGTCTGGTAAAGATGACAATACCAGCCAAGTTGTTATAACTGTTCAGTGTCTCGAGCAATATTCATAATCTTCTTACTTGCATAGGTTGAACTCCATGGCATCTGCTTTATCTTATATAATAAAAGGCCAAGACCAGCAATATATTTTCCACAGTACCCTTGAACAGGGTGACTGGCTGCCCCTAATGTTCAGATTTGCTGCTGGGCAGCATTAGCAGGCTGAAGGAGTCAATTAGCTTAATCAAACATCTCTACAGTCTCTTTAAATGACTCCCTTTGGTATTTGATCAAATTCAAGAATCTCAATCCCATACCAAATGCATGAAGTTTAAGGTGCTGTTGGATACAATCAGAATCTGGAATAACAACCAAATCTTTGACAATAGTCAAGGATAATGGAGGTGCCCAATCTGGAACTATCTGACTTTATCCTCATTCGGTCAGCCCAAATGCTATAATGTTTTAGTAGGCTCTAAATTTCAGTTTGAATTAGTTATTTGATATGTCCAGTTTTATAACATTTAGGAAGAATTTTAGATTTTCAGACAAAAGTATTTAACATATCTGTCAGTCACTAAGATTAAATTTGTTAGTGGGCTTTTCATTCTGAAGCTTTATACAGACAATATTTAAGCCATAGTCCTAGTAAAAAGAGGTATCATTATTTTTTAGAAGAACAACGCAAAGGTGCCCAACTAAATGTTCTAACTGGCTTGGTTTAGGAATAGCAGACCAAACAATCAGGGAATCCATGAGACTGATACATTAGGTGTCAAAAATGACAAAGTATCAATTATAACATTATAGGATGATATTTGATTTCTATATCAAACCCTTAAAGGTTTCAAAGTGGTGCAAGGAGGTGTCTAAGATGTGAGTGGGGTAAGGCATATCGGATGCGTATGCTGGCATCTTACCGTAAGCGGAGTTAATTCTGGAACACTAAATTGCAAGTATTTTTCAAAGAAGGGGAAGGTCTGGTTGAGGTGAATCCAACTACATCTCATATTAAATTAGATATAAATAAGGCTCTGTGTTTTCTGTTTTTACTGATTTTTACAGATAAATACCGACAGAAAACCATTTATTTTCTTGTGTGTATCCTTTTTTAAATGTGGATAAAAATGGAAATTGTATTGCTTTTTGAGTGATTCTAAATTTTCTCTGCCATGACTGCCAGGCCAATGGCTTTGTGGATTAGGTAACGGAATTAAAAAAAAAGAAAGGAATTGTAGTAAAGAGGGTTAAACAGCAGTAGATATGCACAAGGTTGATACTGAAATGTGCATATTTTCATAGAAGTACATTGATTCATCTTCCCCTGTTGTTCAAATCACTGAAACGTGGCAGGCAAGTATGAGTGCATATTTATTTTTTAAATAAATGTGGAAATATACCAGTTTCAGATTCATTTATCTCACAAAACCCAAAATAAATATTGATAAATTCTGATAAAATTTGCAAAAAATAAGTATGGATAAAAACAGACGGAAATGTCACACAAAAAAATACCATAAAACCGGGATCGCTAGATATAACTCATGTTTATCAAGATGAGGGGTTTGTTTATGATTATAATTTGGAGAATTATAATTGCACAGCAATGGAAGGATTCAGATTCTCTTAGTGGGTATGCCTGCATGTCGAGTTGATTGATGATTGTCACTAGGATAAAAAATGGTGACATGCACACTTCCTCCTGGAGGCTTTGGAGGACTTGGGGCAAACTACATGCTTCCAAAGTGAGATCTTAGAGTCAAACTGAACTAAGTGAGTCAAATGACTATGTACTCACAAAGTAGAAAGGATGGAAAGGAAAGAAGAAAATTGTAAGAAAGTGAAATGAACAATATGTTTAAACGTGTATCATCCACTGGCATTATAGCTTGATTAGTTTTGAGGTTTCTCTGTGATCAGTTATTATAATTTGTATCATTTTCGCCTACTCATCATTAACTTCCTGTAGAGCATAGGTCTTCAAACTGTGGGGCGCGCCCCCCTGGGGGTGGGCGCAGCATACCCTCGGGGGGGCGCAGCACCACCTCAGGGGGGCCGCGCACTCCACCCCACCACTTCTTATCCATTGTTGCTTTCAGCGCGAAATGCCACGTAAGGCTGAAAGTGCTTAACCCCCTGTTGTCTTGTGTCTCAGCTCGAGCAGCTAGGGGCACGGCTGGGCAGTGTCTGGAGTCTTACCTCCAGCACACCCAGGCTGTGCCTGCCTGGCTGGATTACTGCAGCACTCCCAACAGGCATTTGCAATGCAATAGGTCTCACATTATTAAAGTTTGAGCTATTGGCATTTCTAATAATAATGCAACACCAATAGCTCAAACATTCAGTAATGCGAGACCTATTGCATTACTATTATTACTACTAGTTTTGAGGCTATTTCCCAGACCTGTGGGCAAGAAACAAGGTAAGTGGCCCAAAGTCTAAGAAAGAGCGGGTATTCAGTGGCGCCCCAAACAAGGGAATGCATTTGAAATGTCATTGGCTGAGATGATGAGGGACTAACAACCCTCTGGAAAAGAAGCCTGGTCTATTTATAAATTGGCATCGTAAAATTTCACCTCACATCCTAATTTGCAGTTTAGAGTTCACCCTGGTGTATAATATGAGTGGGTTTACCGGGCAGAGTTCGGCCAGAGAAATGTAGCAGGTAGCAGAGATTAACAGCACCACTGAGCAAGAAGGAAGCAGAAACAGTGATGATTAAATACACAAAACAGCAAAGCCCCACAGGCCTGTTGTGAGCTTTTCCACTTTGCCAACAAGTAAACAACCAGCCAGAATCCTTCTCTTACCACTGATGTGACTTCTAAGCAGGATGCAGCATAATTTCCAATTTTCCTCTGTTTACACCCGCAGCAATAAGTGGGCTGGGGCGAGCTACAGATTTAATACATGTCTTAAAACAGCACCATCTACAGCATGTAGCACCACACCAGATATTAATTCTTGATTTGTATAGGCTGGCTCATGAGTTTTCTTATTAATCATCTGTTGTGACCACTTATTCTCTGAGTGATCCAGCGTTCTCTGCTTTTCCTAAAATGGTCTCTGGGTTTACCCTCCAAATTTGAAGGATGAACCACATTCATGTGGGCACATAAGCAGTACTGATTCTGAGCTGGGGTTGAATGTCTATCTGACATTTGGTGAAATGCTTAACATTGAACAAAGCACTTACCTGACTGGGCGGGGGCGGGGGCAGCACTGTGCCTGTGGCCCCTGTGGATCCCCACCCCCTTCCCTGCTCTCGTGAATCTTTGGCCCGAAGCAGGGTCAGTAAGTTTTTTTTTTACTCTATAAAACTCTCTCGAGGGGGAAACCAGCCATTGCCCCAGATGACTGTTCGGTGGAATCTTGTGATAGGATCGCGGACTTTTTTGCGGAGAAGGTAGCTAAAATTTACTCGGCATTCCCTAGTCACCCCATCGCTGGCACGGAATTTGTGGAAAGCCCCAGGGAATGGGGGGAAAGACATATACTGAACACTTTTGTCACCCCGTCCCCGGAGGACCTTTTAAAAATCTGCAGATTCCTCAAGTCGGGTTCCCCACGGGACCCCACCACGCCAAAACGACTAGCCGATAGCTTGCCAGTGCTGGAACCTTACATCAGACACCTACTGGATGTATCATTTAGGACTAAGACCGTGCCCAGAGACTGGAAACAGGCGGTGGTTCTACCTCTTAGGAAGAAACCTAACATCAGCTTCGAAAAGCTGGAGAACCTCCGACCTATCTCCCTTTTGCCCTACCTGGCCAAAGTGGCGGAAAAAACGGTAAACATACAACTGATGGATTTTGTGGAAGAGGCTGCCCTCCTGCACAACACCCAATTTGGTTTCCGCCCCCGCCACTCAACTGAATCAGCGCTTTTGATGGCGGTGGAGACCCTACGTCAGGGGGTGGATGAGGGGCAGACCATGGCCCTCATCCTATTGGACCTGAGTGCAGCATTCAACACTGTAGCTCACACCACCTTGCTACAGTGTCTGAATAGTGGAGGGATATCCGGAGCTGCACTCGAATGGATACAGTCCTTCCTGACGGGGAGAGGCTTTCAGGTCCGCCAGGGCGAATGTTATTCTAGGGAAATCGGGCTGGGCCAACGGGTGCCCCAGGGCTCATCCCTGAGCCCCACCATATTTGATCTATATGTCTCCCCAGTGGCCCCTATTGTTGAAAGCCATGGTCTGCACGTAGTGTCCTACGCCGACGACACGCAGTTGGTTTTATCCCTTTCATGTGCGCCCGGTCTTGCGATGGACAGATTCAGAGCCTGCATGCAAGAACTTGCAGCCTGGATGTCCACCAACTGCCTCAAATTAAATGGCAGCAAGACCGAGGTGCTCATGGTGGGGGGGAACCCATCTGTCTGGTCGTCGGCGTGGTGGCCTTCATGCTTAGGCAAGGTTCCAACACCTCGTCAAGAAGCTAGGAACCTTGGAGTTTGGCTTGACGCTGACCTGTCCTTTGCACCTCAGATAGGCCATGTGGTGGGTGTCTGCTTCAGCGTTCTAAAAAGTTTACGGAAGGTTTTAGATCTCCTTCCTATGTCAGCCCGTAGGACGCTGGTGCATGCCCTCGTCACATCGCGCCTGGACTACGGCAATTTGCTGTATTTGGGAGCAACCAGTAAGGCAATAAACCGCCTCCAGGTGTTGCAGAATGCGGCAGCCCACCTCATTCTGAAATTCCCCAAAAGATCGGCTTCCAAAGCTGCCCTTCAGACCCTTCACTGGCTCCCAGTAAGGAGCAGGGTCGAGTTTAAGGCCCTTTGTACCTGCCATCGAATCCTTACTGGGAAGGCACCAGCACCGCTCCAGAGTCTGGTCTCCAGATATGCGCCCACGCGCGCCCTTCGCTCCTCCTATGGAGGCCTATTAAAGGTCCCTAGGATAAAAAGGGCTTGCATGGGAGGTAGATCTTTTCGCTACCTGGTGGCGAAGAGCTGGCATGCCTTACCTCTGGACCTTCGCCTTGAGCCATCTGAGCCCGGCTTCAGGCAGAAGTTGAAAACACACCTCTATACACGGTAACCAAGCAGACCCTGCGGCCTGACGGCATTAGTTCATCTGTCTTAACGTGGGGACACGCCATCTGAGCGTAACCAGGCGCTTTATAAAACTCCCTTAATATTATTATAGGGCCAGTAAGTGGTCAGGCAGGTAACGAAAAGGGTTTCCAGCTAGCGGCCTCTAACGAGTGTTGTGGGAGAGGTCAGCCAGAAACATGTCTCACAATAATTGTGTCACTGGAGATGCCGCAGGAGCTGGAGGTCTTTTTAAGGCAACGCCATGTTTAGCTTTCCCCTGTTGTTCCTGCGACAGCAGGAACCACACCACCAAGAAACACCAGTACTATCACATTTATTATTATTCTAGGTATTTACATCACAGTTGCCATAGGTGCTGACTTTGGTTCTGGGGACCTGGGTCAAAATCCTGGCATTGGCGCAACATCATGTGATACTGGACAAAATCATTTAATTTACCAGTGACTTACGAAAATTTAATTTGACCTTGATTAAAGTCGCTAGTGCTTGTTTAACATGTTCCAATCCCTAGAGCTGAGTCCACGAGCTGAGTCAGCAAGCCTAATATAACAAATATTGTGAAGTATGCATATCATCTGTCCTCACTTCCTTCGTAGACCAAATTGAAATGCTTTATTGTGCAGCTATTTCTGATGCTTTGGAAAGCGATCTTCTTTATAAGCCAACTATGCTAACAAATTGACTCTTAATGCTGCTAGAGAATAAAGCTGTATATATCCTCTTGAATCGCTTATATCACATGTGTATGTAAATGTCTCCTAGGCCTTCTTAGAAAACTGTGGCTGGCCTCCTACTAGCATGGCAACATCTGGCCATACTCCACATGATCACAGATGTTTCAATTGTGTCTGAAAGCATGTTTTGTGGAACCACTTCTTCTGATATCTTGTCTAGGGGCAAGGATGTGGCGCAACAGCTAGAGCCGATGCCCGTGGAGCTGGGGAACCAATTCTTGGTGTTTTCTCAACATCCTATGATTCTTGGCAAATCACTTAATCTCCCTGTGCTTATAAAAAATGAATGTGTGTCTGTGTAATGCAAAATATGCTCTTGTAAAGTGCTCCAATACCTTTGGGTCATGTTCGCTCTATATAAAACTGAAGAAAATATATTACAAAATGTTGTGAGCACTCCCGTTTCCAGGTACTGCTCAAGACTGGAAGTTGAGCACAACCTGAGGATGGCAAAGGCAAGAATACATCCACACATTGTCTGTCTCTGTGGAGAAAAACAGGCACACCCCTCACCTGTGTTTTGTGAGTCTTTTTACTAATCTATCCTAAAGTTAGTGTTTTATGTGAAAAATATAGCACCAATGTAATTTTTTGTGCTAATTTTTTCTCGGAGACTTTTTGTTTGAACTTTATATTAAGCACAACCACTACAAAAACTTTAGTTTATTAAACACTCTTACTTTATTTAATATGATTTGCCCTGTACGACCTGGGCTCTGCAGGAGGGAATGGCCATCAATGATGCAGAGTATCAGCTTCCAGAACTTTTTTGTCAGAAAGTGGTGGGGGGGGGGGGGGTCTCGATGTGTAAAAAGGGTTAGATGGGGGGGCTCATCCGAAAAAAGTTTGAAGACCTCTGCTCTTAGAGGTCTTCTGTATATGTAATACATGCACCATTGCAAACAAAAAAATCAAGCTCATAGGTCTCATTTTAATTTTAATGAGAGTGTTTTGTCATTGATGTCAGGTTCTGGAATATCACACCTGAAGAGAACCCCTGATGTTCCTAAATCCCTGCACAATATATTGGTTACCTAATAAACCAGGTGGGAAGACCCCAGTGAAAGAGGTCAAGAGGTAGGAGAACACCAGGACTGGATTTGCCCTCCATATGGATTTGTCTCATTAGGCAATCAAGTCGGGAGGGCAGCCTTGGGGACTTACAGTAATGAGAGATTAGCTGTAGCGTAAGAAGAAGGCAACAGGAGTTTGCAGTAGCGGCCCATGGTGGGAGTGCTGCTGGTCGCTGACGTGGGGCGGGGGAGGGCAGGGTGAGGGGTAGGAAACTACGGCTTATGGCCAATTAGAGGTAAGTAAACATATAAATAAATAAAATGTATTTCGTTGCGCGCGCTACATCGTATTTGGTAATATGTTCACGCTTTATAAATAGGATTTACATTACAATTCCAAGTGATTAGGTAACCCACGAAGTAAGCATGTGGAGGAAACTGTGTTCTGCAATTTAGCATTTGACTGTGTGGTGCAATGTGCCTGAGCTTTCTGAATCATGAGAATACTTCTGCGAAAAACCTCCACTCGACCCCTGGGAGTAAGCTGTTGAGCTTGCTTTTTGCAGGGAACATTTGGGAAATTCTATAACTAAAGTGAGGGTGTGAACCAAATTGGCAGGCTCCCAAGATCTTTCAGAAACATCATAGGTCTTCTTTGCAATCAAGTACTGCACCTGCCATCAATGTAATCTGGAGTCAATTATAGCCTCCACTCTCATTCTGGGGAACCATTAATCCATCCTGGAGAAGTGCAATGAGAGTTGCTGGAGGCCTTCTTGAGTCTAAAGTCATGACATACTGGATCTATGTGCCAATGTGGGGGTAGTCCTCAACATAATGAAGAGGTCCCTATCTTAACCTCAATCTCAAAGGGACCCAAAAACCTGGGAGTGAACTTGGAATGGGAATGAGGAATAAATTGTTAGGTCTGGAGTCCTCTGTGGCAGTGTGCAAAATATGTGGTCCATAGCAGTTTTTCACGGGCCGCTCTTTGAATAGTAAGGATGTATTTCAAAAGGAAAGTGACTGAAAGGAGGTGATCAATGTGGTAATACTGGCTTTCCACATGCTCAAATGATAACCAGTGTGTTAGACTGGAGATCTACCTACAAAAGCAAGCATTCGGATGGTTGATGAGGTGGTACCTTAAGTATTGGTCAATATATTGATTCAAGAGTTGTGTCTGTCCATCTGTGGTGATAGCTAGTGGGCTTACACTCTTCATACGTCCTTTACAAAATAATGACGTGAGCTGTTGGCAATCCAAACATAAAATTCCTACAAGCTCTACTGCTGTAGATACCTATTTGAGTGGAAGGAAATGACTGATCTTTGCAAAGTGGTCAACTATTACTAATAATGTGTGAACCTGTGAGGAAGTAAATTATTATTTGGGGTGGATGGTAACCCACCACAAGTGATAATGGCAAAATGTATGTTAGATCCAGGAAAGGTTTCAGTAATTTCAACCTGAGCTCAGCTCCTGATAGCTACGGTACAGAGCAGACAGGCTTAACTTAAGAAAATGTGTAAAAAATTTAGAAATGCAAAAACACCAAACAGTAAAAAGTTGAAAACACAGCACAATAAAAATTCTAGTCTGATTTATAAACATAGAGAATATTTTGATGAACAAAATTACACTAAAATGACAACCGTCCAATAAGGGGAACCGGAAATATACGTTTTTACATTCTTAAATATGAGTAGCACTAAAAAGTGCAAAGCACCAATCACAGGCAACTGGTCTGGCTAGACCAGACTAGACCAGGACAAGGGTGGGATTTAAGGCTGACCGCGATGGAGTTTAGGTTGAATATGAGGATTAGGTTGGTCCCGATCAAAAGACTTACCTTCAGACTCAAAAATGTTCTGAGTCTTCAGCGGGTAAGGCTGCATGCTGGATCCCTAGACTGGCTCGTCAACAAAGCGATGACGTACTGCGATTTCTCAGTGAAGCCGACTACAAAGGTTGGAAAAGTCTAGATTTCGATCCCAGGAAGCCATCAATATTGATTGGCTGCTGCTTGGCGTCAGGCTTTCCTGTCCAGCTTGCCCGTAGTCCGCTACCCTTTGCTATCTGCTGCCTCCTCTGATCATTCCGTGCTCTATTTTGCCTATCCGGCTCACTTTTCTGCTCAGTTTTGCCTTTCTGCTTATTCTTCTGCCCTCAGTTTTACCTTTTCTAATTGTTCTTCTGCCCCGTTTTGCCCTCTGCATGCTCTGTTCATTTAGCCTTTTCTGCTCATCCCGTCTCCCAGGATAGGCTGATCGACCCAGTCGGCGGAACCCCATCTGAAGAAAAAAAGCACCGTCTTGAAGGGATTCCTTTGCCCCGACAGTTCTCGTGGCAGTGGGCTGACCGGTGCTGTCAGCGGAACCCCACCTAAAGAAACGAGCATCGTTTTTAAGGAATCTTTTCGCCCCGTCACTCCCCGAGGCAGTGGGTAAAACCGAAAAGGAACCCCACCTTAGAAACACCTATTTCGCGTATGAAAGCCAGTAGGATCCGGAGTGAGGGGTATCCGAGCTGATAGGAAACGGGGTTTTGCGGTGCACATTGATGTTCCCGAAATGGTGATATATACCCGAGTGTCGACCCGAACGACCCGAACTACCTGATACACAGAGTATTTATATCGACCCATTTTTGAGTAGAATCGTGTGGAAAAGTACCTCTGGAACGGAGATAGACCCAGGAGGCTGAATGGAAAACACCACTATTCGGAACCATAAAATCCAGCCTCCGCTCACCTAATATTTGGGCGGTTTTGCCTCAAGAATTCACAGGACTAACACCCCTGGAGACCTGTGAAGTACGAAAGATATACAATCACCTCCTTGTGCAGTAACCCCATTATATTCTCGTGGTCCCCTGCAATATATATAAACCTACAGATTTTATGATTGTGTCCCTCCCAGTACACTGCCCCTAGCCCTGACGAAGGTGTAGCCCTATTGGCCTGTCACTGAAACGCGCGTCGGCGCATGTCCCCAGGAACACGGTTCTTTGTCCTAAGAACTTCAGGAACCGTTGTAAAAGTCATCTGCCTGAAATAACATCTCGATTCATGGAACATATTGAATAGTGATGTGTTGATTAGTAGATTAGTAGAATGGATGGAAGATTGAAAGTTGAATGATAGAAGGAGATAGAGTAGGAAAACATATGAGTGAATGTGTAAGTGTGGTTGCAGTGTGGTTGCTACTGGGTAGGTCTTAATGTATTGATATTAATTCCCTATTTGCACTTTGTTATCAGATCAGGATCTGTTTTTTCCTATGCTCTAAAATATATCATGTGAAATCTAAGTATTTAAAAAAAAAAATTTCACACCCCTCACAAAAAAAATGTTGTGTTATCTAAATTATAAGAAAAATAAAAAAATATATTTTCCGAATACATCTTTGGTGGAGCTTGTTTGAATTGACCTTGTTGTTTGCTGTGTACTGTGCCTGCCTCTGGTCCAATCACCCCAGTTCATATATTATTTGGACCCTCTAGTAAGGGCCATTATATCCCTAGGCAGGGTGCTCTCTTTTGTTCTATTTATGGTTTCCTGTCCAGCTTGCCCGTAGTCCGCTACCCTCTGCTATCTGCTGCCTCCTCTGATCATTCCGTGCTCTATTTTGCCTATCCGGCTCACTTTTCTGCTCAGTTTTGCCTTTCTGCTTATTCTTCTGCCCTCAGTTTCACCTTTTCTAATTGTTCTTCTGCCCCGTTTTGCCCTCTGCATGCTCTGTTCATTTAGCCTTTTCTGCTCATTTTCTGCCCTCTGCTGTGCCCTTTTTGCTCTGTGTGGCTTTTCTGCTTGTTTTGCTGCCTTCTGTTTTGCCTTTTCTGCTTATTTTTCTGCCGTTTGTTTTGCTCATTCCTTCCTTCCATTTTCCTCCTCCTGCTGTTTCACTCCTCCAGCCACCCAGCATTCTGCCATCCCCTCAGGACCTACTTAATGGAAGATGCAGCGTGACCCCACTGAGAATGTCCTCGTGCCAGCTCCCCCCGCAACTGTTCTCCTGTCCAGAATGCCTGCTGTCCGCTACCCTCTGCTGCCTGTCTACCTGCTGCGCTCTGTTTGTGCCTCCTCTGCATGTTCATTGCTCTGTTTTGCTCGTTCTGCTCATATTTCTGCCCTCTGTTTTGCGTTTTCTGCTAAGTTTTCTGCCCTTTGTCTTGACTTTTTCTGCCTGCTTTTCTGCCCTCTGTTTTGCCTTTTCTACTTGTCGTTTTTGTGCTCTCTGTTTTGCCTTTTCTGCCCTCTGTTTGGCCATTCTGCTAATTTTACTGCCCTTCTTTTTTTGCTCTTCTGCTCTGTCTTGCCTTTTCCGTTTGTTTTTCTGCCCCTTTTTGCCTTTTCTGTTTGTTTTTTATCCTCTGTTTAGCCTTTTCTGCTCGCTTCTTTTCTGCCCTCTGTTTTGCCTTTTTCTGCTTGTTTCTTCCCTCTTACCGCCGTTTCCTCAAGACCTGTCTTTTTGACAGAAACCTCGCTCTCCAACATCCAGATATCCCCCAAGGTGACAGTGCAGCGCTATACAAATGCTGATTGATTGACCTTTAGACTTAGTTGCTTTTCTGGAAGTCTGATTGCTCCAGCAGGACAAGAGTGCAGGATGTGGCCAAGGAGGGTTTAAGGTCGTTGGATGACAGTCAGTGTCAGGCCCGCTGAAAGGGATTTGCTTCAGCAGAAAAGAACGTAGTTGGTGCTACTGTGCACCGGTGAAGTCAGGCCCAATGGTGATGCATCCGCAAAAAGTTTTTAAAATGTTTTCAGTCCCAGGTTTTAGGTCTAGGTAGGATAAGTACACTCTAACACCAGCCAAGAGCTTGAGGACCTCAGGAACAGCACTTGGGTCAGGATCCGCTCCAGCAGAAGCCACCTGCAGGGTCTAGAGCATGTCCAGTAAAAAAATGGTCATCTGGGTTCTTCAATAAAAGTGGGCTTCTTGAAGTGTTTGTGCCCTGTAGCTTAACAGCAGGCCAGTCAGCTGACCTATGGAGTTTACTTCTTTGTCCTGGGTACATGTGGGAGCAGGGGCAGCCCTAGGGTTCCCTTCACATCTCAACAGCAGGTGTAGTTCTTCGTTTGTCTTCCAAAGGGTTAATGGTGTTCTGAGAAGGGTTCACAGGGGTGCCACGTTTATACCTGGCTCTAGCCTGTGGTTGGGGCTGACACTTCGCCCCTCCCTAACCAATGGGGAAAAAGTTCCCTACCCACAGTTGCAGCAGTGCCCTACTACAATCAATCCTACAGTGTCCCTCTCTACCTAAAACCAACATGGCAGAACCTTCCTACCATTGTGCAAAGCTCAGTGTGTCCATCTGGGGGCAGCTACCCTACCAATGGGTTTGGTGCTCGGCTGGCTATCAGGACAAAAGAGGAGGCAGGCTCAAGCGTTAGCTGCATATGCCAACAGTGGGGCTCTTTGAAGATAAGTAGGCCCCTGGGCACTGCCCAGATGACCATCCTGTCATAGAAACACTTCCCCACACATAAGGCCTTTATCTCAGCTCTGGGACCAAATCCACACCTCAAGGATGTATTTGCCTCTTGGGTGAAAGTTGAAGCTTGTGAAAATGAGATTCTAGAGGCTTAGGCAGGCAAAATGTGATTTTTTTAAAGTACCATTTGTAACATATTTAAGAGAAATCTGACTTTACCAATGAATTGGACTTATAATAAATATTTTTAAAAGTTCAAGAATTAACTTTTTAGCTGATTCCTAGGCAGAAATACATTAATAATAACTCCCAATGCTTTCCTATGGAACAACTAACCCTGCTACAGTGTAAATAGTGTTTGGGGGCATTATCACTGTAAGGACATGTTTTACATTAAACTTTTATTTGTCCTACTTTTTAAATACCATGCACCCTGCCTTACTGGGCTTTTAAGGCTTTCTTAGCGATGACGTATTAATATTTAAAAGGAGGGTTAAGGCCTGTCAACTGGGGTTATTTTGGAAGATCGAATTTGTAGTTTTAAAAGTGCATAGACGGGCAACATGGTCTGCAGTCCTTTTTTACAGTTTCACCCTAGTAGTCGCACTGTGTGTGCTGAAGTCCACCAGTGACATTTAACTTACAAGCCCAAGTACACTTACTAGGGACTTATAGGTAAGTTAAGTATGCTAGTTAGGAGTGTAGCCAATTCAACAGATTTTTAGGAGTCAGAATACATACACTGGGCACTGGACAGTAGTACCCTAGTGTGCAGAGTCCAAAAATCAGCAATGAAATCTAGCAAACAGTGGGGGTGACCACATAAAAAAGGGCAAATATAGGTATTTTCCTACAGATCCCATAAAATCCAATAATAACATACTTCATGGTGTGTGGGAGTTGGGTAAGAGGTTAAGTAATACAGCTGGAGCACTATGTGAGAATTTGGCTTGTGCATAGAACACTGTGGTACATATTGTTCAACAGATAGTTTTAAATATGGCCACCAAAATGTCTACCAATGATCTCTTACATTTTCCTCAATTCTGGATGTCATGCTGTAGGAGATTTATGGCACCATTTAATTACATGTTATTGCATTGCAGTGATAGAAATACAGAGGGCTTTTGTTTAACAGATTAGCTAAAAATGTTCATAGTCTGGATCCTGTTTAATCCATTGTGGGTAACAATACTGGATTAAGCTGGTTACTAAATCTAGAAACTGTGTCAATTCATTCACTTTCTCTGTCACAGTGGTTGGTATGTTGGGAGGGTCAACAGGCATTACTGACTTGAGGGGGTTTCTGCTTTGCCTAGTCAGTTGCCAAGTATATAGGTAACTAAGTTGTCTAACATAGAGAAGGGTGATATTCACCCAATTTATGGATGTAAGATAAAGTACATTATTATGGTCCTCTTTTAGTGTAGCTCCTATTTTCCCAATAGGCTCTGTGCATTGGAATAATACCTACAGCAGTAAAGGCCTAGACCAGACGTTAACTAGGTCTACTACTGTCGATACTAGACTTAATTTTTGGGTTTGCCAGCGTAGCTCAGAGTTCGCTAGAAACTTTCTCGAATGTTCAAGGAGGAATTAACTTCCCTGATTAGACAAGAAGGGATTTAGTTTCTGACAACCATAGAACATGACAACTTTGCTCTCCCCTAATCAAGAGTCAATCTCGAGAGTCGTGTGAGCACAAGGCAATTATTTTACTCAGTCAGTACGTGCATTCTTAGTCTCATCAGATTGTAGAGAAAAGGAAGAGACGGGCGTGTTCAATAAAAAGGTGTTATTTATTGATCAGTCTCTTTTCTCATACATGAGAAATGGATCGATATTATTGCAATACTTATAGTTAAGTAAAGTGCATACATTAAAAGCAATAGTATAAAATAATACTGTAAAAACATTGATATGGTTTCTGAGCCATATGATGTTTAAAATGATTAAAATATATTTACATACACATATACTTTTGACTAAACGTACTCAACTGGTGTTTCTAAATACGCCTACCCCGTGTACCTGACCTAAGTCTAATGCGTGGGCGGGAATAGAAAGTTACAGTTTAAGTTAAGTTTGTTTTTGCCAAGTGAATAACTAAAGAATTCTCTGTGAGGGGTTATTCAGTTCTGTACCTGGAAGTTAGGATGAATGAGGAATGGTATCTCTTTCTCTGGTCTCGATATTCCAGGCTGCCTGCGAGGGCTGCCCAGAAACGCCGGTGCTGGGTCTCTCGGCTTGAGATAGCAGCGCGTCTCTCAGCGCGTCAGGAAGGCGGGGCTGCTGCCAGCGGGGTCTGCTTCTGCTCTCGGCTTCGGCAAGTGTGGCTGCTCCGTCTTGTCACCACGCGTGTGTTTGCATAGGGCAAGATCGGCAATATTTATACTTAAAGGTGCCGAGATTGACGTAAGGATGGACATAGATACGTCAATAAAGATGTCATACGACTTGCTCGTTAGCACATTCTTTTACTGAAGTTCTCTGTGAAATCAAAACAATGGCCGCACGGATTTTCCAGGTTGTCATAGGTTTGATTTGTTATGAGAACGTCGTATGCCTTATCAGGGGCTGGAGGAATGTCGCTTGTCTAATTAGATCTCAAGCGTTATGACCTAATCAGATAACACGTTCCTGTGCCGTAGTGTGACTGCGTCAGATAACGGTATCTGCATCATGGGGGCTGTTCTTGCCTCATGGGCTGACTGTTAGTTAACTTGATAGTTAGTTTAACCAGAATAGGGTCAGGAATAGGGGGATCGATTCAGAACCTATAGGAATACATGACACCCACTCCACGCTAACTATGGACATATTTACTAATCTATGCATAGTATAACATAGTACAACATACTATAGAGAATAGTGTATACCTTACCACCCCAAAATACATAAATGCATTTTGAAATTTTCAAATATACTGAAAAATTGCAGTCATATATATTGTATGCACTTAAGCTATGAATTAAATGCAAAAGTAAACACGCATTTGTATGCATTATTGCTAATTTGGTATTTGAAAAATACACATGAAATGGCTCTTAATATAGCTATACAGAAAGGAAGTTCGAGACCATCTCATCACATAATAAAATATTTGTGAACATCCCAGCGGGCAACTAAAGTTTATAAAGTATCTAAAAATAGGGGGGCACTTACCAGAAGCCGTGAAGTGAACGGCCAGCGACATTGGGGCAGACCAGCACGCCCAAACATCCACAGGACGCCGTGAGGGAAACGGCCGACACCGCCGCCACAGCGAGGACGCCGCGAGGGCTGGGACTGCATATCCCAGGTGCCCCGGCGGAGGCAGGCGCGGGGAGTGACGCTACACGAGCGCCCGGAGGCGCAATAAAGAACGGAACGCCCCTCGCACACGCGAGCCGAGCGCGCGGGAGAAGCCCGGGCAAAGGGCGGGCCGTCTGTGGCCGTCCGGGGCAGGAGGAGGCAGGGCTGGGCCACCCCTCGAACATTTATTGCAACAGGCTCTAGTTTGCGGTGCTCCGCTGTGGGTCCAGATTCCAGCATGTCAACTCGTTCCGGTAAGGCCTTGAGGGGTGGCGGTGAAAGTGCCCCTGGGGGCACCATGTTCGGCTCTATGGACAAATTCCTCACTAGGGTGGCGGCTGTCATTGACAACGAGCTCGCCATATCAGAACGGCGCCTTTCTTTTGACTTCCCCCCTTCCAAAAGTCCATCTCCAGCATTAGTGATGTCCTCACCAAACTCCATTTCCCCTGCACTCTTGTCTGGGGACCTACCCGGGGATTCTTTCATTGCACCACTAGAGGTTGGTACAGATGGGGCAGAAAGTTTGCCGACTGATCCTCACTTCGCCAGCCCTTGTACCGTGCTTGTAGAGTCCCGCCCTGACCCTCCCATAGCTGGTTCTCCTGGCACTCAGTCCCAATACTGCTCTGATGCTCCTACACTCGACCCACAACCTCCGCCTAAGATTCGATCTACCCAGGGGCTTAGGAAAAGGAAAGGGAAAATGGCGACAAACATTCGAAAGGGCTGTCCTTCCACGCTTATTAAGCACGCCAGGTATCCGCCCCAGAGGGGCCCCACACCCCCGGGTGCTGGAGGATCTGTATCTTCAGGGATTTCTAATACCTCTCCAATTGTAGCTGACACAGTGCTACCTTCCCTGCTGGTCCCATCAGCGCCTGACCTAGCCAATGAGGGTCCCTCTCTGGAGTCGATCGAGAAGCTGGTCAGGTCTCTTTTGGTACCACTTACTGACCAAGTCAAGAGGTTGGGGGATAGGCTTGACCGCTTTGAACAGGTCACCAGGGACAACTTCTTTTCCCTGAAAACCCTGTTCAAACTTCAGCCAAAGCTCAGCGAGGATGGGACAGACAGGATAGATAGGAACACTGGGAAAGAGGTTTTAGTGAGACACCCTTCAGGAGAACAGTTGACGCAGCCGCCCAAGCGACCAGTTTCTGGGAATACTACCTTGGTTGTCTCCCAGGATGGCCCGAGGCAGACAAGGTCGAATGTCTCCACTCATGCTGCCCAAGTGCATGCTATCCCTCCCCCAGTAGTAACAACCCCTGTGCCTAATCAAGGCCAAAGGAAACACCAGAAGGGAGGGACGGGTCCAACTTCGCAACCTGGGGCCGCTTTACACGCCAAAACTGGCGGCACAGCACCAACTCCTAAGGCTATACCCACCCCTGTCCCGCCCATAAACCCTTCTCCTTCAGCTTTTCCTCAGAAAACCACACGAAAGTGTCCTCCAGTTAACCTCCCCCCTGAGTGCCACCCGTTTGTTGTCGTTCTCACCAAAGTTCCCCCTATTAGGAGTACCCAGCAGGAAAACCACCAGGCACTTAAGAATAAGGTCATCCACTGGCTGAAAGCCAACAGGCCCCTGCCTCTGGGAGTGGATGGCATAATTCTTGGCGTACGCAGGGTGGGATGGATTGGAAACGGGAAAAAAATCTCTTGAAGGGGATTGCGTGGTGGTAAATTTCCAAGACGCCAGGGTCGCCCATCTGATATGCTCCCAAGGGCGATCCATGGCTGGAACGGGTATCGACGCAGTCGACTTAACATTCTTTTACCCACGGTCTATTACGACCATTTCCGCCTTCCACCTTGGACAACCCACCTACAATAGCAGTCCTGGGGGCCAATTTCCTGTGGAAAATATCGTCCACGGCCACTCTTCCCCGGGAGTTTTCTCACAGCGGCTATTCCCAGCTCCAGTGATATCGAACTGGGGATCCTGGGGTTGCTGACTCTGTGATGTTCCCGGGGAGGTCCTTGTGGCTTTGAGTCCTGCTGCTGAGCCCACACCTCGCCTTAAAACCTATAGCTCCTCGATTACATCGCAAATTCAGGCTACTGCCGAACTTGCAAAAGAGCAAGGGGAGACCGGGGCATCTCTTGACCTTCTGGTTAGCCTCCCTGGTGTGGGTGTTGTGGACATACCGCTCCCTGTCGAGGACTGTAGCATTACGGCTGTGACGGACCCCCCGATTAGGGTTTTCAGCTGGAATGTGGCGGGCCTCGAGAGGAAGCTAGCGCTGCCGGACTGGAACGCGCTAGTGGAGCAATACTCCATATGCCTGTTCCAGGAAACCTGGAGTCGGGTGCCCCTGCATAAGGCAGGATATTCCACCCACTTTTTGCCGGCAGTACATAGTGCAACTGGTAGGGGCCGCCCTTCGGGTGGCCTATTAATCTGGGTGGCTTCAGAACTCAACTGCAGGGTGGTGGAGCGGGATACCAATTGCCCGGATCTCCTTAATATATTGCTGAGAAATCCCCAGGGCCGTGTCATCCTAAACATTTTTAATATCTACGCCCGAGGCACAAAGGGGGGTAGAGAATCCCCAGCAATAGCCTGTCTGGAAGCCCAGCTCCGCTCGTCTCCTCATAGGTCTTGTACCTTGTTGGCGGGCGACTTGAATTGTACCTTTGAGCCCCTGGACCTTGAAATTCTATCAGACCAAGAGGAACATGACAGTAGGTGGGGGATTCCGCCCCTTGATCTTAGTCCTATCAATTAGTGGACAGAAGTGGCCCTTCAGATCAACTCATTAGCTATGGAGTTTGGTCTAAGGGCTGCCAATGGCAGGACTAGGTCCGACAAAGTAGGGGCCCATACCTACAACAGGCCAGGGCATACGTCACGGATTGACTATTTTCTCCTTGACATACACCTGTGGAGCATGGTGGAGGACATGGTGATTGTACCATCGGTTGAGAGTGATCATAATCTCCTCTCCCTCACCTTGTCCTACAGGTGGCTTACTAGCACTGCGAGCAGACCTTCTCGTAACCCCGCCCCGGACCTGTCAGTAGTTACAAACTGTGGACGGCGGCTAAAGTGGGCGAAGTTGGCACTTTCAGAGGAGAAAACTTCTGCCATTAGGCAGCTCCTTGCCTCAGCCCTAGTCAATCTTGACCCCCAAGAGGAAGGGTTGATGGAGGTGGCTCCTAGGTTTTGTATTATAACTCAGGCTATTAGTGACCTCTTTGTAGTTCCAGCTAATACGAGTAGAAGGAAATCAAGCTCACGATCTGGACAGGGCTGGTACAACCAGAAGTGTAGGGAGGCGAAGTCACTTCTCATTGAAGCAGTCAAGTCCAAATTACCGTCCAGGACTAGGGAGGCCAGGAGACACTATGCACTCTGCCAAAAAAATGCTAGGATGGAGTGGGAGGATAATTTCTGGCAGGACCTCCTGGCTGCCAGTCGTGGGAAAGACGCCAAAGGTTTTTGGGACATGGTGGGCAAAAGGAACCGTCCGGATGACACTCTGAGGACCTGTACCATCAATGCCCAGACATGGTTCTCCCACTTCCAAAGACTTTATTCTGCTGCTGAAGGCCCACTAAACGACTCTTTTAACCTCCCGCCCTTCACCCTAGTTCATGACCTGGAACTTTTTTCTGTTTTGGATGTTACAAAGCAGATTAAAACCTTGGTTCCATTGAAAGCAGCTGGTCCGGATGGCCTACCAGGCGATATCCTCCGCGCTTATCCGGAAGAATGGGGGGTACTAATCTCTGCACTCCTCAATGCAATTATTGTGGGAGGCCCTGTGCCAGACTCCTGGAGAGGTGCGGAGGTGGTCCCCATCTACAAAAAGGGCAGTCGGGATCTACCCGGGAATTATAGGCCTATAAGCCTAATAGACTCGAGCCAGAAACTGGCGGGGAAAGCCATTTTGGGGAGGATCTCCCAATGGGTGGACGATAATCACATCCTGTCCGATATGCAAGCTGGGTTCCGTTCAGGTACAGGAACTATCGAACAGGTCTTTAGGCTCCTGTTACTATACTGGAAGGTGGTGGTACTGGGCAAAGGCAGTCTTTATTTGGCCTTCATTGACCTGAAGACTGCCTTTGACCTGGTACCTAGGGAGGAACTTTGGAGGGTGCTTCACGGTTTAGGGATGCCCCCGTATATACTAAACCTCCTTATCAACCTGCACACCAACACCTATGCCCAGGTTAGATGGGGGCTGAACGGGGAAAAGACCGATAAGATCAGGGTCGAGAGGGGAGTAAGGCAGGGTTGTGTTCTGGCCCCTACCCTATTCTCCCTCTATATTAACGGGGTGGTAGATCATCTACTCGGCGAACCAGCAGACGCTCCCACCTTGGGAGGAGTAAAAATTCCAACTTTGCTGTTCGCCGACGACACCCTCCTCATCTCTAAAACCCCCCAAGGTCTCCAGACACTTCTGAACCGCTTTCAGGACTTTTGTACCACTAAGGGCCTTGTCATCAACGTGGATAAGACTAAGTACCTAGTTATGCATCCACCACGCAAACTTGGTCGCCCTCCCATTCTGAACTCCATACCCCTAGAAAGAGTGGCGGAATTCGATTACCTGGGAATTCGACTTAACGACGCGATGAGTTGGACCGCCCACATCAATAAAATGACAATGGCCCACAAAAGGGTGGGGGGGGCCCTTCTCAAGGAGTTCAACAACTCATCAAAACATTGTGTTGCCCCTCTACTAGATATATACAAAGCACGTGCGGTCCCTGCGTCACTTTATGGAGCCGAACTGTGGGGCTTGGGCAAAGTGGACTCACTGAGCAAGGCCGAAAATAAATTCATCAAAGATCTCCTTGCCATTCCATCGAGTAGCCCGACCATCCCAGTGCTCATGGATACTGGCTGCAAAACTATAAGGGACCAGGCTCGGCTTCGACCCCTCTTGCTTTGGGCACGTTTGTGGAGGGTCCCGGAGCTAAAATCTTATGCCAATGGTCTAGCTGAGGTGATGCACTCCGACGGTTGGCATAGCATCAAATGGCTGAAGGAAATTAAACATCTTCTAGGGGACTTAGGCCTGGACTCCTGCTGGCATAGCCACTCCGCTCCTCCGAAGGAGACCTTAAAAAAACTTTTTGGGGAGTGGGTTTGTGTGAAGCGCTTGAGAAGCCAGCAGCACTGCAAAACCACCGCAGCTTTTCTGCTGTTAAAAGACGTTGCCATCTACGAGCCGTACATGGACATAATATCAGTTGCCATGGATAGGTCCTTGTACATCAAATTTCGGTTAGGAACCCTACCCTTGGCCGACTTTTGCTCCAGGTGGAATAAATCCCAGCCCACATCATGCTTCTGTGCTCTTTGTCGTGATAAACCAGAGACGGTGCCACACTTTCTTTTTGAATGCCCGGACTACGGTCGCCCCAGATCACGTTGGCTTGGTCCTATCTGCAGAGAACTGGGTACCCGTCAGCACTCCGTTGCACTCCGGATTCTTTTAACCAACACAGCCCCTCTTATCGTTTGTGCTGTTGCTAAGTTTTTAAAATGGGCTTGGTTGATTAGACTTAGAAGACTGTCCATATCAATTTAATTCTTTTTTTAATTAATTTATGCTGATCTAACGTGTTTTATTCTTATACTAAATGTACAGTCATACTTTTTTTCGACATGCTGTTTTTATCTTTTGTACTGCTTTTATGATATGTGCATATCGAAATAAAGCATCAATCAATCTAAAAATAGAAATCTTAGTTCTCTAGGAATAGTTTCTTACTTTAAGCAGAAGATAAGTGTCCCGAAAAATTTGTGAAAAATAATTTGGGGCTGCTAAAAAATTGTTGTCCGTGAACTGGTGGGAAGAATTGTTCATTTGACTTTATTTTTAAAGTTGAAGGCCGAATTCAGGGAACGCCGTGTGCGAGCTTGCTCAAAAGTCTCTATTTCTGTTCTGGAGAGAACATCATATCATTCAGGCTTTCGAAAAAACTGTCAACAGCTTCATGGGAAAGTTCCACTAAGTCGGAAATAGGGGTAACCATGCATTCGTGCGCATGATTGTCTGCATTGACATTCTGATTCGCATTGCTGACAGAAGGTCGTACCTGTTCGATGCTGCTTTCATCTTGAACTTCACTACTCTTCAATCGCAGTGGTGAAGATTCCAGGAATGCCGTCATCAGGATTGGCAGCCTTTGAGGGCAGCACAAAGCGTGAACCTTGGTAGGAACCAACAGTGTATCTGCATCCACTGGCGCATCCGATTGTAGCGTCAGACAGGTGTCTAACACGCATTCTTCTCCGCATAGCAGACACCTTAGTACAGGTAAAACACACCTTTGCCACATTGGTCGAAGTGATAGAAACCAAGTCATGTTTAGGTCTCTAAGCCGGGAGAGTCCCAGGATTTTTGATATCCGGTCCCGGTATCCAATGGCTAGGATCGTATCTTCCATTGTCGCGAGAGTTTGATCTGTGACATGGGTTGCCATAACGAAAAATAAGGACTAAGAATAGGATTCCTGCAATTAGTCCCAAGATCAGGGGAAGTCCGCCAAAAATCGAATGGACGAAATCTGGAAAAATACCCAGTATGGCTTTGAATGGTGTTAATGCCATCGAAAATACTGTCTTAAATACCCCTGAGATCCCATTGGTATCAGAAATATTTAAGATTTCGCTCAGGATTTCCGCGAAATGTACGGGGGAATTAGTTGATAATAATGTATGTATCTCTGCAGTCGTCCTTGCGATTTGTAGATCATACGTTTCTTTTGATGACGTGAGCCTTGTAGGCGTCTGTAGAAGCACTGTTTTCATTCTGCTTAAAGTATCTATTCAAATAGAAGTAATTTTCAAACTGGGCCATGCCCTTGCCTCCCTGTCTGGAAAGGAGCTGGGGAATAAAGAACGTCCACAGCACTTGACCTTCGCCGTCGTAGTGACTAGATAAGGAGTCCCGGGCATAAGACTACAACATCTGCGGTCTACAATAAGAATGTAACTCCCATTATTGAGTCTTTGAAAGAATGGTTCTATTTCAGTTGCAGGTGCGCCTTGCTGGTGACATGAAAGGTTGTACGAATTCCCTTCACAGGCTCCGTGCAAACTAATACCGTTACACAGAAGCGTGCCGCTTAGTGACATAGCACAATTGTTGCCACTAAGAAACACTTTCTGTCCTTTATTACTGACACATGCATGTGAATAGGGCAGGTTCCAAGTTGTTTTAAGGTACCCCTTTCCCAATTTCTCGTACATGCCAGCCTGTATATATTTTTGGCAGTATTGAAACCTGAAGGTTGAGATTGGAATATTTATGATTCCGTGTATTATCCATTCACTGACAGGTCGTTCTGACATTGTCATTGGTAATCTTTCTAGTTTTTCAATGCTCAAGATTGTATAATCAGCACCCTTTTGCGCCATACCGATTTGTCTATCAGTAAGGTTAAAGATTTGGAATAGTGACGTTGTGTTGATTAAACGCCAAGGCACATAGCCTGAACGCAGATTTTGTAACGTCCAGCCAAGCTGTACAATAGAACGCAATTGTGACTGACCATGTTGTAATAACAGTAAGTCTTGCGATAATATATCGATTGCTGAAGACACAATGCTGTCCAATGAAAAAATTCTGGAGGACAGAGTCATTAACCCATTGTCCACTACAGATAGTGATTTTTCCAAATTAATACGGTCAATTTCCCGTATTCTTTCTGCTGTCTCAATTTGAGTAACCTTCCAGGCCTCATTGTATGCTGCATATACAGAGGCTGCTATGAAACGCTTTTGACGCTGTTTGCGTGGTCCCATTATGAAATCACGCAAGTCAGCACCATCAGTAAGTAAAGTTAGGTGTTGCTTAATTTCAGGCAGTGTGGAAGTTTGTAGCCATTGAAGGCATAATTTGCCCACACTGTAGGTTGTTATTATCCCTGGGTGATGTCTTTGGGGATATCTAGGGTCTGGCCTGGTCATTTTGAAACCCTGTGTTTTATTCAGGAATCTATCTTGACAGTTATTTGTATCTGTGGGCCAGATCAACCATTGTTTCCAATCAGGATGTGTTCTGTTTTGGTTTAGTATATGGTTTACGTCTATCTCTTCATCTGTATCAGAGCTATTGCTAAACATTGTTGGCTTTGGAATAGACGGTTTAATTAAATCTTTGATTTTGGCTAAACCAAGACAGGTGGTTTGTTGAACAGTGTCATTTAAAAATATCATTTGTTCTGGGATCATGCAGGCTCTAAACAAAGCTTCTATACCCTGTACTTGCCATTCTTTTGTACCCCAAACACTTTTCAAATCAACATTTTTGTCCCAATAATCAAATCCAAATGTATTCATTTTTTCAAAGAATGAATCTGAATATATCAATTTTGTGTTTGTTATCATGGTTTTCATCCCTGTCTTGTTTGACAATTTAAAATAAAATGTTTCAGCATTACTTATGTTAAAACCTGAAAAATATGAATATTTGTCATATACGGTTCTAGAGCTTCCTTTTGGAGGTGTAGCACAATGTTCCCATTGATTATAACTTAAAACATTTCTAGGTTGTGCAGATTTATGTAAAAAATGGTTACCATAATGGTTATAGCAATACATACTATCATAATTTGTAGAACCTTGCAAATAATCATGTTTTGTAAATTTAGCAGACATTACTAAGTCAGACATCATGTTGTTAATACTTTCGAAGTCCCAATCATCAGCAAATGAGTTTGGTTTTGCAAAGTCACTCAAGGAGATCTTGATTTGGTGTGGATATTTCAGGATCTCGACCGGACCATAAATTTCATAGTCAGTGTTGTCCCAGGCTACCCCACCAGGTATAGGATTGGCTGTGAAGTTGGCTGAAGAAAGTTCTCTTTTCTCGACGTGTGAAGATGTGTGTGGTTTGAGGACCAAGTTGATGTTCTGACTTGCTGTGTCCATTTTAGCATATTTTCCCTCAATGAAGCGTCCCAAAGTAAATACCATGATGAGCCAAAGTACGAGGATAAATGCACCAAAACCCACCCAAAATTCAATCCATGGAGAAACCAGATATGTTTCTTTCAGATGTTTCAAAAGTTCCTTAGCTTTGTCTTTAAAGGATTTTGATGATGGCTGTGTCTTTGATTCACTGAAGCCGTCAGAGGAATCATCGAAGTTGATGAAGTAACCGGATGCAGTTCTGTCAATTGTTCCAATTGGTTCAGGATTTCTGTTTTTTGCATTTTCACTTGGTACTTCAGTATAGATTGGTGTGTCTCTGCTAAATGTCTTTATTTGGGTTTTCAGAGGTCTGAGTTCTATTGCATTGTTGCATAGTCCTTCTTGTTCTTCTTTAGGCGTTTCGAATGTGATGAGCCTTTTTGTTAGGACCTCTGTGCTGGTAGCAAACCTTGGTGTTCTGCTACTTATTGGGAGTCCACTTGGCCTACTGTTTGTTATCGGCCACATGTTGTGGTTTTACCAGGTCGATGGATACAACTCGGTTCTCCTTTTTACCAGCAAGTGGCGGTAGTACAACTGATCTTGTCCCGTTGACAGACAAGACAGGAACTGCTTTTCTGTAGGAAGGCCCAAATTCCTTCTTTACCGCGATCTTTTCCCTGACTAGATCCCCGACTTTTGGAATCCAGACAGGTCTTGCTGGGACAGGTGGTGATTCTTCAGTGGTCGTTGGCTGTTGTTTCAACTGTATGTTGCTCAGGTCTTTTCTTGTTTTGTTTAAGTCCTGCAAAATAGCCAAACGGTCTTTGACATCAAAGCTTTTTTCTTTAACCACTGAAGTCTGGCTATCAAGGTCAGAGATCAACATCCTAGTTCCAAATAATAATTCGTACGGACTGAATCCCTTCAGAGAATTTCTTGGCAAGTTATTTAGACTACGTTGGACACTTATTAGATGTTTGACCCACCCAGCTCCCGAACCTAATATCCTTTCCATTATAGATTGCTTTCTGCCTTGGTTTTTCTTTACACCATCCAGTACCCTCAGGAAGGAAGTGAGAAGATTCCCGCTGGGCTATGCTCATTTGGCCATGTTTCCCCCCAGGCTGGTGTGCCAGAGTGAAAACAATGGTCGAACGTAACATGCTCTTAGCGTATATGCCATTTAGACTCGCAAATCTTGTTTAATAGTCCGGACGTCAGCCGAGTGCTGGTGATCTACATTATAAGTGGAAACTAGCCTGTATATGTTAATCGCAAGCCATTCTTTTTGCTTGTAATATTATCTACCTTGATACGACGAGGTATTAAACTGCTTCTCTCCCCACTGCGATCTCTGTTGCAGTTTGGGCAGTTTTTTACAAACATGGTGTAGTGCAGGCTCATGCCTGGCCACCAGTACCGTGATTGTAATTCTTCCAGAGAATCTTTTAATTTAAGGTGTCTGAGACCCTCGCCCATGTGTGCGTCTGCGATTAACAAGTTTCTCCTGTCCATGTTTGGAATCACTCTATCCCCCACTCCAGGGATTCGAGCAAAAGGGACGGAGTTTGCATCGATTATGTATGTATAATTGAGTGGATAGTTGATCGGTAGTGCTGAGCAGTCGCCGTTTGATGACGTTTTCACCGCCAGCAATGTTTCACCGTCAATGTATTTTAATGTACGCTTTTTTCGATCTACGGGAGCCGGTTTAGTGGCTGCCGCTGCGGCTGCTTCAGCCAATGAATTCCCCACAACGTGAACGCCATCACGCTGATGACTCAGTGAGTGTGTCACGTGAGTCTTTGGTAGTTCTTTTTTCAAAAGAGCTACTTGTTCCCAGAGCAGTTTCTGCTTTATTGGTGCATCTGTGTCATCTTTGTAACCGTTCTGAATCCATGTCTGCAAATCCTTGTTATATGCTTTGACGCAGTAATATGAATCTGACACTATAACTGTCGGGAATTCGCGATCCGCATTATCCAGCGCCATTTTTAATGCTATTATTTCAGTTTGTAGTTCTGAATTAGTTTCTACTGAATGTGATTTTGTTAATAGAGGTCTTAGTTTACCTCCGCGCCACACTTCTTTTGTAATCTCACATGTGGGATTGTATGCATGTTCTCCCCAAATGGAGGGTTGAGCATGTCCGTCTGTATAGATTACACAGGCGTAATGTCGTAGAGGCAGAATGTCGATTGGCAGAGGATACATCTTTTCATATTTTAGATTTTTTAATTCTTCTAGTTCTTAGAAAATTGTCAACCAGGCTATACTTGATAATTCATATCCTACGTACAAGACTGTCAGATGGGCAATTCTGGATTTTTTTAAAGTTGAATTTGTAACCCTCTGCAGCGAACCCAAGTATTATGGTGTTCACCCTTTTCAAGTGAGTCTCCAAGTCATCATCTGTTAAGTAAATGTCATCGACATAAGATAATGCTTCATCATCATATAGTTGTAGTAATTCTGTTACTCTCGCTGAGAATACCCCCGGGCTGTTCTTGTACCCCTGGGCTAACCGACAGAATTGCTTTTGAGTGCCATTTACTGAGAATGCAGTTAAAGATCTGCTCTCTGGTGCTATGTTTTGACAAAAGAATCCATTGGAGATGTCCAAGGTTGTTTTGTATTTTTTGCGCACTATGTTATTCATTAGTGCAGCACTGTGTGAGTTTTGCACTGCAAAGGTTTTGCAACATGTGTTAAGGTGTCGGTAATCCAAAACTAGACGATATGAATTGTCTGGTTTGGAGACCGGAAACAAAGGATTGTTCATTTGTGAGGTGCAAGTTTCAATCACCTCCTGGTATTCTAGCTGATCTAGTATTTCATTTACCTGTTTTTTAGCTTCTTGCTTAATTGGGTACTGCCTTTGTGCAGTAGGTTGTGATTTTAACTGGATTTTGTGAGGAGGGGAGTCCTCATCCCATCCTACATGATTTTTATATAAAGCAGGTGCTAAGGCCACTGCCCACTTTCTAGCAAGTGTGTATTTTTTATGAATCGGGATTTGATTCGAGAAGGCAGGCATAATTACTTCTTCGCCATGAGGGCACTCCCTGACAAACTCTGGTGGCCAGTCTTTTTCAGCTAGAAGGATGTCATAACCCTTTGAGAGGTTATCCCAAAATAGTCCCCTTATTTTCCTAGTCTTATCTCCCTCTATACGTAATGTTATCTCGTATATCTTGTGGGGCTTGCTAACTCTGGTGTCTGCAGTTTCCACTTGAAGGTATTCATTCGTGTCCACTGTCTCCAGATGATTCATAAGGACTTTGCGAGCTATGCTCACCTCTGCTGCGCTGTCTAGCATTGTCTGAGCCCACTCTCCGTTTTTCAGTTGTGTCCTCAGTATTCTCGGCATTTTGAACTACCTTGATACTGGCTACCTTCTTTTTTGGAAATTGTAATTTCTTTTTTAGCTGAGCAGGTTCCTTGTCTTTGGACTTGGCGTGCTCTTCTGATCGTCCTCTTCTTTCCGATTTCTGCGAGGAAGTCTGAAAAGATTGAGAGGGACGTGTATCAATGTCTTGATATCTATCAGGTTTTTTAATATTATCCCTATTTCTAAGGTTATATCTATTCCCAGAGGGGTCACTCTGCGGTGACCTCTGTCTTTGGTTTGGAGATTTCTCTCTTCGCCTAGGAGACCTTCCTCGGGACTGGAATTTCTTTTCTTTAGGATTGGATTGTTTGTTTCCATCCCAGTTCTTTTTTGGTGAATTATTATTAAAAAATATTTTTTCTGGACTTGTAGTCAGTTGCGGTTTTACTGGTATTCCACCTAGACTATCTCTGCCTAGTTCTTTATAGGATTTTTCTATGATTCTGTCAATTGCAGCTGGTTGGTCTGCTATATCTGTCTCTTTTAACCTCTGGCGGATCGCCACGTTTGCTGCCTCACCTTTTATGTTGGCTAATAATATAGCCGAGACCTGCTTGAAGTCTTTTAGTAATTTCATACCAAGAGTTAAAGCAGGTTCTGGACCGTATTCATCTTGAATTTGTTTTAGCACATCTGGTATTACCGAAATGGATGGAACACCGTGCGTTTTTGTGTAGATGGAAGCAAAGACTGTACCCCAAGTGTCACAGTCCTCAATGTGTGGTGCGATTCCCATTGGGAGACATATAGTCAGAATCCTGTGTTTTTCTAATGGGGTGGTGTCAGGAAACACCGCCTCTATTTGGGTAATTTTCTGTGCCAACCAGAATGGTATCTGTTCCCGTTTAGCTGGAACTTTACCTAGGCAGGATTGGATGTTCTGTGGTGTAATTTTATTTGTGTTCCCCTGGTGAGGGGTCAGCTGTGGAAGTTTAATCGCTGGCTGAATTGTTGAAGTCCGCATTACATACTGAACTAATTGTCTATGAATTTTTAGTAGTTGTTTTAGCTGTATTAACAGCTCTGCTGCAGGCATTCTTTCGATGTCTGGATGTGGTGTGTATCCGGCTAAGACCGGCCACGTTGCTCCTGGTCTTCCTAAAGGACCGAGTCTTGTAATGTGATTGTTATGTTTTAGGGCGCCATCAAATAAGAGCAAATGCTCTTGGAATTTGAGTGGTACTTCCACCTCCTCGAAAGGAGTGTACGTTTCAGTAATAGTGGAAGTACTTTGTTACAGCATTTGCTGCTGGAAAATGTATCCATGAATAGTATACCTCTGTCTGCCGATATTCGTGTGCCTCGATTACGAATATGACTGTGCCACCTCTAGGTGTCAGTCCATTTTCTATAAGTTTTAAGGTTATAGATCTTCTTTTAATGACCGGAATGAGTGTTATATTCGGGTCTGCTGCTTGCATGGTAGCATCAGCATCTGCGAGTTCAGTTGCTAATCTAACTGCCTCTCTTTCATCATCACTCTCTGCCATTTTACAGACAGGATGGTATTATGTTTGTTTGCAGATCAGGTTTCTTTATGGAAACAGAGATTAGATGCACAATATTTTGGGAATGTTTTTATCCTTCAACGTTGACTATACCAAGAACCATACATAGGAGTTCCCTCCTGCGAGGTTTTGGAGGATATTACCTTTCACCCACTCCAGACGTCTTTGGAGTTTAATGGAAAAAGGGGTCTGAGTGAGAAAGCACGACTGAGTTACTCTAAATGTCTTACGTTAGTTTTATCGCCCTTTCCAAACACGTTGGGCGCCATGTAGTGTAGCTCCTATTTTCCCAATAGGCTCTGCGCATTGGAATAATACCTACAGCAGTAAAGGCCTAGACCAGACGTTAACTAGGTCTACTACTGTCGATACTAGACTTAATTTTTGGGTTTGCCAGCGTAGCTCAGAGTTCGCTAGAAACTTTCTCGAATGTTCAAGGAGGAATTAACTTCCCTGATTAGACAAGAAGGGATTTAGTTTCTGACAACCATAGAACATGACAACTTTGCTCTCCCCTAATCAAGAGTCAATCTCGAGAGTCGTGTGAGCACAAGGCAATTATTTTACTCAGTCAGTATGTGCATTCTTAGTCTCATCAGATTGTAGAGAAAAGGAAGAGACGGGCGTGTTCAATAAAAAGGTGTTATTTATTGATCAGTCTCTTTTCTCATACATGAGAAATGGATCGATATTATTGCAATACTTATAGTTAAGTAAAGTGCATACATTAAAAGCAATAGTATAAAATAATACTGTAAAAACATTGATATGGTTTCTGAGCCATATGATGTTTAAAATGATTAAAATATATTTACATACACATATACTTTTGACTAAACGTACTCAACTGGTGTTTCTAAATACGCCTACCCCGTGTACCTGACCTAAGTCTAATGCGTGGGCGGGAATAGAAAGTTACAGTTTAAGTTAAGTTTGTTTTTGCCAAGTGAATAACTAAAGAATTCTCTGTGAGGGGTTATTCAGTTCTGTACCTGGAAGTTAGGATGAATGAGGAATGGTATCTCTTTCTCTGGTCTCGATATTCCAGGCTGCCTGCGAGGGCTGCCCAGAAACGCCGGTGCTGGGTCTCTCGGCTTGAGATAGCAGCGCATCTCTCAGCGCGTCAGGAAGGCGGGGCTGCTGCCAGCGGGGTCTGCTTCTGCTCTCGGCTTCGGCAAGTGTGGCTGCTCCGTCTTGTCACCACGCGTGTGTTTGCATAGGGCAAGATCGGCAATATTTATACTTAAAGGTGCCGAGATTGACGTAAGGATGGACATAGATACGTCAATAAAGATGTCATACGACTTGCTCGTTAGCACATTCTTTTACTGAAGTTCTCTGTGAAATCAAAACAATGGCCGCACGGATTTTCCAGGTTGTCATAGGTTTGATTTGTTATGAGAACGTCGTATGCCTTATCAGGGGCTGGAGGAATGTCGCTTGTCTAATTAGATCTCAAGCGTTATGACCTAATCAGATAACACGTTCCTGTGCCGTAGTGTGACTGCGTCAGATAACGGTATCTGCATCATGGGGGCTGTTCTTGCCTCATGGGCTGACTGTTAGTTAACTTGATAGTTAGTTTAACCAGAATAGGGTCAGGAATAGGGGGATTGATTCAGAACCTATAGGAATACATGACACTCTCAGACCATTATTCTGTGATGTTCTCCTTCCAAGTAATGTCTGTAGTGTGCAAAGGCCTTCTTAATAGGAAATAGTTCACAATTGTAAATTACATAATTGTTCTCTGTTTCTGAGACATTCCTGGAGAAACATGCCACAGGATGTAATGCTTGAGTTTACACATCTCTCTGGGACAGCACCGCTCTAGTGGCGAACAAAGCAGCATCTATCCCTTTATGAATGGTAACATGATGTTAGGGTGTCCAAAAAAAGGCGTAGTGAATACCAATTTCAGCCACTGGAAAGCCTGCTTTTGTTCTTTTCAACAATAGGGAACCCCTTTTTTATTAGTCCGATGACTGTTGAAATGTTTTATATGAAGAGCCCATGATGTCCCTAAACCCCTGCCTGAAGTATGGGTTGACTGATATGTCCAGTAGAGAAGTCATGGGAAAACTAGCTCTTCACATTTTAAATGGATTTTCCTCAGTAGGGGATGTCGTTGGGACCTCTATCAAGTAAATACTCCTGCAACAATCTAAATATAAGACCAAGGTGGAGAAAGGTCTGTCACAAAATAGCAGCAAACAGTAAACCACCTGGAACAGTGATTAATTGGACTGCATTGTGTTAGTCTCGTATTTGAAAATCTGCATTAGAATCATTCTCACACAGCACATCATCTTGTAGGGGGACCATTTCAATCGATGTTGGCTCAGCCAGTTCAGTTGGTGGCTCTTACTAAATTACAGCAGTAGTTTCAACCATAGGGTTTGTTGAAATTGCTGCATCTGGTTCCTCCATGGAAGCTGGTGTTTGGTGTAACCCTGGAGACATAGCTGCCTCTAAAGTCCTTGAAAAGGCATAATTCTTGCAGAGTAGGATCAGTAGTGGTCTGCTGAACAGAATCGACCACATGATGCTTTTTAATGTGATTGATGGACACCTTGTTTTTCTTTGAGCCGAAAAGCCAAAGGATCTAATGAGCTTTGTCAAGGGGGTAACATAGAGATAGAAAAGGGTTGGGTTCAGCGAGGAGCCCTGTGGTACCCCACATGGTAGCTTGAACTGGAACTGGTCAGAGGTGTATTCACCGAGTGCCACATATTGTTCCCTATATGAAAGGAAAGATTTAAGTAGTTTATTTATTAATGGATTGCAGTGTCTTTTATTCCAAGCTCAGTAAGCCGGCCAGTCAGAACATTATATGATTGAGCATATATTGAACGTCACCGAAAGTTCCACCAGGATCAGGCGGCCTTCCCACCATCATCCAGAATAGACCTTAGATGTTCAGGTGCGGTGATCAGGGCAATCTCTGTGTGGGAAATCTCCATTACAATGCAGGCATTTCATCGCAATGCCTTTACAACGCAACTTTTACAACGCAAGTGCCTTTACATCGCATGCCATTACAACGCATGCCATTACAGCGCATGTCATCACAACGCATTATAAGGTTAGTAATGGAGAATTTTAAGTTTTAATGTGGGTATGGGTTTTGGAGTAGTTGGGAATAGTAATTTTTACTCCTACGATATCCAACACTTTCCCTACTGTTGCACTCACTGGAGCAGGAATAGTAATTTTTACCCCTACGCTATCCAACACTTTCCCTACTGTAGCACTCACTGGAGTGGGAATAGTAATTTTTACCCCCACGCTATCCAACACTTACCCTACTGTTGTACTAAAAGTATTATGCGTTGTAATGGTATGCATTGTACTGGAATGTGTTGTAATAGTAGTTTTAAAAAATGCTTTGAAATGGTATGCATTGTAAAATCATGCGATGTAATGGTAGTTGCGCTGTAAAAACTGTGACGTAAAAGCATGCGTTGTAATTGTTTGTGTTGTAACGTCATATATTCTCTCTGTGCTGTGCACACCTCTAAAGCCGAATCAGGTCAAATTCAAAAGTTTATTGTCGTTAATAAAGGATGTGAGTTCTATATTTAAAGCCTTTTATAAGACTTTAGATGGAAATGGCAATCTAGAGATGGGCCTACAACTACTGGGCTCCAATAGGTGCAAATTAGGTTTTTTCTTTAAGGGGAGAATAGAGGCCATCTTCCATTCAACAAGGAAATATTCAGTTTTTGATGATTTAATTGAATATAATAGTCAGTTGATCACTCACAATTTTAGGCACAAGGTGGGCTATCCTAGGTGGACAGAGGTATACAGGGGGAGCTTGATTTGGTTGTCTTCACTAGTCTGAAGACCTGCTCCTTATCCAATGGAGAGAAGGTCTCCAACACTTTGGAAGTAGGAGGTGTTTTATCTACTGTTTGATCTTCTGTGGTAATCTGTTCATTAATGTGAAGGTGTTGAAAACATCCTCCACTTTGGTCTCAAAGAAATTTGCTAAAGAATAGCAAAAATCCTGACTATAGTTGTTGTTAATGGTTTCCTGCACTTGGGTCTTGCGCTAAAGGCGTGGACTGAGGCGGGCATTACTACAATAGGAGATTTCTTTGCGGAGGTTGTATTGATGTCACATGACACGTTTGTGCGTGTCCATGGTGCCCCACAGGCGTTGTCCCTATAGCATGCACATATTTCCAGATACATACGCGTCACGTGGTCGCCTGAGGACACTGAACCACCAGCGAACACACTGCTTACCATGCAGTACCTAAGGGGTAACTGGGCTCGTCTGACTAAATGGCTCATTCATGGGATTCGAGTTGAGAGAGCGACCTTTTCCATGACCTGTATTAAACTATCTGTACAGCAGCAACAGCAAAGTCCCCTTAGTACACCCCATCACCCCTTGTAATCTAAAAGTTTTACCCACCAACTTATCTTAACCGGCAAGGAGGGGGCCTAAAATTCTGAAACACGTCACCATAGGTAGCACTTCACTCTGTACTGCCGAAAGAAGTTTCCTAGCCTTGGCTCCTACTAAACAGAGGGCTTGACAACCCACCCACGGCTTGCCCAGTATATTCTCTGCAGCTATGGCACCCACCCACAGGCCTCACTCCAAAAGTCCAAGGAGAGAGTTCCCACTTATCACCTTTCCACCCCCTAAGAACCCACACAGAGAAACCACACTGTTACTTGAATGGGAGAAAGGACTCTCTAATGAGACAAGTGCATATCACAAATCATCAAAAATTCCTGGCAATTGCCTTACAGACTACATGAAACCTCACTATATTAACAGAAACCTACCCAAGTCCCCCCAATTTCAACCAACCCCAATAAACTTCCATTTATCTTTTAAAAGAGCCTTCAATAACATCAGCCACCAAAGACATATACTCCATTAACCGCATTTCTCCTTCACTCACCAAGCCCCTACCCAATACCTTTTTCCCTCCCTCGCGCTGATCCACCCAACCAGTAGCAAGACCAACCATGAGTGCACCATATTCGCAAACCATACAACCTACCACTCGGAACAACCCTCCGTACGGAGGACATTTCTACACCAGCCCTACACCAGCCCTCAAAACGAAACGTTCTCCCTCAATATTGCGGTCAACGGATCCCTCAGTTCAAACAGATAAAGTGCCATCCCCATATCGAACAGATGCCCATTTTCAACCCTAAAATATTGTTATTCTTCACAATGAATCTGCACATAATTTCATCTTTACACAACTTGCGCCTTTCTCCATTCATCTTTCTTTGCGTCCCATCAATAGCTGCCTGTTTAAAAGTTACAGACTTTTATTTGTTGGAAGTTCGGAGGGAAGCTATATCGGATGGAGGTTTGCCTGTGGCTGCATGTGGGGTACATTCTTCTACAATAGGGGCAGCAACATAGGCGAGAATTAGGAGTTATCCCATTCAGCAGATTAAGGAATTCATTGGACAGATGGAGATCAGATAGCTATACAAATATTTAGGGCCTGAATGGTTGGTCTGGAACTTTTTTTCTTAATGTTTCATGCTGTTTCTTCATAGGTTGTGTTTCTGGCCATATCTCCCCAGGTTTAGCCCCTTCGATGCTTGTGACGGAACCATTCCGTCATGCCTCACGGTTGAGCTGTGCGGATGACGTAATGGTTCCGTCACGACCACACCCAGTTATGGAATGTACAGCACCGGGGGGAAATCGGCGCCGCACGCAAGGTGTTAATTGTATGCATATACGGAAATACGTTTGAAAAGTAGACAGAGAGATAAGTGAAACAGAGACAGGTTGGAAGGCAATTCCGCTTTAACAACTTCCAAGTGCAGATGCCGTCTTGAGGCTATAGGTAGCTTGCGCTAGGGGCAGGTGCTGTTTTTGTTGGAGAGTTTGGCTAAGGGTAGGGGCTGCCTTGACATATTTTTTGGGGCGAGTTGATTCCCAGATGTGCATCGTCTGAGACTTTTAAATGTTATTTTGAAAATTGCTGGGGTGCACCATAATCACAGATAGTCAGCACCTACATATATAAAGGAATGTATTAACGTGTAGTCATTAGGAATGTGGTACTAAAAACTGTTTATATTAGAGTGAATAGAAATGTAATTACGTTATTCATGAAGATCAATGTCGTGTTTAACCGAAAATGTGTTTAGATGATGCATAACAAATTAGTTCACATATAAGGAGATGCAATAGATTTAAACGTGTATCATATTATATATATTTATTTCGATCAAATATATGATCATTTACATCATAATATGTACACATCATATAAGTAAAACCAGTTAAAATGACAGTACAATACATCATTTCAAAAATAAAATTGCTTTAAAATATCCCATAGCATAAATAGCAGCATTCTAGGTTTTAGAAACAATCAATATTTTGTCATGATAAAAGCAATTCATGGCACAGTGTATCAAAGCGAAACAAAAGGGGATGATGGACGGAGCGTTTGAGTAAATCAAACACTCACCCCCAGTCAACGGATCTGGGTTTAATCCATCACCATTCTTTAGCCCACTCAGCCACCCCATTTCAGACATGGCTATATGCAAATCAGTCTGACCCTATGCCTCATGGGAATAGTCCAGCCCGAACTGCCAAGCTATGTCTTCCATGGACCGGAAACAAGCATCCTGGGACCGGTTTCGGATTCATAATCATCATCAGCCAGGCTATCTTGAATCCAGTAGCCAAGTGAGCAAGGGACTCACGTCTGAGCATACCCTGCCACACTTAGGGCGAACAAAGCGATACAAAAGGGGATGATGGACGGAGCGTTTGAGTAAATCAAACACTCACCCCCAGTCAACTGATCTGGGTTTAATCCATCACCATTCTTTAGCCCACTCAGCCACCCCATTACAGACATGGCTATATGCAAATCAGTCTGACCCTATGCCTCATGGGAATAGTCCAGCCCGAACTGCCAAGCCATGTCTTCCATGGACCAGAAACAAGCATCCTAGGACCGGTTTCGGATTCATAATCCTCATCAGCCAGGCTATATTGAATCCAGTGGCCAAGTGAGCAAGGGACTCACGTCTGAGCATACCCTGCCACACTTAGGGCGAACAAAGCGATACAAAAGGGGATGATGGACGGAGCGTTTGAGTAAATCAAACACTCACCCCCAGTCAACTGATCTGGGTTTAATCCATCACCATTCTTTAGCCCACTCAACCACCCCATTTCAGACATGGCTATATGCAAATCAGTCTGACCCTATGCCCTATGCCTCATGGGAATAGTCCAGCCCGAACTGCCAAGCCATGTCTTTTTCCTTGGGAAGGCTCTTCTTAGTTGATTTTGTGTGCGTGCAAGGCTATTCTGTTCACACTTGTTGCAGGTGCAAGGACATACATCTTGTTAGGCAGAATAACCCTTTGTTTTTGGAGTTAGGATGGTAGGAGAAGCCACCATGGGAGTGTATAGGAATGCAATTATGATATTTTTGGCGGAGACGGTGCCTGGGACCCAAGGACACTCAAACGGTTTTGGACGAAGTCAGAGTTTCGATGGAAAAGTACGGAAAGGAGACCTGTCCGAATGGGCGTGCAAGGGGAGTGTTCTATAGTTTTATGATTTTGTCTTAGGATAGTGCCCGAGGGAGGAGAGTTAGAACGAGAGAGAGAGTGACTGAGAAAGGGTAGGATAGGAGAAGGAGCATCTTAGAACGAGCTCAAGTGAGTGTACTTCTGAAGAAGTCCTCACTGCTTTCCTCTCTTGCCTGGGACGATGCAAAGTAGGATTGTCACTTTGGTGATAGTGTGGGGACAGATTAATACATTTTCCTTTTTAGGTGAATGAATACTAGAACAGAGGTTGGAGCTGTAATCGCTTGTCTGATGCTGTTTGAATTAACTATCCTTCTCATTCTGAGTTGGATGAGACTTCTGCGTAGGATTATATATGTATTAGTGCCCATTTATTTTCTTAACCTCGTGATGAGGTGCTTGTATGTGCAGTTATATTTGGCTTTGTAATAAATCCCTTAACATCTGATTCTGTAGTCAGTGGTCCTTTGAATCTGAATTATTTGGTCATTTGAAAATTACAAGTGAAATGGCTTTTCTCCCCTTTACACTTCTTAGCAGATAAAAAGATCAGGTTAGTCGAGGAATTTGGTAAGATCAGGTTAAAGATAAGGTAAGAATCTGGCGTTATCAGCTCCAATTTCACTGCAGACAATACTTTTTAAATCTGATCCCTTATTATTATTAAAAATTTTTATAGAGCGCGTAGTCACCCTGAGGTATCCCAGCGCTGAAGAACCCTACACCCGTGGAGGCAGGGGGAGGAAAAGGGGCGAAAGTAGTTTTAAACAGAAGCAGTATTTAGAACAGCAGTTTTGAATCGGGGTGGTTATAGTTAGGGAAACAGGTGAGTTTTGAGTCGTTTCCTGAATCTCAGGTAGTTCGGTTCTTTCCGCAGGTCACGAGGAAGGGCATTCCATAGACGCGCTGTGTGGATTGAGAAACGTCTACCACCCGTGCGAGCTTTCTTGAATCTGGGCACGGTGATGAGGGACTCCTTGTCCGATCGAAGAGATCTAGGGGCTTTGTAAGGTTGTATAAATTTCCTCAGAATGGGGGGGCCCTGATTCTGCAGTAGCCTATGGGCCAGGCTTAGGGCTTTGAATGTTACTGGTTCCCTCACTGGGAGCCAGTGAAGGAGTTTCAGGGCAGGTTTGGCTGAGGCTCTGACAGGAGTATGCGTGAGGATCCGGGCAGCCGCGTTTTGGATTTTCTGTCGTTTATTTAGGGTTGCTTCGGGTGCGCCCAGGTATATAGCATTGCTATGGTCAAGCCTGGACAGTATGAGGCCTTGGATGAGAAGTCTTTGCGAAGTGGGTGGGAGGAGGGGCAGGATCTTTCTCATCGATTTGAGTAGCCCGAAGCAGGTGCCTGCTACTTTTTTGGCCTGCGTGGTGAATGTAAGGTCCGTGTCGATCCATACTCCCAGGCTTTTTACTTCCTGTTTAGGGACCGGAGGGGGTCCTAGACAGGGTGGCCAGATGTTCACAGGGAAGGTGGGTCCTTTCTGGCCCAGAAGGAGAATGTCAGTTTTAGAACCATTCAGCTTTAGGGCTGAGTTGTTCATCCACCCTTGGATCTGCTTCAAGCAATTGAATAGGTCCACTGGCTGTTGACTAGGGTGGGAAAGGGAGACAACTAGTTGTGTGTCATCCGCATAACTGACAATGCTCACTCCGAACGGGATGACGACCTCCTCCAATGGGGACATGTAGATGTTAAACAATGTGGGGCTCAGGGAGGAGCCCTGAGGCACACCACATTGGAGGGGTGTGTCGGAGGAGCGGGTGTTATTTTCCCAGATCTGGAAGGAACGTTGGGCCAGAAAGGAGGAAAGCCAGGACAGAGCGGTGCCTTCTACCCCTACCTTCTTGAGCCGTTTGACCAGCAGTTGGTGGTTGACGGTGTCGAAGGCCGCGCTCAGGTCGAGGAGGATCACTGCCACTGATCCTCCCTCGTCTAAGAGCGTTCTGGCCTCCTCCACTGCAGCCAGGAGGGCGATGTCGGTGCCCTGTCCTGGGCGGAAACCTGTCTGCGAGTTTTTTAGCAGGTTATTGGATTCAAGATACTGGGAGAGTTTCTTATTCACCAGTTTCTCGGCAACCTTACTGGTCCCGGGGAGGAGGGATATTGGTCGGTAATTGGCCAGTTCAGCTGGGTCCAGGGAGGGTTTTTTTAGCAGCGCCTTAACGACAGCCGCTTTCCAGCTAGGAGGGACGACTCCCTGTTGAAAAGAGGCATTAATCAGCTTAGTGAGGGGGGGGATGATAGTGGGAGCGACTTCCTTAAGGGTTCGTAGCGGTGCGGGGTCCCTAGGAGATCCGCTTTTGATGGATGTGAGCGTGATCTCTACTTCTTCGTGGGTTATTTGTCCCCACGAGGTTAGGCGAGGGGCGATCGAGGTGTCAGAGGGTTCGTCGGTCTCGCAAGGATTAGTTGGGGGGATGGAGTCAAGAATTTTTGGGATTTTTTCTTGAAAAAAGCTGGCTAGCTGACTACATTTTTCCTGGTCCGCCTTTGGATCTGGGGGGTTTCTAGGGGCGGGGTCAGGGACCTTAAGCAGTTCTTTCAGGATGGTATAGGTTTCTTTGCTTGAGCAGGCAGCTTTTTCAATTCGTTCCTGGAAGATTCGACTTTTTGTCTTGTCGATCGCAGATTTGTAAGCTGATAGGGAGGTGGAATAGGCGTCCTTGTTAGTGTTGGATTTCTCCTTCCTCCATGACCGCTCCGCTCTTTTGCAGTCCTGCCGCAGTGACTTGAGCTCTGGAGTATACCATGGGGCTGAGGGTAAACGTTTATTGTGTCTGAGAGTGGTAGTCTTGGGAATAAGGATATCCAGGGAGGACGTGATCCAGGAGCAGAACTGTTCATCGGCCGTTATGGCGTCGGAGGACAGCTCTGGGGTAGTCTTAGAGAGGATGTCCGCCCATTCTGATGGTATGAGTTTATGCCATCGTCTGTCATTGGTTTTGACTTTTGCAGGCTGGATAGGCACAATAGGGGCTTCCCATGAGAAGGGGACTAGAAAATGATCAGTCCATGGCAGTGACAGAGGTGGACTGGTTGTGATATTGGCATTAGTGAGGACGGGATCTAGTAGGTGTCCCTTATCATGGGTGGGTTCATTATTAACCAACCTGATATTAAGTACCAGCAGGTCCACTAGTAAGTCCGAGGCGGATCGGTCAGTGGGATCTGTGAAGTGAAGGTTCAAGTCGCCAACAATGAGAAAGTTGGAGACAGAGGCGGCTAGTTGGGAGGTCGTTTCGGTAACTGCATTGAGAAATTTCCCCAGAGTACCTGGGGGCCGATAGATCAGGAGTCCCGAAAGGGAATGCATCGGGGAAGATTGAAGGGCAAAGTGACAGCTTTCGGAGTTGTCAATTTGGGCGTCACTAGTTCTACAGGTAAGCTGTTCCCGGTAGATTATAGCCAACCCACCTCCTCTTCCTTTTGGTCTGTGGAGAGTTTGGATGAGGTAACCTGGGGGAAGGGCGGAAACAGCGTCCGCGTCGGTACTATCAGAAAGCCAGGTTTCTGTAAGAAATAATGCATCCAAGCCTTGATCTTCGATCAACTCATTGATTTCGAGTGCGTGCTTGGGGAGAGAACGACAGTTGAGAAGACCCAGTTGTAGACTGGGATTGGCTGTGGTCTGAGTGGTTGGGTGGCAACACGGGCAGCTTGTGAAGGGTTTACCTGTGTCGTGAATGTAACTACATCCTTGGTTTTTTCCAGGTCGGAGATCCAGGAGCGTGTCTGCTAAATATGTCAGACGACTGGGGGGTGGATCTGGCAAAGTCCCTGGGCCTGGGTCCGTTCGGGCACGGAAAGGACACATACTTTTATACAGTGAGGGGGGTGTGGCCTCCAAGGGGGCGTGGCCTAGTCGCACGCCGGCAATGGCGCCGTGAATGTTTGGGCGGGACCCGCTGTCAGCGCTGGGCAGCTGAGCGGTGGGCTGAAAAAGCGGCTCTTGTACAGCCAGGTAAGGCAAGATATTTCAGCAGAAGAGATCAGAGTTACACATAAATCACAATAGCAGCAGAATATTAAAATGGTTAAAAATTCGGTCTCCCGGCTATTTTGCCTCAGGAGGTTTCTGGGTTCTGGCAGGTATCGCTAGTGCATCAGCTTTTATACCTACTCGGAAGGGGGCGTGGCCTCCAAGGGGGCGTGGCCTAGTCACACGCCGGCAATGGCGCCGTGAATGTTTGGGCGGGACCCGCTGTCAGCGCTGGGCAGCTGAGCGGTGGGCTGAAAAAGCGGCTCTTGTACAGCCAGGTAAGGCAAGATATTTCAGCAGAAGAGATCAGAGTTACACATAAATCACAATAGCAGCAGAATATTAAAATGGTTAAAAATTCGGTCTCCCGGCTATTTTGCCTCAGGAGGTTTCTGGGTTCTGGCAGGTATCGCTAGTGCATCAGCTTTTATACCTACTCGGAAGGGGGCGTGGCCTCCAAGGGGGCTTGGCCTAGTCGCACGCCGGCAATGGCGCCGTGAATGTTTGGGCGGGACCCGCTGTCAGCGCTGGGCAGCTGAGCGGTGGGCTGAAAAAGCGGCTCTTGTACAGCCAGGTAAGGCAAGATATTTCAGCAGAAGAGATCAGAGTTACACATAAATCACAATAGCAGCAGAATATTAAAATGGTTAAAAATTCGGTCTCCCGGCTATTTTGCCTCAGGAGGTTTCTGGGTTCTGGCAGGTATCGCTAGTGCATCAGCTTTTATACCTACTCGGAAGGGGGCGTGGCCTCCAAGGGGGCGTGGCCTAGTCGCACGCCGGCAATGGCGCCGTGAATGTTTGGGCGGGACCCGCTGTCAGTGCTGGGCAGCTGAGCGGTGGGCTGAAAAAGCGGCTCTTGTACAGCCAGGTAAGGCAAGATATTTCAGCAGAAGAGATCAGAGTTACACATAAATCACAATAGCAGCAGAATATTAAAATGGTTAAAAATTCGGTCTCCCGGCTATTTTGCCTCAGGAGGTTTCTGGGTTCCCTAATGAAGTTTACCACATCATCCCAACTCTGAATCCGATAACCTGTGTCCTCCTGTTGACGTCTTGCTCCAGAGACGAAGAACTTCACTGACACTGGCCGATAGGCTCCCCACATCAGCCTTGCTAAGGAATCTTCTATTAACTGGACTACTCTCACCAACTCACCTTCCACAGTTTCTTCACCATCTCTGATCTGTAAACAGCCCGCCTCCATGGTAGATCATGGACTCCCTTCCACTAGAAACAAGACAACACATTTGCAATTTCACTGTTGATCCCTGGTACATGACGTGCTCTGACAACTATGTTGTATTGAAAGTTGCCTAACTGAACCCTTTCAACAGCTTCAGCACTCTGACAACCCTGTTTGACTGTCTATTCACAATATGTATATCTGATATGATGTCTACATTAAAGGCCACCTCTCTATTGCTGAAATGCCTTTCCTATAACACGAAAGCCACAAACAAAGGTGAGTAGCCCATGCAGAAAAGGGAAATGATGTTTGTGTTTAGCATTGCTTCTGGTGAATTTGATGGTAGATTAGCTACTGTTAATATAAGGTGTAAATTATTCCCATTTCTACTTCCTGCATTCCACACTATAATTATGCCATTAATGTATCTGAGAAGTAGCAAGTATATGTTGCTGGGGTTTGCCCATGAAGATATTCGCATAGGATGGAGCCATCTGAGTGGCCATGGAAGTTCCCTGTATCTGCAGATACTGTTTACCATTGAAAGGAATTTTTTTGGATTTAAGGATAATTCTTGCAAAGTTGGTAAACACTTTGGTTGTTGTCTTTTTTCATAGTTATTTTACGAAGAACTTCAGATAATACAATAAGACCTTCCTCGTGTCATGTGGTATGTTGGTGTATAATCATGTAACATCAAATGTAGCTAGAAGACTTTCATCATCAAATGTGAAGGTTTGATTTAATTTTTCAATAATCTGAAGGAAGTGCCTAATACACTCAACAAATGATGGAAGTTTCTAGGCAATAGTCTAAAGGTGCAGGCCAGCAAATAAAGATAGTGTCTCAATGACTGTCTCATTCCGAGAGAAAATGATTGGTCATTTTGTGTATTTTGGAAGCATATAAAATCTCCCAGACTTGGCTTAGGATGAACAAATACATCTACAGTTGCTACATCGATAAGATTTAAGCTCCTTTACTTTACAACCATATTCTTAATTTCTTCTTCATTTCTTCTCTGGGATCTGTTTCTAATGGTTTGTAAGAGTTGGTTTCCTTTAGCTGTCTAGCGAGAGTCCCTCAAACCCAAATCAAAAACTAGAGCGTTCTGACTGACCTCAGGGGCTTTTTTTTCCCTTGGGCCAACTAGCTCCCCAGCACTCTGACTGGCTGCCTGCAACGTGAGAAAAATGTTGCAAGCAGCCATTACATGACTTAGACTTATTTGCCTGTCCTGAGAGTATTTAAGAAAAAGTATATACAGGGGGCAGGGTGGGGATACCGTGCACCCCTAGTCCTTGTGTTTGGGTCTGAGAAGAGACCTCCTGGAGCCAAAATTAAGAAAAAAAATTAATGTTGCGAACCCGCAGGACTCCCGAGGGATCGTGGCATATAAAAAAAAAATGAAATGGTGGCCAGTGGCCCCTGTTTATATACAAAAGTCTACCTGAGTGCAGGCAAGACATGCAAGACCAAACGCATGCCACACATGCCGGAAGGCCGTGCCTGCTGTAGGGTTAGAGTCTTGCAGGCAGGCGCTGTGGACAACCCTACAGCATGGTTTTGCGTATGACATGGGGTTGGCTACCCGTGGGATGTTGGCCTAAGGGCCTGGACAGAAGCCAGACCCTGCGATCAACCCCACGCTGCCGACGGCCAAAGGCAGTGAGTGATGGGTGGTTGGTTTTATGTTTGGTAATAAAAGATTGCTTTACATAAAAAAAACCTCTAGAAATTCACTGAAAAAACAAAGCTTAAAGTAACGTTACAGTTAGAAGAAAATTTCACTGAAATTTACCAGTTATGGTTATCTCAAGTAACCTAAGCTAACCAGAACTTGCGCCATCGCCATGCACAGCTAACTACCCCGCATATTACATCCCTCATGACATGTTGTATATTAATTGAAAACATCACTGCAACATTTGAAATGGCATCATTGATGACAGGGGACACAAGTTATATTTGTTTGAGAACTATAACTGGTGTATTTCAGTAGGTTTTTGAGTTTAAAATGTTATGTTGTTGATATATATATATATATATATATATATATATATATATATATATAGATATATATATATATATATATATATATATATCTATATATATATATACATATATATATATTATTTTTTTTAAATACAAAGGACGCAGCATTCCTGAGTTTTAGTTTAAGGATTTATTCCAGCAACACGCCACCAACGCGTTTAGTGAGTCCTTTGTCTATTGTATTATATATACCCACTTGGCCTTAACGCGATACCGGTGGACACTGCACACGCTTGTGGCGGTCCGGATATACTCGTATGGGAAACAATGACTGGATATTTCCATCCTCACCACTAGATTAACCCAGGAATCCATATCTGTCTCCCTCCAGCAGTGGATCGGGGCTCCGACCCTGCATCTGGCACAGGATTCTTTCTGGCTACCAATGGATCACACACCTGTGTGCCGCCATTGATAGCAGATGTTCTACAACTCTGCTACCTCTCCAAAGGACCTATTCAACTCCTGAGTCCTGATTACCTTCACTACAGCACCCATGAATTTGGCTTCCCAGTCCTGATGATGTTCCTGATTTACTAAGGATCGAAACACCGTCGACCATTCTTTTCCAGTGCTACATATGACGCACATCCTTCTCTGGTTCATAAAATTGTTCTGAATCATGTTTAATTTATTTCAAGAAAATTATTGTTTAGAACCGATCATCCTGTACATATTTTACATCACTTTTTCACTTCGCGGCGAGCGACGTGTTATTCACTAGTCACTTGCGCTGTCACATCTTGTCACAAGCACAAAGTGCACTAAGTCCTTTAGGGTTGCCTCTGCATTCTGGCGATACAGTGCTGATATAACTGTCATGTTTTACTTTTTTCAAAATATATGGTGCCATGAGCATATTCAACAAATAATTCAGAGTCAATCCCTTTTGTTCTCTCATTGTAATGTCTTGTACATACATATATACCAACTTCTAGTGAATCCAGTTGAGATATTGTTGATATTTGCATTGAACTCACCCAGATCTCAACGTGGTCTATGGGTTACACTCCTGAGGTGTTTTACTATATATTAATTTAAAACATCACTGCAACATTTGAAACGGCATCATTGATGACAGGGGACATAAGTTATAGTTGTTTGAGAACTATAACTGGTGTATTTCAGTAGGTTTTTGAGTTTAAAATGTTATGTTGTCAAAATATGTATATATATTTGTGTATATATATATATATATATATATATATATATATATATAAGGGTTCACATTGCCAGAAGCTTTAGGATGCACTCTCCATTTGTTCAAATAAGGCTGCAGCGTGCTCCGCCAACCACAGGTAAAGTATAAAGAACGACTTTGTTCGAAACGCGTCAGGCATTATACTTTACCTGTGGTTGGCGGAGCACGCTGCAGCCTTATTTGAACAAATGGAGAGTGCATCCTAAAGCTTCTGGCAATGTGAACCCTTATGTATTACGCGGTAGCCAAAACCGCGGGGATTGCACCAACCGACGATAATGCGGCCGACGGCCCTTGATGTTGGGGCTGTTTGAGATCCAGTTTGTTGGCACTAGATGAATTGCAGCGCTCTCTGCCTTGCACGGATGGCCCATTAATGGCATTATTGTAATTATGAACATTTTGATTGACTTTTTAGAAGCTGATGATCTTCAAGGTTTATATGCATGGACTGCTGATCCCAACATGCAAAGCAAAAGTTCTACAAGGCTCCACTTGGGGGCCAATAAAGTGATGGGTTATATGTTAAGCAGCGGTCTTTGCCTCCTGATTTAAAAAAGTCTAATCAGCCTATGAGGAAGAACGACTTTGTTCGAAACGCGTCAGGCATTATACTTTACCTGTGGTTGGCGGAGCACGCTGCAGCCTTATTTGAACAAATGGAGAGTGCATCCTAAAGCTTCTGGCAATGTGAACCCTTATGTATTACGCGGTAGCCAAAACCGCGGGGATTGCACCAACCGACGATAATGCGGCCGACGGCCCTTGATGTTGGGGCTGTTTGAGATCCAGTTTGTTGGCACTAGATGAATTGCAGCGCTATCTGCCTTGCACGGATGGCCCATTAATGGCATTATTGTAATTATGAACATTTTGATTGACTTTTTAGAAGCTGATGATCTTCAAGGTTTATATGCATGGACTGCTGATCCCAACATGCAAAGCAAAAGTTCTACAAGGCTCCACTTGGGGGCCAATAAAGTGATGGGTTATATGTTAAGCAGCGGTCTTTGCCTCCTGATTTAAAAAAGTCTAATCAGCCTATGAGGAAGAACGACTTTGTTCGAAACGCGTCAGGCATTATACTTTACCTGTGGTTGGCGGAGCACGCTGCAGCCTTATTTGAACAAATGGAGAGTGCATCCTAAAGCTTCTGGCAATGTGAACCCTTATGTATTACGCGGTAGCCAAAACCGCGGGGATTGAACCAACCGACGATAATGCGGCCGACGGCCCTTGATGTTGGGGCTGTTTGAGATCCAGTTTGTTGGCACTAGATGAATTGCAGCGCTATCTGCCTTGCACGGATGGCCCATTAATGGCATTATTGTAATTATGAACATTTTGATTGACTTTTTAGAAGCTGATGATCTTCAAGGTTTATATGCATGGACTGCTGATCCCAACATGCAAAGCAAAAGTTCTACAAGGCTCCACTTGGGGGCCAATAAAGTGATGGGTTATATGTTAAGCAGCGGTCTTTGCCACCTGATTTAAAAAAGTCTAATCAGCCTATGAGGAAGAACGACTTTGTTCGAAACGCGTCAGGCATTATACTTTACCTGTGGTTGGCGGAGCACGCTGCAGCCTTATTTGAACAAATGGAGAGTGCATCCTAAAGCTTCTGGCAATGTGAACCCTTATGTATTACGCGGTAGCCAAAACCGCGGGGATTGCACCAACCGACGATAATGCGGCCGACGGCCCTTGATGTTGGGGCTGTTTGAGATCCAGTTTGTTGGCACTAGATGAATTGCAGCGCTATCTGCCTTGCACGGATGGCCCATTAATGGCATTATTGTAATTATGAACATTTTGATTGACTTTTTAGAAGCTGATGATCTTCAAGGTTTATATGCATGGACTGCTGATCCCAACATGCAAAGCAAAAGTTCTACAAGGCTCCACTTGGGGGCCAATAAAGTGATGGGTTATATGTTAAGCAGCGGTCTTTGCCTCCTGATTTAAAAAAGTCTAATCAGCCTATGAGGAAGAACGACTTTGTTCGAAACGCGTCAGGCATTATACTTTACCTGTGGTTGGCGGAGCACGCTGCAGCCTTATTTGAACAAATGGAGAGTGCATCCTAAAGCTTCTGGCAATGTGAACCCTTATATATATATATATATATATATATATATATATATATATATATATATATATATATATATATATACATATATATATATATATTACTCCCAAGTTGCCTTGTGCATTAGAGGAGCTCACACGATCTTGGGCTGTCCAGCCTATTTTCAATGCAGCCAGTCTTTTCAGGTACGCGTAATTTTCTACTGCCTACGCGTTTCGGGGCCTCACGCCCCTTCTTCTTGGGCAAGAACTTACCGGTACACAGGACTGCATGTCCCAAAATTCATCTGGGGAAGTGGGAAAAAACACATGCCCACAGAGGGAGGGCATGCTGAATAAAAACCGGAAACAAACGTGTACTGGCTCTAGGTGTGTCGTTTTCTTGCCCAAGAAGAAGGGAAGTGAGGCCCCGAAACGAGTAGGCAGTAGAAAATTAAGCGTACCTGAAAAAATAGGCTGGTCAGCCCAACATCGTGTGAGCTCCTCTAATGCACAAGGCAACTTGGGAGTAATATATATATATATATATATATATATATATATATATATATATATATATATATATATATATATATATATATATATATATGCCACACGTTTTGTTCGCAGAGCAGGACACAGGTAAGGGCGGTCAAGGCGCTGGGGGCGAACACCTCCAAGGAACATAAACACACTCCTTCTAAACCAATTGGAAAGAAGCACGCCGACCAGGCATCAGGATTCAAGGTACTGGATTTATTCGGGCAAAGTGGCAGCAGTATACAAATCTCAAGTCCACCCATTACGGCTTGGGTCTGCATGTAAGTATTACATGAGAAGGCACAATGTCCAGACGCGTTTCGAGAACCCCTCGTTCTCTTTCTCAATGGCGTTTGTGCTGGCTAGATTTCATGTTACCACCCATTCACTTTAAGCAGTCCTGCCCCAAAGTGGGCGTGGCACATTGCATCTTGGGACCTGTAGTGCGGGGTCTGTCACATTTAACGTTGATACGTCGAACTCTAGCACAAGATCTCATTACAACACCCAGTGGTTACCTGAAAGGCTTGTTTAACAGCATATCGACCAGTGTCATGAAATTTGGATCCATTTCACGCTTGCATCCTTAATGCAAAAACGCTCTTCTGCCTTCATCCCGTTGTGAACCAGCACCCTGAAGTTGATGCCCACGGTGTTGCACGCTTGTGCTCCACCTTCCCACGCCCACAACTTGCACTGGGGCTCAGTAATCGCCGGAAACTCCGTGCTTGCAGGTACACTCCGTGCCGCTTACCAGGCAAGTGCAGGCGGGTCCTGTTCTCAAATTAATTTGCCACACGTTTTGTTCGCAGAGCAGGACACAGGTAAGGGCGGTCAAGGCGCTGGGGGCGAACACCTCCAAGGAACATAAACACACTCCTTCTAAACCAATTGGAAAGAAGCACGCCGACCAGGCATCAGGATTCAAGGTACTGGATTTATTCGGGCAAAGTGGCAGCAGTATACAAATCTCAAGTCCACCCATTACGGCTTGGGTCTGCATGTAAGTATTACATGAGAAGGCACAATGTCCAGACGCGTTTCGAGAACCCCTCGTTCTCTTTCTCAATGGCGTTTGTGCTGGCTAGATTTCATGTTACCACCCATTCACTTTAAGCAGTCCTGCCCCAAAGTGGGCGTGGCACATTGCATCTTGGGACCTGTAGTGCGGGGTCTGTCACATTTAACGTTGATACGTCGAACTCTAGCACAAGTATATATATTTAAATACAAAGGACGCAGCACTCTAGAGTTTTAGTTTAAGGAATTATTCCAGCAACACGCCACCAATGCGTTTCAGCTTTCCCACAGCTTTGATCAGGGTTAGTGAGTCCTTTTTCTATTGCACTATATATACCCACTTGGCCTTAATGTGGAATTGTGGGAACTGTAGTGCTTTTTTGATTGAAAACTATATTAACACTATTTACAAAAAGGAAATTCCACTATTGTCATTTGTCTAGCATAATGACGTTTGCACATCAATACACAGTGCATTATTCATTATTCATGCAACATTTGTGATCATATATTATCATTGGTATAGTCCCATCTTTTGTTCGAGAGTCATTTACTCCGGTGATACTGTGATTCTGTCTTGGTATAGTACCCAATTACTTTTCTTCACTGTATAGTACCCAATTTATAGACAATATTTGATGTGAATTATTATCATGGTATAGTACTCAATTTACATATTACAATCAATTTCTCACTATGATTTTATTCTTTGTCCTTGATCTTATTCCAGATGTACAAAAAGTTCCTTATCATTGAGCCCATGCGGTGACTTTGTTCTGAGTCTTATTATGTATCAAGACTCCAATTGACATAGTTTTTTCATTCTATCTCCTCCGCGCTCGAGCCAGATTTGAAAAATATGTTTGATCTTATGTTTAATTTGAGTGATGATGACGTGACAGAAGAACAAGTATTGGAACATCTATCAATTGAGACTAACAAACGATTGGAAAGTGGGTTAAAACGAAAATCGAGATACTGTCCAGTCTTGTCTCCAGGGAACAAATTCGATCTGTTTTCAGAGGCTAACACTGGAGAACTGGATTAAATACCAAAAGCAAGGAGTCAAAAGCAAAGGAAAAATTTAAGTCATAGAGAACGAGAAGCCATCAAACAATTAGCGGAAAATGAAGAAATCATAATTAAACCCACCGATAAAGGGGGCAATATTGTGCTCATGGATAAAAAAGACTACATGAAGGAAGCTCTTTAGACAGCTAAGTGATACTACTAACTATTGCACGATCCAAACAAACCCAATCAACAAGATGCCATTGGATGTAAACAAAACATTGCAGGAATGGCACATTGCAAACCTTATTAGTGATGAAAAATTGAAATTTTTAATGAAGGATTTTCCGGAAATCCCCAAAACATACTTTTTACCCAAGATCCATAAAACACTTTATTATTCACCAGGTAGACCGTTCGTCTCCTCATGTGATACACTTTATGAAAATGTATCTGAATATGTGGATCAGTCTTAGTTCCTATATTAGGGATACAGGTGATTTCCTGAGGATATTAACAGGCTTAAGCTAGAACAATCAATACCTTATGGCAACCATTGACGTAGTCTCCTTATATACGTCCATAAAACATGAACTTGGGTTGGAGGTGTGTAACTATTTCCTGAAACAGAGAAGGGTAACTGAATTAAAACACACACAAATGCTACTTTCAATGATTGAAATGTGATTAACCAATAACGTTTTTCTCTTTAACAAAGAACCTTTCAAACAAAAGTGCGGAACTGACATGGGCATTTCTTTCTCCCCAAATTACGCTAACATCACAATGGGATGGTGGTAGAAGACAATAGCTTAGAGCATGGAATACCAGAATGAATTAGAAAAAATTATTTTATGGGTCCGCTACATTGCGACCTTTTTATAATATGGAATGGCACAGAACAGGAGTTCAATGAATACTATAAAAAACTAAACACGATTCAAGTTGGTCTGTCATTCACATGTGCAACAAGCAAAAAAGAAATAGCTTTCTTAGACACCTTAATCTACATTGAGGATGATCAAATACATTCCACACTCTTCAGAAAAGAGACAGCTACGAATAGCATTCTACATGGGACGAGTTTTCATCCCAAAACATTAATAGAAAGCATTCTTTATGGAGAGTTTGTGTGAATGAAACTGAATTGTTCCAAAATACAAGACACTAAAGAGAAAATCATGGAAACAATGAACAGACTAAAAATTAGAGGTTACAGAGACATGACTTTGAAAAAATGCAAAAAGAGAATTGACACAAAATTGAGAGAAGAAACTCTGATACCAAAAAATAAAGCAAAACAAACAGATCAACAAGAAGCACCAGATTTGTCACAACCTATAGCAAGGAAAGTGGGAAAATCATCAACATAATCAAGAAGTATAGGTACCTAATTGCAAGTGATCCAGATGTAGGATCACTGTTGGGATCGAAACCAGTGGTAACATTTAGGAAAACTAAATCCTTAAAAGACCTAATAGTTAAAAGCCATTTTTAGGAATCACAAAAAACTAATTGGTTAAGTGAAGAACAAAAAGGTTTTAAAAAAGTCTTTCATGCAAGGCATGTAAAATTGGAAAAAACATGGGAACAATTACAGAACACAATGGAAACATCATAAATATCAACCAAAAGATCACCTGAATCACTCGATATGTCATATATATCAGCGAATGTAACTGTGGATCAAAGTACATTGGAAGCACAATCTGCATTCTAAAGAAACGCATCCTAGAACACATCAGAGCTGTAAAAAAAATAAGGACATGACATATGCCACCGCGAAGCATATGGCACAAGGCGAAAATGGAAATTGGAAATCAATGAGCTATTATGGCATCCATACAATAACACCTGACGAGCGTGGAGGAGATAGAATGAAAAAACTACGTCAATTGGAGTCTCAATACATCATAAGACTCAGAACAAAGACACCGAAAGGGATCAACAATGATGAGGAACTTTTTGCACATCTAGAATAAGATCAAGGACAAAGAATAAAATCATAGTGGGAAATTGTCTGTAATATGGAAATTGGGTACTATACCTTGATAATAATTCAAATCCAACAATCTCTATAAATTGGGTACTATACAGTGAAGAAAAGTAATTGGATACTATACCAAGACAGAATCACAGTATCACCGGAGTACATGACTCTCAACATAAATATGGGACTATACCAATGATAATTTATGACCACAAAATGTGGCATGAATCATGAATAATGCTCTTTGTAATGATGCACAAACGTCATTATGCCAGGCGAATGATAATAAAGAAATTACCTTTTTGTAAATAGTGTTAATAAAGTTTTCAATCAAAAAAGAACTATAGTTCCTACAATGCTGCATTAAGGCGAAGTGGGTATGTATAGTGCAATAGAAAAAGGACTCACTAACCGTGATCAAAGCCTTGGGAAGGCTGAAATGCATTGGTGGAGTGTTGCTGGAATAAATCCTTAAACATAAACTCCGGAGTGTTGCGCCTTTTGTATTTAAAATTGAAATTAAATGCCAGGATCCAGTCCCTTCACTTTGCACCTGCTTTTGAGCGCACCACATTATCGAGGATCACATTACCGGAAATAAATAAATAAATATATATATATATATATATATATATATATATATATATATATATATATATATATATATATTCCAGCCGGAAGGAAAACCGGGTCGCACTCCCGTAGTTCTTTTGCAATTTTTGTTTTTATTTTCTTTACTCCTTCATTTGCAGGGATATAAGCAAGACTGTATATATTCACTGAAAAAACTATAGGTTTCAGGGACGTCATCGGTAATGTCATTTCAGATGTCATCAGTGATTTCACTGAGCATTTCTTGAATGATGTAATATGTGACATCATCAGCAGTGCATTGCGGAGGCATGAGTTATTGTTAGTTCAACTAACTATAACACGAATTTCTCAAGTTTTACATTTACATTTTTATATATATATATATATATATACCTCCGTCTCCTTTGCGCGATCATCCTCCCACGACAACGCTTTTCAGAAACAGACACGGACCAGGTAATTCGGATGCTGTTATTTTTTATTTAGCTGTCGCCATAACGTTTCGGCACAAAGCCTTGATCACATGACAGCGCATCAACGTTTGTGGTGAATATTTAAAGTGCACAGTGCTACTCCCTGATAGGGTCACCATTTGCATAAACAATGAAGAAAGACTCACATTGATTCCTAAGCATATCAGTTCCCCGGAATCAATACAAAATACAATTACATAAATATATAATTATGTTTGTATAAAATCATGATTAAAACAACTTTTCATGATTTAAAAAAAATATAACAGGTTAAATCCCGATATAGCTTTTATCATTGAGCTTGTTCAAATGATGGGTTAAATTCCGTTAAAATTGTACTCCATTCCATGATGACCCTTGCCCAACCAACTAAGCTAAAACAAAATGTGCAAGTGTGCAAAAAAGTGCATTTTGTGTTGTTAAAAATATGTGTGACTTATTATGACTGAATAGGACTGAGCCCAGACCCTTCAATCATTTACTTAGTTACTGCTTATAGTGGCCTCCCCCTCTGCATTGTGTTCATATTGTGCCCTTAGAGTTCCCTATTGGGCCTCGATACAGTTATGGATACTTATATTAATTATTAAACAGGGGAAGAAAAGTTAAGACCATATATAGATCATTCTTGTTCACATCCAAACACAAGTTAAACACAAGTTTGGATGTTTGCGGCTACAGCCCAGCCGCGGGAGAGGCCTGCCGCGTGAGTGCGGACCCGGATGATGTGTAATGGGTGTCATTGCAAACGGGAGGTTGGCTTCAAAAGAACAGCTATAAATCAACAGCAGGCACCGCAAGTATGACTTGTTCATCGACCCACTGAGGTATTTTAAATGCACAGTAATTTTTCTGCTGGAATTGCAAGACGAACTCACTGGAGGTGAAACATAAGCACTACAAGGACCAGAAGGCTGTGTAGTCAGCCACGCCCACGGAGGCAGGTCCTTTGGGGATTAAAGTGCGAAATGAATCGTCATTTTTCAACAGAAAGCCATTGATAAAGGGATAGATGCCCGAAACCGGTATGGCTGCTGAACACTTTGATGACTGTCTGTCCTGCATTTCCTGTATGAAGCTGCCTTTTAATAAATGAAGGAATGCTTTACCTACCTTGTGGCTTCTCCCACCCGGGGCTAACTTGTGTTTGGATATATATATATATATATATATATATATATATATTACCTACTGGCGGTCGCCAGTAGGTATATATAGTTAGGATTTTTTCTCTATGGGATTTTTGAAAATTCTATGTCTAATAACTTTGGCGTTTGTGGACGGAATTGGCTGAAATTTTCAGGAAAATGGCACACTTTGTTTCTGAGCAACCCTTGAAAATTTGGGGGGGGTTCGTCAAGGGGGGGCCGAGAAAAAAGGGGGGTCCCAAAACGTGTTTTTAACATTGAGTTTTCCATAGGGCGGTTGGCCTCACTTTTAGCCCGAACGGCTGAATGGATTTGCACGAAACTTGGCAAAATTGTAGGGACTGGTAGCCCGATGTGCCTTTTGTAGGTCTCAATATATGTGCTCCAGTGGATTTTGAGAAATTAACGTTTAAAAAAAGATATATATCTGTAACAGCGGACCAGGCAGCGTCCCAGGACGCGTACTTTTCGCGCAACGGAGCTTTGTGAAGCGAAGCTGATTGGTTCTCTGGCGTCTGTCAACATTCCAAAAAGTCCGTAGCGGCCGCCATCTTGTCTCTCGGTAGGATCGAGAGACAAGAGGAGGCCAAAACAAAGGGGGAAATAACCATAAGGGGGCATAGTAGATCCTCGCTGACCCCCTAGGTTTGATGTGGAGGTTTTAAAAGGGCCCCGCGGGGCAAAAAAAATAATAATAATAATAATCGAACGGCTGAATGGATTTGCACGAAACTTGGCAAAATATTAGGGACTGGTAGCCCGATGTGCCTTTGCTAGGTCTCAATATATGTGCTCCAGTGGATTTTGAGAAATTAACGTTCAAAAAAAGATATATATCTGTAACAGCGCTCCGCTTCGCGTAACGGAGGTTTGCGAAGCTGATTGGTCATTCTGTCACTGGGCTATAGTTGGGCTACATCTGGCTGATATTTGGGCTACATTTGTTTTTTTGTGTGTCTGGCGGCCATCTTTGGGCTACATTGGGCTACATTGGACTTCATTGGGCTACATTGGGCTACATTTGGGCTCCAACATATATATAGGCCAATGTAGCCCAATATATATTTTTCAAAGTTAATTTTCGTAAAAACCACTGGAGCATATATCTTGAGACATAGCAAAGGCACATCGGGCTACCAGTCCCTACAATTTTGCCAAGTTTCGTGGAAATCCATTCAGCCGTTCGAGCTAAAAGTGAGTCCAACCGCCCTATGGAAATGAAGGAAATGAATGGGTAATTTGTAATTAGCAAATAGCTAATCGCAAACTAGGAATGGTAAAGAATCGCTATTTATTCCTTAAAGTTCGCTATTTAGGAAATGCAAAAAACTTTGATGATACATATGGCGGTTCATCTCTAACAAGATAAGAAGCATAGGGATACATTTATGATGACTGGCGCATCACCAGGGATGTGTTAGTCATTCTGTGCCGCTGTTCCGTCACCTATGGTGTGCTGCATTTACAATGCGGCGCATCATGGGGCAAAAACAGCACAGATGCGTGATGTATCTGTGCCGTAAAGGTGGCGCATTGCTGGAGTTGTATCGCAAGTGTGATGAAGCTCCAGCAAGGGTCGGGGGTGCCCCTGTCGCAGGGTTTCTGTTCTCACACAGAACTGTGGACAGAGGATTGGAACCTCGGCGAATTAGGGTGTCCCAAAACTCACGTTAGTAATCAAAAACTCCTTAGCAAGCTAGGTACAGTGTCACATTGGATATAACAAACTCTCAATGTTTAGACAATCCAGAATATGAACTTATAGTACCTCAGGATACGTGGAACTCATGAACAGTCGGTCGTTATATATTTCTTAGAAACCAGAACATGGAGTTAAGAAGAACACATGTGTATTTGAAATGTTTATTTACTAATGCCGTCTTCTCAGGCGTAGTATCTTAGATAATACAAGTACACATATTATCAGTAGCAAAATTACCAGCATAGTTACTAGTACATAAAAAGCGAATGGTGATAGTATGTTAACATGCTGTAAATGAATAAGAGTTAGCAACACTTATAAGCAGCCGCGGGCCGTGGAGGGAGTTACGGTGAGGCAGGGAGGCCGGGAGGGGGAGAAGCAGGGTGGAGAATACAAGTATACATATTATCAGTAGCAAAATTACCAGCATAGTTACTAGTACATAAAAAGCGAATGGTGACAGTATGTTAACATGCTGTAAATGAATAAGAGTTAGCAACACTTATAAGCAGCCGCGGGCCGTGGAGGGAGTTACGGTGGGGCAGGGAGGCGGGGAGGGGGAGGGGCAGGGTAGAGAGGGCTCCACCCTGCTTCTCCCCCTCCCCGCCTCCCTGCCTCACCGTAACTCCCTCCACGGCCCGCGGCTGCTTATATCTCACCCTCCCTAATACACATATTATATTATTTGCTAAGAAGGTCTCTTTGTGTTGGTTTAGGGCGTGCCCATACTTTAGTGTCTTAGATTTGAAGGAATCACATCAGCATACACCAGCTCTCTCTTCATGTGAACCGCATCAACTGTTGTGTATGTGTGTTCGGCAAAGCAATATAAAACCCGCCTCATGTCCAGAATTGGCAGAAGTTGCACTTATGTTATGAGTATGAAGTCGTGGAGATCAGACCTCATAACAATTCTGTATCGTGTTGTTCTTGAAACTTTAGCACTCGCTGTACAGATATAGTTTAACAAGCAAAGCAGATAGTAGAGCAATAACATATTATTCTCATGTAAACCACGATGAACTACTAGGTGGAAAGCTAAAGCAACAACTAAGTGTCGTGTGCAGAAGTTGCAAAAAAGGAAAAATGGCGTTTAAACCGGTAATGAGCCCATGCTAACTTAACACGGTGTAAAGATATCCAGGACCTAGATGACACCTCCCCATGATCCGGAAACGAACTGAATAAGATAATAGAAGTGCCATCTCATGAGAGCAGATTGCAAGTTTATATGTGGACGGTCCGCAAGGTAAAGCATTAAAAACTAGGAAAATTTAATGCTAAAGAAAAATAAAACAGCCAAGTACTTTATCGAGTCTTAAGCCAATAGGCAAGGTAAATAATAAAAACTTGACAAATAAGTCAATGAATTGTCAATGAAATGCTAGTACTCAGCATATCAAACATGAAAAAGGTCTATGACATAACTGTGTATGCAAAATAAGCTGCAACAGCCTCCAATAGGAAGTCACCGTCTTCATCCGAAAACAGTTCAGCCATCCAATTTAAAAGCGGAAAAGAACATACGTGCTCTCCCAGCACCGGATCCTCTATCACCATCAGAGGACAGCTCGGTGGGTTTTCAAGAAAGCTCTGTTCCAAGAAAGACTGTGCTGCCGCCAATAAATTCCAGGGACCAATTAGTCCATGCATCAATGCCACAGCCATAATCCTTTCGCCAGGACAAACCAACTCGTGAGTAATGATAGGAGTCATCAGCTGATTAAAGTCGACGTCAGGAGAAACCGGTCCGCAGAGACACAAATCAATGGCCCAATCGAAATCACAGGTCAGGCAGTGAAATACAGGCTGGACACAGGTGAAGTAGGAGAATCGAAAAGATAATCCATATGCCGTGCTTAATATCGCCAACGGCATTGTGCCATAATATTCTAGCATGCGATTGCGGAACAGTGTCAGCAGCTGCAGGGTGGGAGGTTGCATAGGAGGGACATCCATATTTAAAAATGTAAAAAAGCACAAGAGCGTCCGCTGGTAATGCAAGTAAAAATGCCAATCCACGAAGCAGAGTGGAGAAAATAGAATGAAAGAAAGCAGGGATGACTCCAAAGATTTTCTCAAATGAAGTCACGAGACCACTGGTAACAACTTTAAAAAAGTGCGCCAGGGTCTTTGTGGAGGATGCGTTAAAGATAGTCCGAACCATCTTGCTGAAATTGAAAGGCAAATCTGAATTGAAAAGGGTCTGCACCTCTGTACGGGTGTTCGCTATGTGAAGCACGAAAGTTTCACAGGCCGAACTCAAGGCCACCTCTCTCTGAGACAAAAGAGCTCTTATTCTTGCCATGCCGTTGAAATCCCTCCCAAGGTTGGTATTTGTGGCCAGATTGAAAACTTCCTATGTTCATGTGTGGGAGAAAATAGAACATTTCTGCAGCAAATAACCCGTTCACTTACTGTTACGATAAAAGGAATACTTTTAATTAACTCAGAACAATCTTCATTATTGAGCATCAAATAACTACCATTTTCCAACAACTTGAACGTGGGGATGATAGCAGGAACTGGCGTGCCTTGCAACACGCAAGCCATATTTGGTCGGTGTTTGTTGCATGAACCGTGTAACTGTATGTGCCTACACATTAGTGAATGATCTGGCGTCTCAGTGCATTCCTCTCCATTCAGATAAACTTCTTGATCATCTTTGAAACATCTGTATGTGTATGGAAGCGACCAGACCTCATGAAGAAAAGCACTACCTAAAGGTTCATAACGACCTATTGGTATATATTTCATACAATTTGAAAACTTATATAAAGCAAAAGGCAGCGTTATTAAACCGTGGATAAGGCACGTTGCCAAAAAACCCGCAATCCTCTGCTGATGATGTCACTGAGCATGTCATGAATGATGTAATATGTGACATCATCAGCAGTGGATTACGGGTAATAGTATCTCTAGTTTACTCCCCTATAGCTGTCTTTCTTTTAACATAAGTGTCTGTTTCCTTCCCTTATACTTACTGTTTTTGGTTCGCTTCCGGTTCGCGTACCGGCGAGCGAACTGGGAAGCGAACTAAGAGAAATAGAGGTTGGCACAGTTCCAAATATTGTACCAATTTTTTAATAACGGGGAGGTAGTTCTGAAAAGAACTTTTTTTTTTATTGTTTTTGTTGTTTTATATTTTTTTTATTATTTTTCAGAACATTTTTTTACTTTTTTTGAATTTTTCTGAACAGTTTTATATTTTTTTGGGTTTTTCTTGGAGGGGGCAATGAAAACGATTCATTGTAAAGGGCTCAACAGGAGCAACAAAACAAAAAAAAAGTATTTATTATTTTGGGCGTTTCGTACAAACTTGCATATGATAGTCAATAGCTCTGTTGATCAGAGTGATGCTTCTTTCTCCGTAGCAAATGAATCCATCGCAAAATACGCAGATGTGTTTTACTTCACCAAATCTCATTTGTATATTTGGCACCATCTCCCTGCCCTCTGGTCCCGTTACTTCCGGTACAACAGATCTTCTGGCCATAATAGGGAGATTATCTAGGTCGTTCCGAAACTGTGCAGCACTGTAGTTGTTAGGATGCCACCTAGTCATATGGCGATGCATTGTGTAGTTTCCGAAACTGTATTTTTTCTCGGTTCCTCTGGACAGTCTATCTTGACATATAAGGCAAGTTACGTATCTTGCATTTACTTTTTTCTGACCTTTGGGAATTTTAAAAAATTGCCAAATGAAGTTTTCTTTCTGGTGAGACGTCCTGGGTTCCTCAGGCAAAAACTGCCTCTCTTCCTGCTCTTCCTCGTCTTCCTCTTCTTCCTCTTCTTGCTGAATTATAACTTGAGCAGGTGGTCCACTCTTCCTTGGATGTGGTGGAGGTGGTGGGGAAGCACCAGCTGAAGCTACTAAAGAAGCCATTGCTCAGTGATCACAAAGGGTCTTTCTCTCACAATGATGAAAGTCAGAGTGAGGAAAGAAGGAGGGATTTTCATCATTTGGGAAAAACAAGAGTTCTCAACCAATCAAAAGTGTTCATTTTAAATTATATGACCTAGTCTTACATCATTAGGAAACCAAAAGTGAAATGAACCAATGAAAAGTGTTATTACCAAGTCACATGACTTGCTGTGTTTACGTTAAGCGCTTTGCAGGGCCTCCCGGTTTGCTTCCAGAAACCTGCGCTTTGCGACTCGCTTCGCGTACCAGTTCGCTAACGTAGCACGTCATATGACGTATCACGCGACAACGTGAAACGTCATGCGGACGGGAGGCGTCACGATGTTGTTTTCTAACGCGGCACTTGCAGTAAAGAAACGTTTACCGGCTCGCGGTCTATTTCGCGGCATCAAGGTCAGCTAACGGGAAGCTTCCCGATTCGCGAAGCGGGAACGAAGAAAAAAAAATATTTAAAAAAAAAATTATTCATAAACATATAAAATATATTTTTTGATTTAAAGAGAATACATTTTACAGCTACAGATATTAGCTGTTAAAAAACCAATGAAATTCACTGAAAAAACCATAGGTTATAGACCATATATAGTTAGGAATTAGCATTTACAAAACCTTGAAAATTCACTGAAAAAACCATAGGTTATAGACCATATATAGTTAGGAATTAGCATTTAGAAAACCTTATTTTACTCACACAAAACCATTGAAATTCCATATATAGTTAGTTGCACTAACTATATATCGCGCACCCGCAATCCACTGCTGATGATGTCACATATTACATCATTCATGACATGGTCAGTGACATCACTGATGACATCTCAAATGACATCACTGATGACATCATCTAGTGTCTGTGTGTTTTTGTAAAGTTTAAATACGTTTTACATATTGAAGAATGACTGGATGTATGGAAGACTGAGTGTGTGTGTGGCTGGCTGGGAGGTGTGTGACTCTGTGCATATCAATGTGTACTTGTATCAGTGATTGTATAAGAGAGTAAGTATGTGTTAGTATATGTGTGAAAAGTATGGTGTTCTGTGTTTAACTATAGATGAGGAAATCGAAGTGTGATTGATTCTTCACAGGACTGACTAGGTGTATGAGTGCATATGATAGTGTTCTAATAATAACTGACTGTATGTATGAGTAATTGTATGGGTGAATGAGTGAATGTGTGTGTAGACGTACGAATCAGTGAGTGCGTATGTAGTAACTGGTATTGGTGTGTCATGATGTCATCAGTGATGTCATTTGAGATGTCATCAGTGATGTCATTTCAGATGTCATTAGTGATGTCATCAGTGATGTCACTGAAGTATGGTGTTCTGTGTTTAACTGTATAGATGAAGAAATGGAAGTGTGATTGATTCTTTACAGGACTGACTTGGTGTGTGAGTAACTCCATGGATGAGTGGCAGTGTGTGACTGTCTGCATAGGTGTATGAGTGCATATGATAGTGTTGTAATAATAAGTGACTGTATGTATGAGTTATTGTATGGGTGAATGAGTGAATGTGTGTGTAGACGTAGGAATCAGTGAGTGCGTATGTAGTAACTGGTATTGGTGTGTCATGATGTCATCAGTGATGTCATTTGAGATGTCATCAGTGATGTCATCAGTGATGTCATTTGAGATGTCATCAGTGATGTCATCAGTGATGTCACTGACCATGTCATGAATGATGTAATATGTGACATCATCAGCAGTGGATTGCGGGTGCGCGATATATAGTTAGTGCAACTAACTATATATGGAATTTCAATGGTTTTGTGTGAGTAAAATAAGGTTTTCTAAATGCTAATTCCTAACTATATATGGTCTATAACCTATGGTTTTTTCAGTGAATATATATATATATATATATATATATATATTACCCACTGGCGGTCGCCAGTAGGTAGTTATAGTTAGGATCTACTTTCCATAGGAAATCCGCAACATTCTATTGGGAATAACTTTGGCGCCGGTGGACGAATCTTCGCGAATTTCTCAAAGAAGATGGCCCGCTCCGCTCTGCTCCTTCCCTGAAAGTTTGGGGGGATTTGTCAAGCAGGGGCCGAGATAAAAGGGGGGTCCCAAAACGTGTTTTCCCCATGTTAATTTCCATAGGGCGGTTGGACTCACTTTTAGCCCGAACGGCTGAATGGATTTCCACCAAACTTGGCAAAATTGTAGGGACTGGTAGCCCGATGTGCCTTTGCTATGTCTCAAGATATGTGCTCCAGTGGATTTTGAGTAATTTAGGTTAAAAAAAATATATATATCTATAAGCGGGCCCCGGTACGCGCACCGGGGAGCGCACCGGGAGCGTTACGCGAGTACGCAAGTGGAAAGCTGATTGGCTCTCAGGTGTCTGTCAACATTCCAAACAGTCCGGAGCGGCCGCCATCTTGTGTCTCGGTAGGATCGAGACACAAGAGGTGGCAAAAACAAAGGTGGAAATGATCAAAAGGGGGCCTGGTAGACCCCCCTGAACCCCTAGGTTTGATGTGGGGGCCATAAAAGGGCCCAGCGGGGCAAAAAAAAAATGTTTTTTTTTTTTATTTGCGCGGGGGAGCGCCCGGTACGCGCACTGGGGAGCGTACCGGGGAGCGTACCATGGGGGAAAAAAGAATGACAGATTTTTTTTAAAAAGAAGCATTTTTTTATAAATTGGAGGTAGTTCTAAAAAGAACTGTTTTTTTATTCTTTTTGTTGTTTTATATTTTTTTTTATTTTTTATGGGGACAAACAAAAAACAGGGAATTGTAAATGGCTCAACTGGAGCAAAAAAAAACAGGAAAAAATTAAGGTTTTTTGGGGCACTTGTGGTTGTCACCAGCATGGTTGATAAGTTTTATGCTATGCTCACCATAGCTAATTGTCCCTCCACAAAATATGCAAACGATTTTAAATTCGGCAAACTTGGGTTGAATGCTTGGGATCATCTCCCTTGCCTCTGGTCCCGATGGAGTGGGATGTTTACTTTGGGAGGTGCTGGGAGAAGATTGGGGAGGGTTTCTGGCCAGGTCCCTGACCTCTGCCCTAGCATAGTTGTTAGGGTGCCGACGTTGCATGTGCCGAATCATGGTGTTGTTGCCAAAAGAGTATTTTTTGTTAGGGTTCCCCCTTGAAAGTTGAGTGCCACAGATTAAACAAGTCACCTTTGGCGCATTAACTTTCTTCTGGTCCTTTGGGATGGAAAAAAACTCCCAGATAATGTGCTCCTTTGGCTTATATGGGTTAGTTTGTTCAGGCAGGAACCTGCTCCTCTCCTCTTCCTCCTCCTCCTCCTCCTCCTCTTCTTCATCTCCACCACTGTGGTGTTGTGGTGGTCCTTGTGGTGGTGGTGCAGATGCTCCTGCTGCTGCTGCTACTATAGCAATTTTTCAGACAAATAGGCACAGAGAGGTCTTTCAACAGGTCTTCCTCACTCAAAGTAAAAAGTGAGAATGAGGAAAATAGGTGGGGCTTTCATTATTTGGAAAACAAAACTGTCCTGAACCAATGAAAAGTGTTATTTTCAGGTCACATGACTCGGGCCTTCATCATTTGGAAACCAAAACTGTTCTGAACCAATGAAAAGTGTTATTTTCAGGTCACATGACCCGACGCGCTTACACTACGCGACCCGGGGCACGCCCCGGGGCGCTGAAGTAGCACGTTCGTATGCGAGTGGGTGATTCCGGGCGCGCTTACGCCGTGCGTATCACGCGGACGCGACTACTTGATACGTTACGATGATGTTTTCGTTCACGGCAATAGCGCTAACGGGACGCTCCCCGGTACGTGCCCGGGGCGCGCCGCACAATTGTGCTGACCGGGGCGCTCCCCGGTACGCGCCCCGGGAGCGCACCAGGGAAAAAAAAAAAAAATGAAGAATATACATATAAAAAATAGTATTACATAAATATACAATATAGGATTCATTAAAAAAAAAATTCTATTTGATAGCAAAATTAATTTGGTATTAAAAAACCTATCAAATTTACTGAAAAAACCATAGGTTTCACACCAGTTATAGTTAGGAATTAGCATTTAAAAAACCTATGAAATTCACTGAAAAAACCATAGGTTTCACACCAGTTATAGTTAGGAATTAGCATTTAAAAAACCTTTGAAATTCACTGAAAAAACCATAGGTTTCACACCAGTTATAGTTAGGAATTAGCATTTAAAAAACCTATTAAATTCACTGAAAAAACCATAGGTTTCACACCAGTTAAGGTTAGCTGGAAATTTTACTCGCATAAAACCATTGAAATTCCCACGTTATAGTTAGTTGGACTTACTATAACTTGCGCGTGCAATGCACTGCTGATGACGTCACATATTACATCACTCATGACATGGTCAGTGACATCACTCATGGCATCACTGATGACACCATCCTTGTAACAGAGTGACAGACCTCCTTTCACTGTAATGTAACCCTTGAAACACATATTCAAAAATAGAAACTAAAATTTTCAAAAAAATGGAGATACCCATATCAGTTACAACAACCAATTCAGTAATTCCACCATCTATATACACATCCACTCATTCACAAACAGTATATAGTCACTCATACATATACTCACTCATCATATGTAGTGATACACCTATACATCCTGTTACACACCGACAGTCATCCAAAAGTTACTCACACACATACTCACACATGCAAATAAACTATTGAACATCCATTTATTTGCATATAGAGCTATACACACACTACCACCTTACTTCTAAGGAAATTTACACATATTTATTCTCTTAAACAATCACTTATAGAAACACATACTTATTTAAACAGGAACTCTTACAATCTCTTACTCTCACATATACTCACTTATATACATCAATATTCACATATACTAGATTAAAACATATGTAGTTACTGATAAAGACACTCGCGAGACAGTCATTCACTCACTAACATACACATATACACACTCATCCACCCATACAGTCCTGCACATATGCTGTCTTCAAAACACATACAAACAGAGAGTCAGTCACTCATGCATCTATGTGCTAAGTAATACCCCCACCAAACCATATAGACACTCATACTGATATTAAAACAAACATCTAACAACCCATATACATACACATGTAGCTACTCACCAACCCATGCAGCCACTTATACACAAAGTGAAACACTAATCCTTATATTTAAATATTTAAACATTACTCACTAATATATGTATTGCCTAAGATACACTTAATAAGCCAGTTAACCAATCAATTTTTATTTTTTTAAACATCCATGTAAACACTTATTTAAACATTTATTCTTCCATCAACTTTTACATATACATATATAACACATATTTATTTTTCGGAAAGACACACATTCACTGGATGGTGTCATCAGTGATGTCATGAGTGATGTCACTGACCATGTCATGAGTGATGTAATATGTGACGTCATCAGCAGTGCATTGCACACGCAAGTTATAGTGAGTCCAACTAACTATAACGTGGGAATTTCAATGGTTTTATGCGAGTAAAATTTCCAGCTAACTATAACTGGTGTGAAACCTATGGTTTTTTCAGTGAATTTAATAGGTTTTTTAAATGCTAATTCCTAACTATAACTGGTGTGAAACCTATGGTTTTTTCAGTGAATATATATATATATATATATATATATATATATAAAAATGTATATTACCTACTGTAGGCAGTTATAGTTAGAACCTAGTTTCCATAGGAAAAGCGTTTTTTAATTTGCCAATATCTTTGGCCCCGTTTGATGAATCTTTGTGAAATTGTCCAAAAACAGAGCCGGACCGCTCAGTTTGTGTGTTGAAAGTTTCGGGACAATTCGTCAAGCGGGGGCGATAAAAAAAGGGGGTCCCAAAGCCCATTTTCTCCATGTTATTTTCCATAGGAAACTCTATTACAGGCTACAGCACGACCTGCTGAACGCAACTACACAAAATTTGGCTAACAGGTAAGTTTTGGTTTAGAGTGCGCCCGTTTTTTTAAATGGTGTAAATCCGTTGAGTAGTTCCGAGAAATTAAAAAAAGAAAAATATCGATATCTGAGCTCCGACATTTGCAGCGTGGTGTAACAAGGGGCGTCGCCTCGGAACACCTCTCTGCAACGCATCTCTGTGGCGCTTACTGGAGGTACCTGGTGGGCTAGTTGGCCCCCAGGCACCCTCAGGATGCAAGGGGACTTAACACCCCAACTTACAACGCACCAGGGGAGCAGGGAGAGGCACAGGCGTAGCTAGGGGGGGGCGAGGGGGGCGGTCCGCCCCAGGCAGCACAATTTTTGAGGCGGTCGACGCCCAGACTGTGACAGTAAAAAGTCAAGTCAAGTGCAATGCAAAGCCGTGCGCTCGGCTCCAGCCTGGAGCCTGCACTCTGACGTGACTGACTGGCACCTGCTTCGGTGACCGCAGCAGACTGTGACTGCATGCACAGTGCACACACACGCAGGACTTACTTTTGGCAATGAAAGTCCCGCGCAGGTTTGCACTGTGTCTGCTGCGATGCAGTTAAAAATTAAAAGCCGGTCAGGAGTGCAAGCTGCACAGCAGTTGTGGTGACAAGCCACCAGCGCTGCTCCAAAGTCCTTCTTTATTTGTTATGTTCCAGCGGAGGGCAGGTCCAGTCAGGACCGGCTGAATGGTTAGATGATGGCTCCATGCAATTGCAATGGATGGCTGTGAATCGGTTGACGAGGAGGCGGTGGGTACCGCCTGTCTTCTGCCGCCCTAAACTCATCAAATATTTCAGAATGTAAACAGACCAACACCTTGGTTTGAGGCTACCTGGGTGCAGACGAGTCTGAAAGAAGGTCTTTGTTTTTCTAATTCCAGTAATTGCTGTTACCGAGGCATTCAGCCTACCCCGATGTCAGTCTCTTTGTTAAGTAAAGGATTGTCTGCAATAGCAATAAATAAACAAGCATTGGCAAATACAAAATGTCCAGTCTTTTTTTATTTAAATCATTGCAAGTGTTCTTCGAGATTTTTTGTGTTTGTGTGGATAGATTGGTCAATCCCTCATGCTCTCACAGGCCCTTTCAAATATCCATATAGGCGTTTATTCATGCATCCACATTGTCCATTATTGCACTCATGCCATCATGCAGACACATAATTATAAAATACTGGCTCAGGGAAACGTGGGCAAAATAGAGATTGCACTGAGTTTTCAGGTATTCAGATAGTTTTTCTTAAGAAAATGTCATTAGAAATCCTCTAAAATGTGCGAGTCAAGTGCACTGTTAAAGTAAACCCTGACAAAGCTCACACTCTAACTTGTTCGTTGTCAAATGAATTTTCCACTTTTCGCTAAAAAGAAATCCCACAATTATTGCATAGCAGTAGGGTGCAATGTCCATATCACAAGGAATGAACACAAAGTAGGTGAAGCAACAATGCAAAGTTTCCCCCATACACAGACAGTACAACACAGATAGGAACAATGTACACTTCCATTCACCTACGAAATATGCACATCAGCAGTTCAAACTTTCTTCCTTTCCCAGACTGGTTTCAGCTGGCCCTCAGCTTACGTGTACTTGCAGGCTTGTATGAGTATACAAACAAGAGTGTGTTTACGCGATGTTGTGCAAATGCTTTTGTAGGGCGTTAGAGTGAAATTGAGTATTAAATGGGTGTGTGGTGGTGCTCCTCAGATATTGATAAGATAATTGATTTTCCACTGCCTTTTATTTTTTATGCTACATTGAGTGAAAGAAGAAAATATTTTATGAGAGTAATTAAAACACCTGGAAACGTGTGGTGCAAATATACTCACAAGAGGCAGAGAAATACTCAGGTTGGGACAGAGGGACACCCCTTTGAGATATTACGTAAAATAAACATCTGTGTGAAATCTGAAATATATTCCTGTGGCCACATTCTGCACTGTAAAGGGCGAGGCAGACGCAATACTTAAATGTGCCCATCATAGACCATTAATACAGTACCAGAAAAAAAAAGAGAATAATATGACAAACCTGGATATGCACTATACCTCTGTACATCATGACAACTTGTATTATGCTGTAATGATGCAATTTGTAAATGTATTCATGCTCACTAGAAATGTAGACAGAGAGGGAGGAGCTTCGCGCGCAACCAAGATGGTCGCGTGAGCACAGGGCTCCCGGACCCTCGCCGCCTCCACCGACTATCCTGACTTCTATCCTGATTTGGACGACGGGTCGTTACTGGCGCAGCCCCGCTGATCAATTATCCGTTTACAGACTTTGATTTGGACTTTGGGGGCCGAAGATATGGCTCTCTGACTTTTTCAGGCCTGCTCCATGGCACTGCCCCGGGCTCTGTCTCTCTGCCAGCCGGACTGCAATTGAACAACAACGGGCCACCCGAGTCATCTTGGCTCGGTCGTCTACTTTCGGTTTCGTTTCTCACCCAGGGGCCTCATTGACTCTGCCTGCGTGGCCTGTTCCGACTGCCTCCCACCTTATTACTTCTCACGTCCCACGACAACGCTTTTCAGAAACAGACACGGACCAGGTAATTCGGATGCTGTTATTTTTTATTTAGCTGTCGCCATAACGTTTCGGCACAAAGCCTTGATCACATGACAGCGCATCAACGTTTGTGGTGAATATTTAAAGTGCACAGTGCTACTCCCTGATAGGGTCACCATTTGCATAAACAATGAAGAAAGACTCACATTGATTCCTAAGCATATCAGTTCCCCGGAATCAATACAAAATACAATTACATAAATATATAATTATGTTTGTATAAAATCATGATTAAAACAACTTTTCATGATTTAAAAAAAATATAACAGGTTAAATCCCGATATAGCTTTTATCATTGAGCTTGTTCAAATGATGGGTTAAATTCCGTTAAAATTGTACTCCATTCCATGATGACCCTTGCCCAACCAACTAAGCTAAAACAAAATGTGCAAGTGTGCAAAAAAGTGCATTTTGTGTTGTTAAAAATATGTGTGACTTATTATGACTGAATAGGACTGAGCCCAGACCCTTCAATCATTTACTTAGTTACTGCTTATAGTGGCCTCCCCCTCTGCATTGTGTTCATATTGTGCCCTTAGAGTTCCCTATTGGGCCTCGATACAGTTATGGATACTTATATTAATTATTAAACAGGGGAAGAAAAGTTAAGACCATATATAGATCATTCTTGTTCACATCCAAACACAAGTTAAACACAAGTTTGGATGTTTGCGGCTACAGCCCAGCCGCGGGAGAGGCCTGCCGCGTGAGTGCGGACCCGGATGATGTGTAATGGGTGTCATTGCAAACGGGAGGTTGGCTTCAAAAGAACAGCTATAAATCAGCAGGCACCGCAAGTATGACTTGTTCATCGACCCACTGAGGTATTTTAAATGCACAGTAATTTTTCTGCTGGAATTGCAAGACGAACTCACTGGAGGTGAAACATAAGCACTACAAGGACCAGAAGGCTGTGTAGTCAGCCACGCCCACGGAGGCAGGTCCTTTGGGGATTAAAGTGCGAAATGAATCGTCATTTTTCAACAGAAAGCCATTGATAAAGGGATAGATGCCCGAAACCGGTATGGCTGCTGAACACTTTGATGACTGTCTGTCCTGCATTTCCTGTATGAAGCTGCCTTTTAATAAATGAAGGAATGCTTTACCTACCTTGTGGCTTCTCCCACCCGGGGCTAACTTGTGTTTGGATATATATATATATATATATATATATATATATATATATATATATATATATATATATATATATATATATATATATATATATATATTACCTAGTTATAGTTAGGATCTACTTTCCATAGGAAATCCGCAACATTCTATTGGGAATAACTTTGGCGCCGGTGGACGAATCTTCGCGAATTTCTCAAAGAAGATGGCCCGCTCCGCTCTGCTCCTTCCCTGAAAGTTTGGGGGGATTTGTCAAGCAGGGGCCGAGATAAAAGGGGGGTCCCAAACCGTGTTTTCCCCATGTTAATTTCCATAGGGCGGTTGGACTCACTTTTAGCCCGAACGGCTGAATGGATTTCCACCAAACTTGGCAAAATTGTAGGGACTGGTAGCCCGATGTGCCTTTGCTATGTCTCAAGATATGTGCTCCAGTGGATTTTGAGTAATTTAGGTTCAAAAAAATGTATATATCTATAAGCGCGCCCCGGTACGCGCACCGGGGAGCGCACCGGGAGCGTTACGCGAGTACGCAAGTGGAAAGCTGATTGGCTCTCAGGTGTCTGTCAACATTCCAAACAGTCCGGAGCGGCCGCCATCTTGTGTCTCGGTAGGATCGAGACACAAGAGGTGGCAAAAACAAAGGTGGAAATGATCAAAAGGGGGCCTGGTAGACCCCCCTGAACCCCTAGATTTGATGTGGGGGCCATAAAAGGGCCCAGCGGGGCAAAAAAAAAATGTTTTTTTTTTTATTTTGCGCGGGGGAGCGCCCGGTACGCGCACTGGGGAGCGTACCGGGGAGCGTACCATGGGGGAAAAAAGAATGACAGATTTTTTTTAAAAAGAAGCATTTTTTTATAAATTGGAGGTAGTTCTAAAAAGAACTGTTTTTTTATTCTTTTTGTTGTTTTATATTTTTTTTGTATTTTTTATGGGGACAAACAAAAAACAGGGAATTGTAATGGCTCAACTGGAGCAAAAAAAAAACAGGAAAAAATTAAGGTTTTTTGGGGCACTTGTGGTTGTCACCAGCATGGTTGATAAGTTTTATGCTATGCTCACCATAGCTAATTGTCCCTCCACAAAATATGCAAACGATTTTAAATTCGGCAAACTTGGGTTGAATGCTTGGGATCATCTCCCTTGCCTCTGGTCCCGATGGAGTGGGATGTTTACTTTGGGAGGTGCTGGGAGAAGATTGGGGAGGGTTTCTGGCCAGGTCCCTGACCTCTGCCCTAGCATAGTTGTTAGGGTGCCGACGTTGCATGTGCCGAATCATGGTGTTGTTGCCAAAAGAGTATTTTTTGTTAGGGTTCCCCCTTGAAAGTTGAGTGCCACAGATTAAACAAGTCACCTTTGGCGCATTAACTTTCTTCTGGTCCTTTGGGATGGAAAAAAACTCCCAGATAATGTGCTCCTTTGGCTTATATGGGTTAGTTTGTTCAGGCAGGAACCTGCTCCTCTCCTCTTCCTCCTCCTCCTCCTCCTCTTCTTCATCTCCACCACTGTGGTGTTGTGGTGGTCCTTGTGGTGGTGGTGCAGATGCTCCTGCTGCTGCTGCTACTATAGCAATTTTTCAGACAAATAGGTACAGAGAGGTCTTTCAACAGGTCTTCCTCACTCAAAGTAAAAAGTGAGAATGAGGAAAATAGGTGGGGCTTTCATTATTTGGAAAACAAAACTGTCCTGAACCAATGAAAAGTGTTATTTTCAGGTCACATGACTCGGGCCTTCATCATTTGGAAACCAAAACTGTTCTGAACCAATGAAAAGTGTTATTTTCAGGTCACATGACCCGACGCGCTTACACTACGCGACCCGGGTCGCGCCCCGGGGCGCTGAAGTAGCACGTTCGTATGCGAGTGGGTGCTTCCGGGCGCGCTTACGCCGTGCGTATCACGCGGACGCGGCTACTTGATACGTTACGATGATGTTTTCGTTCACGGCAATAGCGCTAACGGGACGCTCCCCGGTACGTGCCCGGGGCGCGCCGCACAATTGTGCTGACCGGGGCGCTCCCCGGTACGCGCCCCGGGAGCGCACCAGGGTAAAAAAAACAAAAAATGAAGAATATACATATAAAAAATAGTATTACATAAATATACAATATAGGATTCATTAAAAAAAATTCTATTTGATAGCAAAATTAATTTGGTATTAAAAAACCTATCAAATTTACTGAAAAAACCATAGGTTTCACACCAGTTATAGTTAGGAATTAACATTTAAAAAACCTATGAAATTCACTGAAAAAACCATAGGTTTCACACCAGTTATAGTTAGGAATTAGCATTTAAAAAACCTTTGAAATTCACTGAAAAAACCATAGGTTTCACACCAGTTATAGTTAGGAATTAGCATTTAAAAAACCTATTAAATTCACTGAAAAAACCATAGGTTTCACACCAGTTAAGGTTAGCTGGAAATTTTACTCGCATAAAACCATTGAAATTCCCACGTTATAGTTAGTTGGACTTACTATAACTTGCGCGTGCAATGCACTGCTGATGACGTCACATATTACATCACTCATGACATGGTCAGTGACATCACTCATGGCATCACTGATGACACCATCCTTGTAACAGAGTGACAGACCTCCTTTCACTGTAATGTAACCCTTGAAACACATATTCAAAAATAGAAACTAAAATTTTAAAAAAAATGGAGATACCCATATCAGTTACAACAACCAATTCAGTAATTCCACCATCTATATACACATCCACTCATTCACAAACAGTATATACATATATATACATATACATATACTCACTCATCATATGTAGTGAACACCTATACATCCTGTTACACACCGACAGTCATCCAAAAGTTACTCACACACATACTCACACATGCAAATAAACTATTGAACATCCATTTATTTGCATATAGAGCTATACACACACTACCACCTTACTTCTAAGGAAATTTACACATATTTATTCTCTTAAACAATCACTTATAGAAACACATACTTATTTAAACAGGAACTCTTACAATCTCTTACTCTCACATATACTCACTTATATACATCAATATTCACATATACTAGATTAAAACATATGTAGTTACTGATAAAGACACTCGTGAGACAGTCATTCACTCACTAACATACACATATACACACTCATCCACCCATACAGTCCTGCACATATGCTGTCTTCAAAACACATACAAACAGAGAGTCAGTCACTCATGCATCTATGTGCTAAGTAATACCCCCACCAAACCATATAGACACTCATACTGATATTAAAACAAACATCTAACAACCCATATACATACACATGTAGCTACTCACCAACCCATGCAGCCACTTATACACAAAGTGAAAAACTAATCCTTATATTTAAATATTTAAACATTACTCACTAATATATGTATTGCCTAAGATACACTTAATAAGCCAGTTAACCAATCAATTTTTTTTTTTAAACATCCATGTAAACACTTATTTAAACATTTATTCTTCCATCAACTTTTACATATACATATATAACACATATTTATTTTTCGGAAAGACACACATTCACTGGATGGTGTCATCAGTGATGTCATGAGTGATGTCACTGACCATGTCATGAGTGATGTAATATGTGACGTCATCAGCAGTGCATTGCACGCGCAAGTTATAGTGAGTCCAACTAACTATAACGTGGGAATTTCAATGGTTTTATGCGAGTAAAATTTCCAGCTAACTATAACTGGTGTGAAACCTATGGTTTTTTCAGTGAATTTAATAGGTTTTTTAAATGCTAATTCCTAACTATAACTGGTGTGAAACCTATGGTTTTTTCAGTGAATATATATATATATATATATATTCACTGAAAAAACCATAGGTTAGAGACCATATATAGTTAGGAATTAGCATTTAAAAAACCTTGAAAATTCACTGAAAAAACCATAGGTTATAGACCATATATAGTTAGGGCTTAGCATTTAAAAAACCTTATTTTACTCACACAAAACCATTGAAATTCCATATATAGTTAGTTGCACTAACTATATATCGCGCACCCGCAATCCACTGCTGATGATGTCACATATTACATCATTCATGACATGGTCAGTGACATCACTGATGACATCACTGATGACATCTCAAATGACATCACTGATGACATCACTGATGACAACATCCAGTGTCTGTATGTTTCTGTAAACTTTAAATATGTCTTACATATTGAAGAATGAGTGGATGAATAAGTGTCTGGATGAAGGATTTAGTAGGTGCATGACTGACTGTATGAGTGAGTGATTAAATGTGTCTCACTGAGTGCATGGGTTAGTGACTAAACTGTCTTAATTTGTGCATCATTATTTGTATTGTTCTGTAAACTGCTGCATGTGTTGATCAGTAGCTATATGAGTAACTATATGGGTTATTGATTGGTTGCCCAATTATTTGTATGGGAGACTGAGTGTGTGTGTGGCTGGCTGGGAGGTGTGTGACTCTGTGCAGATCAATGTGTACTTGTATCAATGATTGTATAAGAGAGTAAGTATGTGTTAGTATATGTTTGAAAATGTTATGTGCTCTATGTTTAACTGTATAGATTAGAAAATGGAAGTGTGATTGATTCTTTACAGGACTGACTAGGTGTGTAAGTAACTCCATGGGTGAGTGGCAGAGTGTGATTGTCTGTATAGGTGTATGAGTGCATATGATAGTGTTGTAAAGATGAGTCATTGTATGTATGAATGATTGTATGGGTGAATGAGTGAATGTGTGTGTAGAAGTAGGAATCAGTGAGTGCGTATGTAGTAACTAGTATTGGTGTGTCAATGGTTTCAAAAATTATACTCTGTATTTATCACTGGGTGTAACAGAGGTTATATTAAAGTGTGAGGAGATGCATTTTATTGTCACATGAATGATATCATAAGTGATGTGATCATTGATGTCAAATGAGATGTCATCAGTGATGTCATCAGTGATGTCATTTGAGATGCCATCAGTGATGTCATCAGTGATGTCACTGACCATGTCATGAATGATGTAATATGTGACATCATCAGCAGTGGATTGCGGGTGCGCGATATATAGTTAGTGCAACTAACTATATATGGAATTTCAATGGTTTTGTGTGAGTAAAATAAGGTTTTTTAAATGCTAAGCCCTAACTATATATGGTCTATAACCTATGGTTTTTTCAGTGAATTTTCAAGGTTTTTTAAATGCTAATTCCTAACTATATATGGTCTCTAACCTATGGTTTTTTCAGTGAATTTCAATGGTTTTTTAATAGCAAATATCATAAGCTGTCGAATGTCAAGTACGTGGTAAGTAAAAACATTTTCGTGTTTATGCACACTGATCTGCTTTGAATGCTGCCCCCCCCCTCCCCCTCATTTCTATTAGGAGTACTCTCTCTTTGCAGATAGTGAAGGGTAGTTAACGCAGGCCTTTGCCCCCGTTGTAATCCGTCGTGCCTGCTTCTCTCTCCATTTGATTGATTGTTATCCAAGCATTTACTGTTTTAGAATTGGTTCTCTTTGGTTCATTCTCTATTTACAAACAAGCACAGAGTCGCAATACTCTGTTTAGTCTTTGCAGATAGCGAAAAATCGTGTAAAAAAACAAAAGGAATCGAGCAAAATCAGTAGGCCACTAATGGGATCTCTTTTTGACCTCGCTAAAATAGAAACATTAGGAACAACCCCTCATGACAAACACGAAACTATTGAGATGAACTGAACTCCACACCATGATGGCTGCAATACAGCTCGGCTCCGCCACCCACCCCGCCCAAAATAACGATAATCTCTATGCAAATATTACAAATATATACAACACACCAGCAAAGTAACAGGGTAAAACATTTTATTAAACAACTATTTACATAACTATTTTATACTTTTTGTTGCCCGATCCGGCTAGCTCAATCGATCGAGCATGAAACTCATGCACTCTGATGGTTCAAAGTTTTGAGGAGTGCTTGTAACACTGTCTGAAGCCTATTTGCACTTGCTTCAGCTTCACTATTGTCAAAGTAAAGTGGGGACTGTTTGAGGACGTGACTGCATTTGTGAACAATGTAATGCGGTGCCACCCTGAACCGCTTGACGGAGGCCCCCGAGGGACGGTGTGATGGCGCGGACTCGGAGGGGGCGCTTGGCTCCGGCTCCCTCCCCAAGTCGTGTTCTCCTGGTGTAGCCTGAGATCGCCCCCGACATAGGTGGCCGGCTCCCGGGATCAAGCGGAACTTTTTGCCTTTTGGTAACTCTTCCATTCTTGACCTTGTCCCACAATCCGTTTCACCTAAAGACACGCTGTAGTGGGGCGCCCCTTTACCATTTCAGTTGCCATTCCGCCCGCTTTTGCTACACTGTGCCTCTTCCGCTATTCAGCTGTTTACCGCCCACTCTTTCGACTACAGCGTCTCGCTCACCATGTAGTTGAGTTGCTCCCGCTCTTGCGGTGCAGCGATAGCCGGCTGCCACAGTACTCTCAAAATGGCGGCCGGCTCTTCAGATTTGGGCGTGGTCCACTAAAATTGCCCTGCGACACCTTGGAACTCGGACGCTTGTCTGCTAGAGATTGGGCTCCATTCTCGAAAGCGTCCCCTCAGCCTTGAAGATTCTACAAAAGTCTTGGGGGCCCCCGACTCCCGCAGGCTTCTGGTGGAGAGCGGCTAGCATTATTGCTCGTCGAATGGCCACGACGGAGCTACGAAATGGTGGTGCTCTCATGCTAATGCCAGCTTCAGTCTGAAACATCCAGAAACACTGTAGACTACCAATTCGATCAGTTCCGGTAGCGCCCCAACGTGACCCGGTAGAGAAGAACTAGCCCTCCCCTCTTTCACTGATGGTTCTTGTTGCCTGTCCCTTCTGTTGTCATTTAACAGAACTATTTAGCCTGCTGAAAGGGGTTGTGTTCCGACCGCTGGTTCGTGGAGACATTTTGACTATATTCTAGACCTGCGTTGTCGCGTAATGCGTCATATGACGCGCCGCGTTAGCGCATCCGGAAGTGATCCGGGGCGCGACGCGCAGCGCGTAACGTAAGCATAACAGGTCATATGACTTGTTAATAAAACTTTTCATTGGTTCATTTTACTTTTCTTATTCTAATGATGCTTTCGAACATTATTTTTTCTTAAATATATGTTATAATGTTCCAGGCTAACGTACTTTCCCGGAAAATTTACAACTGTCCTGCAAGTAAAATATATTCCTTTTTCGAGAAAAAGGGCGTTTCTTCGTCCCATGACGGAGCCGTTGAGCAAAAGAGGGTCGGCCTGCTGTCTTAGTCGCCGATACGCCTGAATATCAGATTCTTATCGATCACTTTATGTTGCAGGAGTAGAAAACACAACTGCCCTTGACCATTTATCTTTACTGCGTTCCTGCGTATTATACCTTTTACCCTTCATGTAATTGGACTGCTTTATTTCACTTGCCTTTTACTGATTCGAAAACAGTGACTATTATTAAAAACTTTACCAATGTATATACTACTACCATGTTTTCTTTTAAAAACCTTTATTGTGAAAATGTCATTATACAAATACGGGCCTATAACCACGTGGGCCGGCCACGGAGCAAACTGTAATCGTATATGATGAGTAGACATTTACACTGTAGAGGAACGTAACGGGCGGGCCATTAGGTTGCAAGAACTAAAGTGTCTAACAGTTGCGGAATCGGTGGACGTACATTTTATAATTAAAATACGACAGGGCCACTTACAATAAAATTATCTAGATATACATTTGCGGGCAAGTACCATGGGTGACGTTAATTCGAACTTTCAATAGTACAGTAATCAATAACACATCAGAACTTAATATCAATAGGGATATCGAAATATTCAATCTATTCTCGTCCCCGCCCGCCATGTGCTTCAAAACTGCATACGTATCTCGTGATATCAAGGTTGTGCAACCAGTACACAACAAGGAGTTACGAGTCCCATTTATTCCGGCGCCATTTTGGGCGAGGACGGGCAGGTCCAGGATAAAGTCAAAATGTCTCTACCAACCATCGACTATGATGATGTTCATATGCTGTATTTATTAGAGTAACACTCATCTGTCCACATGAAATTAATTTGCCACAATCTAAACATGTCATTTTAATCTTTCCAAAGTTCTTCTAAATATTTGGGACCGTTTCCCTTGCCTCTGATGCTGTCAGTGCCACTTCTTTGATGAATGTACTGGCAGGTCGGGGGTTCTCCTCCAAATCTCTCTTTTATGCAGCACTATAATTAATCGGTGCCACCTCTCCATATGACGATGCATGGTATAGTTACCATAACTATATATTTTTTTCGGTTCCTCTGGAGAGTACATCGTGGCAGATGAAGCGTGTAACGTACCGGGCATTTACCTTTTTTTGCATGTAGAGGAAAGGAAAAAAAATTCGAGCGTCGAGTTCTAAGGTGTCCCAGGGCCATTTTAGTGGACGAGGCCCAAATCCAAAGAACAGGCCGCCATTTTGAGAGTCCTCTTGCAGCCGCCTGTCGCTGTAGCATCAAGAGCGGCCGAAACTCAGCTGAATGGCAACTGAAACGGTAAAGGGGCGCCCCACTACAGCAGACGAGCCTCCACCTAGGAAGGCCCGTTCACGCCGCCTTCCCCCCCCCCCCTTCGGGCACCCCACGCCGTTATTCGGAGCAGGATTGTAGGATGGCCACACCAGTACGGCAACTTGCTAGACACCACCTCGGTGCCTACCGAATCTCAGCGCCTTGTGGTGTCTTCTATTCAGAAAACATTGTTGTGCTGCCTTCGACCTATTCGCCGCAAGTGCGCACGCAACTCAGCTGCATAGCTTGCTAGACACCACCTCGGTGCTAACCGAATCTCAGCGCCTTGTGGTGTCTTCTATTCCGAAAATATTGTTGCGCTGCCTTTGGCCCCATTCGCACATCGGTCCGCTACTGACGCCATCTCACAGGCCAACGGGGCGCCCCACGCCGACTTTCAGCATTGTAGGATGGCCACACCAGTGCGACAACTTACTAGACACCACCTCGGTGCCATCCGGATCTTGGCATCTCAGCGCCTTGTGGTGTCTTCTATTCAGAAAATATTGTTGCGCTGCCTTTGGCCCCATTCGCACATCGGTCCGCTACTGACGCCATCTCACAGGCCAACGGGGCGCCCCACGCCGACTTTCAGCATTGTAGGATGGCCACACCAGTGCAACTTACTAGACACCACCTCGGTGCCATCCGGATCTTGGCATCTCAGCGCCTTGTGGTGTCTTCTATTCAGAAAATATTGTTGCGCTGCCTTTGGCCCCATTCGCACATCGGTCCGCTACTGCCGCCATCTCACAGGCCAACGGGGCGCCCCACGCCGACTTTCAGCATTGTAGGATGGCCATACCAGTGCGACAACTTGCTGGACACCACCTCGGTGCCATCCGGATCTTGGCATCTCAGCGCCTTGTGGTGTCTTCTATTCAGAAAATATTGTTGCGCTGCCTTTGGCCCCATTCGCACATCGGTCCGCTACTGCCGCCATCTCACAGGCCAACGGGGCGCCCCACGCCGACTTTCAGCATTGTAGGATGGCCACACCAGTGCGACAACTTGCTGGACACCACCTCGGTGCCATCCGGATCTTGGCGCGCTGTGCTGCCTTCGGCCTATTCGCACATCGGTCCGCTACTGACGCCATCTCACAGGCCAACGGGGCGCCCCACGCCGACTTTCAGCATTGTAGGATGGCCACACCAGTGCAACTTACTAGGCACCACCTCGGTGCCATCCGGATCTTGGCGCGTTGTGCTGCCTTCGGCCTATTCGCACATCGGTCCGCTACTGACGCCATCTCACAGGCCAACGGGGCGCCCCACGCCGACTTTCAGCATTGTAGGATGGCCACACCAGTGCAACTTACTAGACACCACCTCGGTGCCATCCGGATCTTGGCGCGTTGTGCTGCCTTCGGCCTATTCGCACATCGGTCCGCTACTGACGCCATCTCACAGGCCAACGGGGCGCCCCACGCCGACTTTCAGCATTGTAGGATGGCCACACCAGTGCGACAACTTGCTGGACACCACCTCGGTGCCATCCGGATCTTGGCGCGTTGTGCTGCCTTCGGCCTATTCGCACATCGGTCCGCTACTGACGCCGCCTCACGTGCCAACGGATTTTCTACGCTTTTTATACCCTATGCCGCATAACAGGTCATGTGACTTGTTTATAAAACTTTTCATTGGTTCATTTTACTTTTGGTTTCCTAATGATGGAAGGCTTGGTCATATGACCTAAAAATAACACTTTTCATTGGATGAAAACTATTTTTTTTTCCCAAACGATGAAAGCCCCACCTTGTTTCTGGATGTTTCAGACTGAAGCTGGCGTCAGCATGAAAGCACCACCATCTCGTGGCTCCGTCGTGGTCATTCCGCGAGCAATCATGGCAGCCGCTCCCCACCAGAAGCCTACAGGAGTCGGGGGCCCCCAAGACTTTTGTAGAATCCTCAAGGCGGAGGGGACGCTTTCGAGAATGGGGTCCAAGACCTAGCAGACAAGCGTCCGATTTCCAAGGTGTCCCAGGGCCATTTCAGTGGACCAGGCCCAAAAAGGAAAGAACCTGCCGCCATTTTGAGAGTCCTGTGACAGCCGCCTATCGCTGCACCGCAAGAGTGGGCGCAACTCAGCTGAATTGCGGATTTTGACACAGTGGACCAAAAGCGGACGGAATGGCAACTGAAACGGTAAAGGGGCGCCCCACTACAGCAGACGAGGCTCCACCTGGGGAGGCCCGTTCACGCCGCCTCCCCCCCCCCCCGGGGCGCCCCACGCCGTTATTCGGAGGGCGGCAACTCAGCTGAATTGCGGATTTTGACACAGTGGACCAAAAGCGGACGGAATGGCAACTGAAACGGTAAAGGGGCGCCCCACTACAGCAGACGCGGCTCCACCTGGGGAGGCCCGTTCACGCCGCCTCCCCCCCCCCCCCCCGGGGCGCCCCACGCTGTTATTCGGAGGGCGGCAACTTACTGGACATCACCTTGGTGCCATCGTTCTGCTGCCTTGGAACTATTCGCACAACAGACCGCTACTGATGACCCACCCCCCGCGACGCCCCAAGCCGGATACCGAAATCAGTGCGGCACCCAGGCAACATCACCTGGGTGCCGTCCAGAAATCTGGACGTTGTGCTGCCTTGGTTGGCTTGAGTTGGTATTTTACCAATTCAAAGCTGTAATATTGTGCCTGGAGTGATAAATGGCTTTTGTTATTTGACAGCTCGGCAAGGACTGCACTGTACTAGTCCTATGCTTAAAGACTTTGCTGTTTAAATGGCGAAAGACTTTGTCATTTTCTATCTCGGCATGGATAGCACTGTCTAATCCTATGCTTAAAAACTTTGATAGAAAAACAGACATTTGAGGTGAGCAGATCTAGAGTGTCGCTGGTGTTGAGAGTGCTCTAAAAGGAGCTGCTTTCCACCTAAACTGAGACCTACCCAGAGTTCTCTCCTTCTTTTTTGCATAATTTATGCGTCACTCTATGCCTGAAAGGGTTTTGTTTTGACTTAATACTGGGTGCTCCCTTGTGTCTGGACAAAGCTATACCTCTCTGAAGAGCTCTAATTAGAGCGAAACACTGTGTCAGGGGTTGCTTTTAATCATTTCAGGTTGGCTTGAGTTGGTATTTTACCAATTCAAAGCTGTAATATTGTGCCTGGAGTGATAAATGGCTTTTGTTATTTGACAGCTCGGCAAGGACTGCACTGTACTAGTCCTATGCTTAAAGACTTTGCTGTTTAAATGGCGAAAGACTTTGTCATTTTCTATCCCGGCATGGATAGCACTGTCTCATCCTATGCTTAAAAACTTTGATAGAAAAACAGACATTTGAGGTGAGCAGATCTAGAGTGTCGCTGGTGTTGAGAGTGCTCTAAAAGGAGCTGCTTTCCACCTAAACTGAGACCTACCCAGAGTTCTCTCCTTCTTTTTTGCATAATTTATGCGTCACTCTATGCCTGAAAGGGTTTTGTTTTGACTTAATACTGGGTGCTCCCTTGTGTCTGGACAAAGCTATACCTCTCTGAAGAGCTCTAATTAGAGCGAAACACTGTGTCAGGGGTTGCTTTTAATCATTTCAGGTTGGCTTGAGTTGGTATTTTACCAATTCAAAGCTGTAATATTGTGCCTGGAGTGATAAATGGCTTTTGTTATTTGACAGCTTGGCAAGGACTGCACTGTACTAGTCCTATGCTTAAAGACTTTGCTGTTTAAATGGCGAAAGACTTTGTCATTTTCTATCTCGGCATGGATAGCACTGTCTAATCCTATGCTTAAAAACTTTGATAGAAAAACAGACATTTGAGGTGAGCAGATCTAGAGTGTCGCTGGTGTTGAGAGTGCTCTAAAAGGAGCTGCTTTCCACCTAAACTGAGACCTACCCAGAGTTCTCTCCTTCTTTTTTGCATAATTTATGCGTCACTCTATGCCTGAAAGGGTTTTGTTTTGACTTAATACTGGGTGCTCCCTTGTGTCTGGACAAAGCTATACCTCTCTGAAGAGCTCTAATTAGAGCGAAACACTGTGTCAGGGGTTGCTTTTAATCATTTCAGGTTGGCTTGAGTTGGTATTTTACCAATTCAAAGCTGTAATATTGTGCCTGGAGTGATAAATGGCTTTTGTTATTTGACAGCTCGGCAAGGACTGCACTGTACTAGTCCTATGCTTAAAGACTTTGCTGTTTAAATGGCGAAAGACTTTGTCATTTTCTATCTCGGCATGGATAGCACTGTCTAATCCTATGCTTAAAAACTTTGATAGAAAAACAGACATTTGAGGTGAGCAGATCTAGAGTGTCGCTGGTGTTGAGAGTGCTCTAAAAGGAGCTGCTTTCCACCTAAACTGAGACCTACCCAGAGTTCTCTCCTTCTTTTTTGCATAATTTATGCGTCACTCTATGCCTGAAAGGGTTTTGTTTTGACTTAATACTGGGTGCTCCCTTATGTCTGGACAAAGCTATACCTCTCTGAAGAGCTCTAATTAGAGCGAAACACTGTGTCAGGGGTTGCTTTTAATCATTTCAGGTTGGCTTGAGTTGGTATTTTACCAATTCAAAGCTGTAATATTGTGCCTGGAGTGATAAATGGCTTTTGTTATTTGACAGCTCGGCAAGGACTGCACTGTACTAGTCCTATGCTTAAAGACTTTGCTGTTTAAATGGCAAAAGACTTTGTCATTTTCTATCTCGGCATGGATAGCACTGTCTAATCCTATGCTTAAAAACTTTGATAGAAAAACAGACATTTGAGGTGAGCAGATCTAGAGTGTCGCTGGTGTTGAGAGTGCTCTAAAAGGAGCTGCTTTCCACCTAAACTGAGACCTACCCAGAGTTCTCTCCTTCTTTTTTGCATATATATATATATATATATATAAAAATGTATTTTACCTACTGTAGGTAGTTATAGTTAGAACCTAGTTTCCATAGGAAAAGCGTTTTTTAATTTGCCAATATCTTTGGCCCCGTTTGATGAATCTTTGTGAAATTGTCCAAAAACAGAGCCGGACCGCTCAGTTTGTGTGTTGAAAGTTTCGGGACAATTCGTCAAGCGGGGGCGATAAAAAAAGGGGGTCCCAAAGCCCATTTTCTCCATGTTATTTTCCATAGGAAACTCTATTACAGGCTACAGCACGACCTGCTGAACGCAACTACACAAAATTTGGCTAACAGGTAAGTTTTGGTTTAGAGTGCGCCCGTTTTTTTAAATGGTGTAAATCCGTTGAGTAGTTCCGAGAAATTAAAAAAAGAAAAATATCGATATCTGAGCTCCGACATTTGCAGCGTGGTGTAACAAGGGGCGTCGCCTCGGAACACCTCTCTGCAACGCATCTCTGTGGCGCTTACTGGAGGTACCTGGTGGGCTAGTTGGCCCCCAGGCACCCTCAGGATGCAAGGGGACTTAACACCCCAACTTACAACGCACCAGGGGTGCAGGGAGAGGCACAGGCGTAGCTAGGGGGGGGCGAGGGGGGCGGTCCGCCCCAGGCAGCACAATTTTTGAGGCGGTCGACGCCCAGACTGTGACAGTAAAAAGTCAAGTCAAGTGCAATGCAAAGCCATGCGCTCGGCTCCAGCCTGGAGCCTGCACTCTGACGTGACTGACTGGCACCTGCTTCGGTGACCGCAGCAGACTGTGACTGCATGCACAGTACACACACATGCAGGACTTACTTTTGGCAATGAAAGTCCCGCGCAGGTTTGCACTGTGTCTGCTGCGATGCAGTTAAAACTTAAAAGCCGGTCAGGAATGCAAGCTGCACAGCAGTTGTGGTGACAAGCCACCAGCGCTGCTCCAAAGTCCTTCTTTATTTGTTATGTTCCAGCGGAGGGCAGGTCCAGTCAGGACCGGCTGAATGGTTAGATGATGGCTCCATGCAATTGCAATGGATGGCTGTGAATCGGTTGACGAGGAGGCGGTGGGTACCGCCTGTCTTCTGCCGCCCTAAACTCATCAAATATTTCAGAATGTAAACAGACCAACACCTTGGTTTGAGGCTACCTGGGTGCAGACGAGTCTGAAAGAAGGTCTTTGTTTTTCTAATTCCAGTAATTGCTGTTATCGAGGCATTCAGCCTACCCCGATGTCAGTCTCTTTGTTAAGTAAAGGATTGTCTGCAATAGCAATAAATAAACAAGCATTGGCAAATACAAAATGTCCAGTCTTTTTTTATTTAAATCATTGCAAGTGTTCTTCGAGATTTTTTTGTCTTTGTGTGGATAGATTGGTCAATCCCTCATGCTCTCACAGGCCCTTTCAAATATCCATATAGGCGTTTATTCATGCATCCACATTGTCCATTATTGCACTCATGCCATCATGCAGACACATAATTATAAAATACTGGCTCAGGGAAACGTGGGCAAAATAGAGATTGCACTGAGTTTTCAGGTATTCAGATAGTTTTTCTTAAGAAAATGTCATTAGAAATCCTCTAAAATGTGCGAGTCAAGTGCACTGTTAAAGTAAACCCTGACAAAGCTCACACGTTGTCAAATGAATTTTCCACTTTTCGCTAAAAAGAAATCCCACAATTATTGCATAGCAGTAGGGTGCAATGTCCATATCACAAGGAATGAACACAAAGTAGGTGAAGCAACAATGCAAAGTTTCCCCCATACACAGACAGTACAACACAGGTAGGAACAATGTACACTTCCATTCACCTACGAAATATGCACATCAGCAGTTCAAACTTTCTTCCTTTCCCAGACTGGTTTCAGCTGGCCCTCAGCTTACGTGTACTTGCAGGCTTGTATGAGTATACAAACAAGAGTGTGTTTACGCGATGTTGTAGGGCGTTAGAGTGAAATTGAGTATTAAATGGGTGTGTGGTGGTGCTCCTCAGATATTGATAAGATAATTGATTTTCCACTGCCTTTTATTTTTTATGCTACATTGAGTGAAAGAAGAAAATATTTTATGAGAGTAATTAAAACGCCTGGAAACGTGTGGTGCAAATATACTCACAAGAGGCAGAGAAATACTCAGGTTAGGACAGAGGGACATCCCTTTGAGATATTACGTAAAATAAACATCTGTGTGAAATCTGAAATATATTCCTGTGGCCACATTCTGCACTGTAAAGGGCGAGGCAGACGCAATACTTAAAATGTGACCATCATAGACCATTAATACAGTACCAGAAAAAAAAAGAGAATAATATGACAAACCTGGATATGCACTATACCTCTGTACATCATGACAACTTGTATTATGCTGTAATGATGCAATTTGTAAATGTATTCATGCTCACTAGAAATGTAGACAGAGAGGGAGGAGCTTCGCGCGCAACCAAGATGGTCGCGTGAGCACAGGGCTCCCGGACCCTCGCCGCCTCCACCGACTACCCTGACTTCTATCCTGATTTGGACGACGGGTCGTTACTGGCGCAGCCCCGCTGATCAATTATCCGATTACAGACTTTGATTTGGACTTTGGGGGCCGAAGATATGGCTCTCTGACTTTTTCAGGCCTGCTCCATGGCACTGCCCCGGGCTCTGTCTCTCTGCCAGCCGGACTGCAATTGAACAACAACGGGCCACCCGAGTCATCTTGGCTCGGTCGTCTACTTTCGGTTTCGTTTCTCACCCAGGGGCCTCATTGACTCTGCCTGCGTGGCCTGTTCCGACTGCCTCCCACCTTATTACTTCTCGGAACGGTGCCTCTGGTTCATTTGGCTCACTGCCTGGTGAGAGGCCTGTATTTCCTCCTTCTCCTTGCTGCGGGCGACTTGGTTGTAGCCATTTTTACCCGGTACCAGGCTTCCCTCCGGGGCTCCAGATCTAAAATGGCCACCAAGCCTGAGGGTGAGAAACGCAAGACCAAGCCGGGTGTCCGGGGGAATTCCGTGCAATCGAATATCATGGATAGATACACCCTCACTAAGGGCTCTCCTGGAGGACCGACTAAATCCCCGACTATTGCTGCAGACGATTCCTCGATTGGTGAGGACCTGTCGCTACGGGACGTCATGGGCGCCATCTCTGCGATGAAGGCCACAGTGGGACAACAATATGAGGCCCTGTCCCACAAACTGGACACCGTCGCTATTGATGTTAACTTGATCAGGGCTGACCTTGCAAAGACCAATGAAAGGGTTAAGTCCCTTGATCTTAAGACATCTAGCCTCACGACCGACGTCTCCGATCTACAGGCTGAGATCGGTAACCTACGGAACGCCCAAGCCTACTTTTCTCGACGCCTGGAGGATTTCGAGAGCAGGGCCCGGCGGAATAACGTCCGCCTTATTGGTGTCCCGGAGACGTTGGAGGCCTCTCCGGTGGACTTACTGGTGGAAGACGTTGTATTGAACCATCTAGCACCCAAGGGCCTTAGTAAGTTTTTTGCTGTGGAACGTGCGCATAGGATCCCTGGAGGCACGCCTAAGCCGGGTGCCGCTCCACGTCCCATCATCGCTCGGATTTTTAATTTTCGGGACAGGGACGCGATCCTGCAAGCGTCCCGCCAGTCGGGCCCGACTGCTTTCGAGAACACTACAGTCAGTTTCTATCCGGATTTTACCCAGCAGGTCCAGAAACAGCGACTTGGTTTCCAAGGAGTGAAGAAGAGGCTGAGACAGAGATATGAAATATGCTATACTTTTCCCGGCCCGTCTACGTGTGATGTATAATGAGCGGACATTTTTCTTTGACCATCCTGAGGCCGCTAGTGACTGGCTAGACTCCCTGCCTACGGGGCAGGAACACTCTGGGGACTTTGGACATTCCGTTGGTGCAGAAGGCGGTCCGGTGGAACAGGAATAGAGATCGAGATCGGCCCCCTTTCCATGCACTTGACTTTCAGCTGTGGTTTGATGCCATGATGTTACTGCTTGCAACCGTTTCTTCCTTTTGATAATTAGGGGGGTGGGCAGGGGGTGGGTAACCCTTCCTCCTCTGGGGTTCTTTTAGTAGATTAGTTGGGTACTTGGGCGACAGGCACACTGCAAGTTGGGGTGGCTTTTTAGTCTCACGCAGGGGTGCGGGGAGGGGGGTGAGGTGTGTGGGGTTTGTTTGGGGAACGGGGGGTTGAAGTTTAGGTTTCATGTTTATTCACAAGGCACAGTAATGTCGAGCTCTTCTTGTACAGAGTTGCGCTGGGTGTGGGATGTGGGATGTGGGCGGGGCTACATCCTGGGATGGGGGTAGGGGACTTCGATTGTTGTGTTGGAATGTCAACGGGTTGGGGGATAGGATTAAACAAGGAGTGGTGCTGCAACTGTTGAGACGTCTATCCCCTGATGTTGTTTTGCTCCAGGAGACGCACTTGCTTGGTAATACATGCCATGCGCTGAATAGGCGTGGCTATCGTCTCCTGGCGCACTCGGGTTTCACTTCTGGATCCAGGGGGGCGGGCATTCTGGTCCGGAACTCCCTCCCTCTTGCTATTGATGAGACCATCCTTGACGATAAGGGCCGATATGCCGCCATTGTTGGGCTTTGGGAGGGGAAGGTGATAACCCTGCTCTCTGTCTACGTGCCACCTGGCCTCCAGACTACCACCTATGCTGACCTGGGAAGGGTTATCCTGGGAGTCCCAGAGGGTTTGTTGGTGGTGGGCGGGGATTTTAATTCCGTAGTTTCGGGGATGTGTGATCGCTATCCTCCCCGGGAACTCTCGAGGGCCCAATCATGGTTAAGCGACTTCCTCGAGACTCTGGGGCTCACCGATTGTTGGCGATTGCTTCACCCGGGGACTTCGCAGTACCACTTTCACTCTGGGGCACACGGTAGTCTCTCGAGACTCGATTATGTTCTGATGCCCTCTGCCCAGGCCTCCGCACTACGGGAGGTTAAACATCTTGCTAGAAGTATATCGGACCACTCCCCGATCTGGTTGGTGGTAGATGCGCAGTTGGGGACGGAAGGCCGTCTGGCCCCGATTAACCCCTGGTACCTCTGTGATCCCAAGGTTAGAGTAGAATTGATCAAGACGCTCGATCATTATTTTGCGGAGAATGTCGGGTCTGTATCCTCCTCGGTCTCCTTGTGGGAGGCGTATAAAGCTGTTATCCGGGGCCAGGCCCTCTCCCTGATTGGTAACGTTAAGAGGACTAGTCGAAAGGACGTTGTCCGTATTGAGGGTGAAATTACTGCTCTGGAGGGAGAAATGGAGTCCAAGGTCACCCCAGACGGATTACACCTATTGGGTCTTAAGCAATTTGAATATAAGGCGTTGGTCACGGATGCTGCGAAAGTGATGAGCAGGGAACAGCGGGGACACCTTTATGATGTTGGTGATAAAGCGGGGAAGCTGCTTGCCTGGCTGGATAGGAGGGAGAGTGCGAGTCGAGTGGTTCCTGTTATTGTGGATGTGAATGGGGTGAGTCACACTGAGCCGGTTGCAATAGTTGAATGTTTTGCTGATTATTTCCGGGAAGTGTATTCCCCTGTGTCCGATAGACCTGAACAGGATTCCCGCCTGCTTTTGCGCGACATTGCGCTGCCCCGTCTGTCTGATCCCGAAAGGGACCTTCTTGATGCGCCGCCTACGGTGGAGGAGGTTGCGATTGTTATTCGCTCTGTTCGTTCTGGGAAAGCCGCAGGCCCCAACGGGCTTCCTATTGAGCTCTACAAACTCCGCCCAGATACAATAGCCCCACATTTACGCTCGATGTTTCTAGAATCACTGGAGGTGGGCTCCCTCCCTCCTGACCAGAGACTGGCGTCTATAGTGGTGATTCCCAAGGAGGGTAAGCCTCGTGATCGCTGCTCCTCCTTCCGACCTATATCTTTGATCAACGCTGAACCGAAGATCCTGGCTAAATTGCTTGCTAATAGATTGGTCACGGTCATAAGCGGCCTGGTTCATCCGGACCAATCCGGCTTTATACCGCGTCGCAACACTGCGCTTAACCTCCGACGATTGCATGGCGTCCTCGCGCGAGCGGGAACGTTGCGTGAGCCGGCCATTTTGGCATCTTTAGATGCCACTATGGCATTCGACACGCTAGAGTGGCCGTACTTATGGGCGGTCCTTGCTAAATTTGGTTTCGGTTCGGCCTTCATTGATTGGGTGAAACTGCTTTACACTGACCCCTTGGCTCAAGTGGTTGTGAACGGTCGAGTCTCGGCTTCCTTTGCGCTTGGTAGGGGCACGCGCCAGGGCTGTCCTTTGTCTCCTCTTTTGTTTGCCCTTGCCTTGGAGCCACTGGCGGCCTGGTTGAGGTGGGAGCCGTCCTTGAAGGGCATTAGATGGACTCCAGAATTTGAAGACCGCATATCCCTCTATGCGGATGATATTCTGCTCTATCTTACTTCCCCGCGAAAATCACTGATAGTCCTCTTTGACGTTCTGACTTCATTCCGCAAGAACTCTGGTCTTGTCATTAAGTGGTCGAAGTCTTGTGTCTATGTCCTTTCGGGAGACGCTCCTATTTTGCCCCGCGGCTGTCCCATTACAGTAGTGCAGGAGGGGTTTAAATATTTGGGGATCTTTATTACCCTGGACCCAGGACTTCGATATGAACGCAATTTGCTACCTCCTCTTCAGCGCCTCCGTGCCGATGTCCTTGCTTGGGGTAGACTCCCTCTCTCTCCCCTCGGTAGGGCGGCGTTGCTCAAGATGATGTCGCTCCCCCGTTTCCTCTACGCGTTGCAGAATTCACTAGACGCCGTGCCTGCTAGTTATTTCCGAGAGATCGAAAGTTTACAGAAACAATTGGTATGGGGAGGCCGCTCTCGTATTGCTATTGCGAAATTGACGCTGCCCTGGTATGATGGAGGTGTCGCACTCCCTGACATTCGCCGGTACTACTGGGCGTCTCAGTTAGGGGCTATTAATCACTGAACCTATGCTCCTTCGCCGAATCCGGCCTTTGAGATGGATAAGTGGCTACTGCCTGGTGGAGATTACAATAGGGCTCTCTATTCTAGGTCTGTCGGTGGGACCCTCACGGGCCCGACTAGGACGGCAGTCCAGGTCTGGCATCGTGCTACGGTGGCTCTGGGTTGGGCTGATAGGTTGACCCGTGTGACTCCGTTGTACGCATCGGATAAACTCGGGTCCCTTTGGCGGTCGAAGGGTTTTGACAGGTGGGATGTGATCGGTATTAGCAAGGTGAACGACGTGTGGACCAAGGGGAGAGTCAAGACGTTTGATGAGTTGAGAACTGAATATGATTTGAATGATAGGGAAGTTTTTTCAGTACTTGCAAATTCGTCACGCGGTAACCTCGGTCTTTCCCTCGGATACGGATGTACCGGAGGCGTCCCCGCTCGAAGATAGGGTACTGGATGGGTACGTTCCTGATAGCACGATCTCGCTTATATATAAAAAATTGATCAATTCCAGGGCTGATCTCTTATGTCGCCTTCGAGAGGGGTGGGCCGCCGATGAGCTGGAACTTGATGATGAAGACTGGCAGGCTGCGATCTCCTCCCCTAAGGAAGTGGTGATCCCGGCGCGTCTCCGGTTCGTCCAGCTTAAGATTCTGCACAGGGTGTGTGTGACCGGTCCTCGTCTAGTACGCATGGGCTTTTCTGTTGATGGACTGTGCAGGCGTGGCTGTGGTCTCGTGGGAACGTTTCTCCATATAATTTGGGAGTGTCCAGTAGTGATGCAATATTGGGCTCGTGTGCATGAAGTTATGAGTGAGGTTACGGGTGTGCGGTCGATGCCTGAGGCGAGGCGATGTTTGCTGAATGTTTGGGAACCGAACGATTATAGTGTGGCGCAAATTCGTTGGGTGACCTTAGGAAATATGATTGCCAAGAGAGACATTGCCCAGCTATGGGGTGCCCCGAGATCGCCGACAGTTCAGCTCTGGAAACAGAACTTGGACTGGTGTATGTTCAGGGAAAAAACGGTGTATATCTCCCGGGCCACGCCCCGGAAATGGGGGAAGGTATGGACTCAATGGAATGTGTATCGTGGTGAGATATGTACTCCCCCCCTTCCAGACCTTGATATTGACCTGCTGTCTCCCCAACCCGGTGTTTCCTCCGCACAGATTTAGACATATTTGATTGCTTCTGGTCCCTCTGCCCCCCGCACTTACGACATGTCTCTACTTTCAATTTGACATGTACCTCCCCCCCCACACGCTGTAACTCTGTGATAATAGTACTGCCTTGTGTTTGTTTTTTGTTTCTGTTTCTCTTTTTTGTAACTTTATAATTAATAAAAAGTAAAAAAAAAAAAAGAAATGTAGACAGACGTGATGTTGTATGTGTACCCAATTGTTACTAAAAACTAAATAAACAAAAAAAAAATTGTGGCAGTGCTCCCAGCCTCCCAACAAGATGAGCGCTACGCTTTAGGCCCGGCCTGGCCTGCATCAGCTGGAACTCCTGCTCCTCTAATGAGGCACTCTCAGATCCAGCTGCATGGGGCGGCAATCCGAGGGATAGCCCCGGGCGCCACAAGCTCTAGCTACGCCCCTGGGGAGAGGGCTGGCCTGATATAACAAGTTAGCAATACTGCTGTGTGGGACTTACTGGAGGTAATATAAGTGGTAGTTGGCCCCCAAGGTTGATGTTGGGGGCTAACTACCCCTCCTGTTACCTCCAGTAACTCCCACACAGTGGGATTGCTAAAAGGTGTTTGAAGGCCATGCTCAACTTTCTCCACCCCTCTGTAAACGCGACTGCTATGTTATAGTTAGCAATTAGCATTTATAAAACCTTTGAAATTCACTGAAATAAAACATAGGTTTCAGGGACGTTATAGTTAGAAATTAGCATTTAAAAAACCTTTGAAATTCACTGAAAAAACCATAGGTTTCAGCAACGTTATAGTTAGAAATTAGCATTTAAAAAACCATAGAAATTCACTGAAGAAACCATAGGTTTCAGGGACGTTATAGTTAGTTGGACATTTCACTCGTACAAAACCTGAAAAATTCGTCTGTTATAGTTAGTTGAACTAACTATAACTCATTCCTCCGTAATGCACTGCTGATGACGTCACATATTACATCATTCATGACATGGTCAGTGACATCACTGATGACATCTGAAATGACATTACCGATGACGTCCCTGAAACCTATAGTTTTTTCAGTGAATATATACAGTGTCGCCTATATCCTTGCAAATGAGGGAGTAAAGAAAATAAAAACAAAAATTGCAAAAGAACTACGGGAGTGCGATTATAGTATCCAATCAGCTACCACGCAATAGGCGTTCGAATTCGGGTTCACTTTGTCTTGCATTATTAATCATACAGCATTGTATGCATTCTCAAATATCTTGGTCTATTTGAAACTTTATGATACGCATGACTCTGACAAACTTGAGGGAGCATTGGCATATGTTTGTGTAGAAGTGCTAAAAACATAGTACAACACAGAACTTTTTCTTATATGATTTTTTGAGCATTGTTTGGTACGACCTGCTGCTGTGTTTGAATATATCGCGGCTCACCACCGCGTAGGACTGCACCCAGGACGAGTGGTGCGGGGGTGACCTCTGTGACCCCAAAAAAATCTATATATATATATATGTATATATATATATATATATCCTGCAATGTGAACCTCTATAATTTGGTGCACTCAAAAGCGGGTGCAAAGCGAAGGGTCCGGATCCTAGCCCTTAATTTCAATTTTAAATACAAAGGATGCAGCACTCTGGAGTTTTAGTTTAAGGATTTATTCCAGCAACACTCCAACAACGCCTTTCAGCCTTCCCACAGCTTTGATCACGGTTAGTGAGTTATTTTTCTAGCTGATGTTTTACATCGTGTGCTATTACAACACGGTCGTTACAACGACTGAGTTCTTAGTATGCAATGCATTTACATTTTAAGTTTTTACAACGAGTTCCATTAGGGGGCGCGAGGGATTTGGGAATAGTATAATTTACTATTCCTACTCCAGTTTGCGCAACAGTAGGGAAGGTGTTGGAATTCATTTCCAACACCTCAGCGCCCCCTAGTGGAATTTGTTGTATAGACTTTCAATGCAAAAGCATCGCGTAGTAACAACGCGGTCATTGTAACAACTGCGTTGTAAAGTATAGCAGTGTAATGACTGTGTTGTGAAGGTTGTTTCCCATATATGTGTACATATATATAAAAGTACATATGTGCTTAGACGAGCATTCCTTATGTTACCCTATTGTAGATTTCTGTAAAGCATCCGCGTAGGTCTTGTATCTGCTATATAAAATGTCAAACATTAATATAGATAACTATGCCAGCAATTGGATTCAGCTGTTGAAAGTTAAAGCACTGTTTATAGGTTATAAAATTGTCCTATAGGCACATACCTTCACATGTGAAAACTGACTTTCAACGGATGCAATCCAACCATTTGAAATGTAACACTCAAAAAACCGAGATCATGCTGCTTGGAAAAACTAACACCTTCCTGCCCATCCAGTGTTGGCCTAATGATATTGCCCTCCACCCAATACAGTGGATGTAGTGAGAAATCTGCGAGTAAATTTCGATTCCTCACTATCCTTCCATCAACAAGCACTCTCCGTGGCCAGCATATGCTTCCATCTGATAAAGACTCTCAAAAAGTTTTTTGATTTACTGTCATGTATGGCGAAAAAGGCAGTTACATTGGCTTTTATCGCGTCTAGACTAGACTACTGTAACAGCTTATACGCAGGGACCAACAAGTCTGTTCTGAAGAAATTGCAGGTAGTTCAACATGCGGCTGCCCGCCTTGTCCTAAAACTACCTAGAGGCTACTCAGCCTTAGCAGCCAAAACATCCTTACATTGGCTGCCCATATATAAAAGAATCCTCCTCAAGATCCTGGTAATTATTTATAGAGCTTTTAGGTCATTAGGATCCAAGTATCTCAGGGCCAGAGTTAAACCGTATGTGATGCAGCGCCTCCTAAGATCCTCACCAGCAAATCTCCTTACGCCACCCAGCTTCAATCTCAACTCTAAAGGTGGCAAATCAGTGGTGGTCCTAGGGACGAAAGCTTGGAATTCTTTACCTACCCGTCTCTGATTTTTGCAGACAGGATCTATTTTCAGGAAATCCCTTAACACTTGGATCTTCGAAGCCACAGACGCTCTAGTTCTCTCACTCATGTGATTATGCAGAATTCTCTGCTGCTCTGCTCTGTTTACAACTTGTCATAGCGCCATGATTCTCCCCGGAGTGACAGCTGCGCTTTATAAATTCAATCATACAATACAAAACATACTTAAGTGCTGATAAGCATCATTACACATGTCCTATTCTTTCTTGTGAATGGGGGATGTGAAATGCACTCCTTTTCTGCTCTGGTTTGTACTTTTTATCCGTTGTAAATGTTTTATCCGGGGTGTGCTGGAAGGGGAGGAGCGGCCAGTCTCCACAGTGAATAGATTAAAGAAAACTAATGACGAACGTCAATAGACCCTTTCCGCACTACTTTCAGCAGAAATCCATCTGCTACTTGTAATCAAAATTAAACTCCGTATACTTTTGTAATTTTCAACAAATTTATTGATTTAGATTATTCCTCAAACAATGTGGTAATCGTTTTTTCTTGTTTTTTTGCCAGTTTTTTTACAAATGAAAACTTTGTTGCTTCTTTAGAATATAATTTGCACAATTAATTGAATTGTGATGACTGACATTCATAATTTAAAAAAGGAAAATTTTCCTATCCCAATGCATTTCGGGATGTTAATCCCTTCATCAGGGGCACTGTAAAACAATTTGAAAAGACATGTTTTAGCCTTAGGCTATTGGCACACCAAGTAGTCATTTCACTGTATGTTACATTCTGCTCATTAATATCATTTTCAACATGCTCAAAAAATCATATAAGAAAAAGTTCTGTGTTGTACTATGTTTTTAGCACTTCTACACAAACATATGCCAATGCTCCCTCAAGTTTGTCAGAGTCATGCGTATCATAAAGTTTCAAATAGACCAAGATATTTGAGAATGCATACAATGCTGTATGATTAATAATGCAAGACAAAGTGAACCCGAATTCGAACGCCTATTGCGTGGTAGCTGATTGGATACTATAATCGTGGATCACCATAAAATACACACTCACCATAGTTGTTCACTATTGTGTGAAGTTTAGGGAAATATTCAGTAATGGAGGATCGAAAAGATATTCCAGGTAACGCCTGCAAAGATAGGTGAATGCTAATGATTAGTTGACTATTCCGTTTGTCTGCTTGAAAAATGAACAAGGACTAAAAAGCTGTGTGCCATACCGTGAGGAGAAATACCTATCAATACTTTATACTATTTGTGTCTCGCAGCACCTTACAACCAAAGCGTTTACCAAAGTAGCGCCGGCACAGCTAGATATCGCCATTTGCCAACAGGTATTTCACATTTTTCAAGCAGACAAACGGAATAGAAAATGATATTAATGAGCAGAATGTAACATACAGTGAAATGACTACTTGGTGTGCCAATAGCCTAAGGCTAAAACATGTCTTTTCAAATTGTTTTACAGTGCCCCTGATGAAGGGATTAACATCCCGAAATGCATTGGGATAGGAAAATTTTCCTTTTTTAAATTATGAATGTCAGTCATCACAATTCAATTAATTGTGCAAATTATATTCTAAAGAAGCAACAAAGTTTTCATTTGTAAAAAAACTGGCAAAAAAACAAGAAAAAACGATTACCACATTGTTTGAGGAATAATCTAAATCAATAAATTTGTCGAAAATTACAAAAGTATACGGAGTTTAATTTTGATTACAAGTAGCAGATGGATTTCTGCTGAAAGTAGTGCGGAAAGGGTCTATTGACGTTCGTCATTAGTTTTCTTTAATCTATTCTTTCTTGTAGCATTTCAGCTTTGTACCAGTCAACCCATGTCTGGGAAACAAGCATTGACTCTAGCCCTTTATTGGACCAAACAAATGTTAGTTCATTCCTTTTACAGGAGTGAACGTACCTGTGACATCTCATCTGAAATTTCCCATTGGCTGTACCCAAGTTGTACCCTCTGCACAGGAATATGTATGGGGATACACCAAGCCCACAAAGAGTAAGAGTAGACACTTTGCAATGAAGACTAGGGGTTTGCCTGCGGCCAGCTGCTATGAGATGTTGTCTAATGACCAGAGCTGTAGACTCTCGACTGGAGAACCAGGTTCAAGTCTCAATGTTGGCTCAGAATATTGTGAATCTTGGTGAGTCACTTAAACCCTCATGCCATAAAAGAAATAATCTGATCTTGTTTAATGTAATCTTGTGCTCATATAAAGCGCTCTAATGTATTTAGGCCAAGATCGCAGTATTTAAAACTGCACAAATAAAGTAATTGAAACATTAGCACTATATCCTTGTCCCAGTCCGTACTGCATGAAGACATATCTTCCAGTACTAAGTTATCAACTGACTGCCATAGGTGTCTCCCTATAGGTCACCCCTCACAACATTATATTCTTAGGTACTGAGCTGAAGAGACCGCTGACAAACATAAGTGAATGTTTTTATACTGACGATTCAATAGCTGCCAGACTAAAAGCACTTATCGAGGACATGGAACTAGCTCGACCAAGGTAGCCACATCATCAGATATGGGACTGGCCCTCACACCAGAGATAGCATCATCAATGATAAATAAGTAACAAGACATCTTAAACACAGAAGCATAGCAGGCTGAATCATAACAATTGCATCAGCATGAAAGTGCACTGGTGAACAGATAGCCACCCAACCTTGAGGAGTGTGGTCATCCATCAAATACCAAACTACCACTAACTGGTGGAGATCAGGTATCTTCCAAACAACGACGTATTAAGCTGGGATTTCCAGCAGCCAAGAAAGCCTGTTACTAACCCAGTTGTGTCCTGTTGTTAAAAACCAAATTTTATTGAAGAGAAGGTAGGAAAGGATATGTGGCCCTCACTCAAGAGAAACCAAGTTGTTAACAAGACCTCTACAGCAAAACAGGACTATGAGCACGCCTCTGAAACCCCAAGATCAGAGACGTACAACGTTTACCATGGCAACAACTACTTTCAACCGGCCACTCATACACACATAACCCCAAAAAACGGTTCAAAAACTCTCTGAGAACATGAACAATTCAAAACACTACAGAGTATATTTACAATTGAAGTGACTGAGCGCAGCATTAGCCTTCTTGGCCTAATGCCACACTCCGCCAGTTCTGAAACTTCGGGCTGCACCATACTTACATCAATATGGTGCATCTCTGCGTTTCTCCCTGCAAAGGTGTCACTTCCTGCACATAAACAATCTTTAACTGGTGTTTTGTAACTTCTATGTGTGTTGCTTAATGCAGCACACATAGAAGTTGCAAAACGTAATTTTTTTTAACCCCTTCACTGCGGCGGCTATTCCGCCGCAGTGCTAAGGGGGCGGGGCGGCCGCGCGGCGGCCGCATGCTGGTGACGGAACCGCTCCGTCACCAGCGTCGGTTGAGCTATGCTGGAGACGGAGTGGTTCCGTCATGGCCCGCCCCGCTCAATAGAACCCTCAGCGCAGGCGCGGAATTCGCGCCGCGCATGAGCGTTCTATCGAGCGGGGCGGGCCATGACAGAACCGCTCCGTCATCAGCACAGCGCACCCGCAGCTGATGACGGAGCGGTTCCGTCATCAGCATGCAAGGGGTTAAATAATTGTTTATGTGCAGGAAGGGACACCTTCCTGCACATAAACAATGAATGGCGTTTTGCTGTTTCTATGTCAATCAATCAGTGTTGGTAAAGCGCAACTAATCACCTGTGAGGGTCTCAAGGCGCTGGGGGGTAGGATGGGCGGCTCCTTTGAGTGCTGGGGTAATCCGAAGAGCTAGGTCTTGAGGTTCTTCCTGAACTTTGGCAATGTAGGAGATTGTCGGAGGTGAATGGGGAGGGTGTTTCAGGCTTTGGCTGTGAGGTAGTAGGAGGACTTTCCTCCCGTTCTGGTCTTGTTGATTCGAGGGACGGTGGCCAGAGAGAGCTGGGCTGATCGGAGGTGTCTTTTGGGTGCGTGGAAGGAGAGGTTGCTGTTCAGGTATGCGGGTCCGGTGTTGTTAAGGGCCTTGTATGTATCGGTGAGGAGTTTGAAGGTTATTCTTCGTTCGACTGGAAACCAGTGGAGATCACGGAGGTGTTGGGTGATGTCACTGCGATGGGGATGTCGAGGATCAGTCTGGCTGCGGCATTCTGGGCAGTCTGGAGTTTGGGTGCTGATAAGCGCATGCTCAACAGTTTTTCTGGATTCGGTTGGGATCCATCTGAAAGTCTTTCGGAGCTGCGACAATGTGAGCTGCACACATGGAAACAGCAAAAACGAGGAGAAATTATAAATTTCTCCTCGTTTTGCAAGGGTAAGACCAGGTTTTCCATTGGCTTAATTGTGGCGCAGGTCCATATTTACAACACTCTTATAAATATGGTGCAGTGTCACGATCAATGAGTGTTGAGGTGGAACGCCCACCACAACACCCATTGCCTGCCCCTTTCACACTAAGTATAGCGCAAAAGGGTGCCTTATTTACAAGGCAGCATTAATCCACATTAAGTGCCTTAACGCTGCCATGTAAATAAGGCAAGGCCTCTATCACCACCACAACGTCCAAAAACGTGACATTGTGATGGTGACATGGGCTTTGTAAATATGCCACTTGGAATCTATCTTTAACGTAAATATTTTCTAGAAGCAATCACACAGGCTGCTGTCACAAAAGTCCTGAAATACAACAAATTAGAATGCTACAGAGCACATGGCGTGAGTTCGATCTTGCCAAACACGACTGAGACTCAAGACTGGAGATGCAAAGAGGACATTAACAGCCAAGATACTGACCGTCACTAAGAGGGAATGCGGAGTCGCTTTCGCCTACAATGTGAAACAAATAAAGCTGTCACAACACATATATATCCATATTCTGTAAAGAAGGAAGAAAGTGTTAGTCATCCTTGAGAGCTCTTGTAAACAGCAGAGTTTAGGGAAACGTGTCTCTACATGTCCCCCGGATGAGACAAAGCATATGGATGATGCAGCATTGAGTACCCAAGGAACAAGGACGAGCCTGGAGGGCAAAACTGCAAAGTAAACATTACATTCACTTGGGCAATTCTTTGCTGATTTGCCATCCCAATTTGTTTTGTATTATATTGTATACCATAGCACCAAACCACAGAAATGGGCTTGGAATCGAAACAACTTCTACTATAGATGTCTTAGATATTGTAGGATACTGTGGAGACCCACCCAACCAGTTTAAGGGTCAAAATAGTCCAACATTAGATCCCGTGTCCGGTCATGAGCCCCCCGCCTACCCCCCAAGTGTCCTCAAACCATGAGATGCAGTCTTGAGAATTGGAAGTCACGTGGGAAACGAGAATTTGAGGAAATTCCAGTAGTAGGGTTAAGGTGGAGGGTGGAAGCAGAAATTCGAAACTCTTACTCAGCAGGCTTTAGCTTTCAAAAATCCCAGGTGAGAACACTAAAACCTGGTTTGAAATGGAAGGAAAGGTGGCACATTGGAAGGAATTGTCAGCAAGGTAATGAACTTTAAAACAGACACTCACCAACCAAACCCTAGCTTTAGGCAACAGGGAAGGATGAGCAATCAGGAAAAACAAATTACAAGCTCAGCAAGCACAGCAAAACTAGCTTCCAAGAAACATGACAGTCTACAGAAAGGCCTGACATCTAGTCTGTTTCGCAAGGCCATGGCTTTAGAAAATCTAAAAAGAAAAAGATTTAAGTAAACATTGTAAAGTCAAAAATAGAAAGAAAACTAAGCTAGATAGGTATGCAGGCAATCACAAACATATTCAGCAATGTCCAGAAATCTGTTGTTTTGGGGTAAAAGAGCAGGAGTACATGTTCTCAGATCTCAGGGTCAGCCAGTCCTTGCTCATAACACTGCTGTTCCAAACTACCCCAGTGTGTCCCATCGCCTTTGCATCTTCAGCTAATAGCAGGCAGCGACAAGGGCTGTTTTGGGCTAGGAAGGCATATTGACAGAATTTGGTTCCTGAAGTTAGCCACCAGCACAATATGTCTCACACACCTTGAAGCATTCCACATACTCGCATTCCTCTCTTAGACGTCGTAAACACAGATACCATTCTCCCATATACTGCTCACTACACCCCTCCAGCAGCACTACAATCAATCAAACATAAGCTCAGTGCACACTCTGCAGTCACCCATGCTCCTGACATAGCAAACACAGTACCAGAACACTGTCCGTATACTCCTTTTTTAATCACAGAAACATGGATCACACTTATGCCCACACACTTTCCGGACACTTGCATACCTGTGGGCTGCAGAAAATAACACATAATCTGCACAAAGAAAGCAATCAAGGAACCCTGATCCACAAGTCCTTCTGTGCCCGCGCTCTCAATGTGTAAACTACACCGACGTCATCGAGCTCTGAGGCCGGTGGCATCGAGTGCTCTCGACAGATGGAAGCACCATTGGAAGCAATGCTGGACCTTTGATGGCCTGTGACCGCTTCAGTTCCTTCAAATCAGAATTGCCAAATCATCGCCTGACAACATGAAAACAGGATTGAAAATCTACAAGATTTGTTACCTATACTTGTAACAGATACATAGAGTGGGCTTTGCCTCAACCACAGAGGAGTATTTCTCTCTCACCGTATCCTGTTGGCTGTGTGAATACATCCTTTTCACTTCCATTGCATTGCATGAGGGACTTACCAAACATACTCAATCATCACACGTTCAGTTCTTTGTTACACATGCATTGCATGCATAAAGCAGCACCTTTCTTTCATTCCATCAGTTTTTTATTGTACATTGTTGACTCTGTGCCAGGAGCCGTATGAGCCTGACCCTGACATGGTCACCTATTGCTGATTTTATTTTGCAGGTTGAGATGGCAGGGTTTGGTAACTCCTCATTGCAAGAGCAAGGTTTTATTTGTTTATTGCATTTTCGGCCCCCCACAGCTTTTCCTCATCGGATATGTGTTTTCTGTTTTTTTCTTAAGTGGATGTCAACGAAGCCCTTCTCACTGTTGCTCCGTCATAAAACATAGGATTAAAATGTAGATTTCCTCGCTCTCCACTCTTCGTTTGAGATAGAAATGAAAGAAGAACTATACTGAAGACTTTCTTGCTTATATCTCGAGGATCCTTGGTGCGATGTCTCTGATCATAAAGCCAAATTCATCTATGCTGATGCTTTGGGTGTGGTTACCAAAAGGCAGCAGATAACGTCTAGGTAATAACGTCATATCCTCAGCTACCTGCGTCACCATCAGCTTCAAACTGTGGTTTAGGGCAGATTTTGGCAAGAATGTATAATACAGTAAAGAACCACAGATTTCCCAAGACCTCTACAGACCTAAAACTATAAATGCCCACTCTTATTATAAGACTTACCAGGTATTTACCACTCCCTATGGAGTCCTTCTCCACCATGCTGCCTGTGCGCAAATACTCAACTGTGCACATCAATAGTCACAAAGTAGTGCTCCACACACGTGGACTCACGTCCAGTGCCTCTTACCCTAGGTATGCAGCAGCGACCTTTTCTTAAAAGACGTACACTGGCTGTTAACAAGCTCTGGTCCATTACTGTGAACTTACCATAAATGAGACTTAGGTGGGAGGCGTGGCCAGGTGGCTTAAGATGGCAGCCGCCAATTTGTGAAGCTCCACTACCCGGTGCTTATGATTCCCTGTCATAAGAACCACACCATGGCAGGGACCAGACGAGTGGATAGCTAGCAAAAAAGGCGGTGAGACCTGTTGCAAGACTCGGCAGGCTATGCTGGGTTGTCTGGTGCAGCGAGGCGGAGCTGTGTGGGCTGGCAATACTCCCCAGGTACTAGCTCCTGAGGCCCGGGGTGCCGGCCCATAGTCCTCAATAACAACACCCCCCCCCCCCCCCCCCTCCGGCAGCCCATCTCCGTTACATCAGAGGCCAGTGGTGGATGCGACTGATCTGCGGAGTCCGTCGGATGCAGGCCCGCGCCTGGAGCAGTTGCTGACGCTGGAGTCTGAGAGCCGAGGCCCAACACATGGAGTAGATCCATGCCAGGCCAGTCCTGTCAAGTATCACGCATCAGACGTGACACTAACGCATTTCAGTGCGATGCTCCGCATCACCGCACTGAAATGCATTGTCACGCATAATGCATAGTCTGATCTGTGCACTGAAGCGCTGCAAAAGAGCGTGCATGTGGCAGCTGGCAGAGTACGCCTGTGACCTGCGCAGGGTGCTCCCTCGGGCTTGCAGAGCTCACAGCAGCTGAGCAGGCTCCCATTGCTGCTATAATGTCTCTTTGAGATTCTAGTTGCGCGCACCGGGGCTGTGTCGGAGTTAGACAATGTGGCGTCATGCCGGTTGTGCCCAAAAGCTAGAGAGAGAGTCGGGGCATGCCTCAGTTAAGTTGTGAGGCAACTAGTCTGTGGCGCTGCGTGGGGACGCGACGACACGTCCTGGTGACAGGGTGCGCTCCAGGAGTTTTAAAAATGTTTAATGTAAAATTGGAGGTGGAGGCCTACTGCTCAGTGGGGCCGACGCTGGAATCATGGTGCTGCTGCACGGCCGGAACAGACCGCCCGCGCTGTGGGGCAAAATAATTGGCTGTCTGCGAATACTTAGTTCCGAGCCAGAGCTTCGCCCGGCCGAGCGAGAGTTCAGCAGCCACCGACGTCCGGTTATGGAGTAATACCGATTGCAGCCGGACTGATACAGGCAGAATCGTGGCTGACCTGCTTTCCCCGTTCATCCATCTAACCGCACTACGCAGACACCAGTTAAATAAAGAGAAGACAATAGCTGCATCCAGAAGAAACATCAAGATAAAGAGCAGGACGGTGAGTCAGCCCCCTGCCCGTTTCAACTCAGTCACCTGCAGCATGTGTGCTCGTGAAGAATCACTTGTAGTTTCGTTTTCACTATGTGACAGCAGACGCTAATTTCAGACGGCATGTGCAGCTTTGCTGCCTTTCGGAAACTAGTGTTTTCTGCACTTAACTTCAGTGGGGGCAGTGTGCACACACGCTGTGTAGAGTGCATCCTTGCCCCTAGCTGTTCACAAAGGCCTTTCTCTCCTGCTAGAGAGGATCGGGGAGATGCCCGGGAGAAGTGTGGCCATTCCAGGCAAAAGCCTGTGCCAGGATAATTTACCCTTCATTTAAAATGTGCTCTTAAGGTGGCCCAACAGCGAGCAAAAAGAAAAAGGAGTGACCGCCAGAGACGGCTCACACTCTTGGTCAGTTCAGGACGTGGAGGGGACATGTAACTGGGGCAGTCTGCCATGAAATAAAAGCCCCTTATCACTGATTGTCCAGCAAGAGGACTCAGGAGCTTGCAGGACATAGGAAAGCGCATCACAGAGCTTTATTTTTTCAGAGTGCGCCGGGCCCAGGGCCAAGTCATTATATATGGCACTTGACACTACAGCTTTGCATATGTGGCTACTCAGAGGCAAAGACGTGGGGCTGACCTGTGTGGGCTTTGTTGTTGTTCCTGTGAGATTCTACACGTCGTTGGATTCAAACCTTTTTCCCCCTGGACGCGGCTCCTCACGGAGAGCTGCTGCTGCTGACAGAAGGACCCGCCCTCACCGCCCACACCGCTGCGGGACTGCGAGGCAGTCTCCACACCTGCAGCCTCTTCCCGCAGCGGCTCCGCCCCCATCTGTGAGGATACAAATAGTCAACTTGGCTCGCGCAGCGGGACGCGCGCGGGACGAAGCTTGGGGCGAAGACCGGGCAAAGAGCGGGCCGTTTGAGGCCGTTCAAGGACTTAAGAGACTGGACTGGGCCACCTTTCTTTCTCCCCCACTAGGTTTTATTCCCCTTCATCTCGCCATAATTAGTTTCATTGTTTAGTTAAAATGGTTCTTACTAGGGGGAATAAGACCAAAGCTCCGGGTAGCGTGGGAAAAAAATTGCTTAGTCCTATGGACGATTTCATCACGAAGGCGAATACGTTCATAGACCAAAGCATATCATTAATAGAAGAAAGGGTTTCCTTGGACCTGGCATTCGCCAAAAGATCCTCTCTGGGGAATTTGGCGCAGGCTAGATCACCAGCCACAGGAGTCACAATTGCTGAGGTAAACCCGAGCCGCGAGAGACGTAGTTTGCCTAACACAGTTGATTTATCAGTGTCCCAGCCCGAAGATTCACAGCTTAGTTTTGACCTTGAAAAAACACCGGACCTAGCCCCGCAAACCTCCCCACAAAGCTGCTCTATAGAAACAAGCATTGCAAATGCAATAGGTCTCGCATTAGAAAAGTTGGAGTTATTGGTCTTGTAAATGACATTTTATTTATTTGTTGGTTTTTAAAATTGCTAAATTGATGGCTTTGTCATTTACAATGCCAATAGTTATAACTTTCGCGAATGTGACACCTATAGCATTTGGAATGCAACATGTTTTGTATTTACGTGACTTAGATGGCAGCTCTGGTCGTTAGGCCACATCTCTAGAGAGCAGGAGAGTGCAGCAGGGGAGAGAAGCACAGCAATGCAATAGGTCTCGCATTAGGAAAGTTTGAGCTATTGGTATTGTAAAGGACACATTTTTTATTTATGTGCTTGTTTTGAAAATAGCGAAATTAATAGCTTTGTTATTTACAATGCCAATAGTTTTATCTTTCGCAAATGTGACACCTATTGTAACACAATATGTGTTGTGAGGGTGAGTGAGGGTGAGGGTGAGGGGTTGAGGGTGAGTGAGGGTGAGGGGTTGAGGGAGGGTGAGGGGTTGAGGGAGGGTGAGGGGTTGAGGGTGAGTGAGGGTGAGGGGTTGAGGGTGAGTGAGGGTGAGGGGTTGAGGGTGAGTGAGGGTGAGAGGGTGAGGGTGAGTGAGGATGAGTGAGGGTGAGGGTGAGGGGTTGAGGGTGAGTGAGGGGTTGAGGGTGAGTGAGGGTGAGGGTGAGTGAGGGTGAGGGGTTGAGGGTGAGTGAGGGTGAGGGTGAGGGGTTGAGGGTGAGTGAGGGTGAGGGTGAGTGAGGGTGAGTGAGGGTGAGGGTGAGGGGTTGAGGGTGAGTGAGGGTGAGTGAGAGTGAGGGGTTGAGGGTGAGGGGTTGAGGGTGAGTGAGGGTGATGGGTTGAGGGTGAGTGAGGGTGAGTGAGGGTGAGGGTGAGTGAGGGTGAGGGGTTGAGGGTGAGTGAGGGTGAGGGTGAGGGTGAGGGTGAGTGAGGGTGAGGGTGAGGGTGAGTGAGGGTGAGTGAGGGTGAGGGTGAGTGAGGGTGAGGGTGAGTGAGGGTGAGGGTGAGTGAGGGTGAGGGTGAGTGAGGGTGAGTGAGGGTGAGGGTGAGTGAGGGTGAGGGTGAGTGAGGGTGAGGGTGAGTGAGGGTGAGTGAGGGTGAGGGTGGGTGAGGGGTTGAGGGTGAGTGAGGGTGAGTGAGGGTGAGGGTGAGTGAGGGTGAGGGGTTGAGGGTGAATGAGGGTGAGGGGTTGAGGGTGAGTGAGGGTGAGGGTGGGTGAGGGTGAGTGAGGGTGAGGGGTTGAGGGTGAGTGAGGGTGAGTGTGGGTGAGTGAGGGTGAGGGGTTGAGGGTGAGTGAGGGTGAGGGTGAGTGAGGGTGAGGGTGAGTGAGGGTGAGGGTGGGTGAGGGTGAGTGAGGGTGAGGGTGAGTGAGGGTGAGGGTGAGTGAGGGTGAGGGTGAGTGAGGGTGAGGGTGAGGGTGAGTGAGGGTGAGGGGTTGAGGGTGAGTGAGGGTGAGGGGTTGAGGGTGAGTGAGGGTGAGGGTGAGTGAGGGTGAGGGTGAGGGGTTGAGGGTGAGTGAGGGTGAGGGTGAGTGAGGGTGAGGGGTTGAGGGTGAGTGAGGGTGAGTGAGGGTGAGGGTGAGTGAGGGTGAGGGTGAGTGAGGGTGAGGGTGAGGGGTTGAGGGTGAGTGAGGGTGAGTGAGGGTGAGTGAGAGTGAGGGTGAGTGAGGGGTTGAGGGTGAGGGGTTGAGGGTGAGTGAGGGTGAGGGTGAGGGTGGATGTGGTGGTGGATGTGGTGGTGGATGCGGTGGTGGTGGATGTGGAGGTGGTGGTGGATGTGGTGGTGGATGTGGTGGATGTGGGGTGATTGCGGCTTGCAAGCTTATTCCGCTCACGTTATGCAGTTTCAAACATGATTGCCACTATTACTCTCAAATTCACTTGGCAGCAAACTGGTGAACTAATTAAAAGAAAGTCGTATTCAGCGTTATGGCCGGTACTTTATTCCAGCAAAGTGGCAAGCCAGTACACACCAATGAGCTAGTAAAGCTAAAAACACACCACATGGCACAATTGCTGGCTGAGCGAGCAGAAGTAAGCCAAACAGCTTTCCCGTAGCTAAGGAGAGCTGAGCTCTTTTTGTAGCAGCACGCATAAGAAAAGTCCCGTATTTTCACCAAAACACTCTCTGATAATGATCAGCCGAATTCAGAAGGGAAGAGCTGCTGGCGGCACTAAGCTGACGATTTGATGCTGTGCACGCGCATTTTAACTAATTGCGCTTGCGCATTGAGTTAAAAGTGCACATGCACTTCATCAAATCGCCAGTGAATCGCCAGTGTAGGTAAGCTTTGTTTAAGCCCCCATAGTCTCGCTCTGCTCAATGCGCATGCGCATTGACAGGCGAGACCTAAAAATCATAGCAAGGGGAAGGAGGGAGGGGGCGATAAGTAAGAAAAGGGTTCCCCCTAATCATCCAATATCAAACAATCCGACCCATATATCTAGCGCTCCAAAAGATCGAACGGATAGAGTAGAACAAATAGGAGTCTCAGTGTTAGTCCATCACACAGAGAACGAAACACCTATCCCGGTAATTCTGGATTCTCCAATTATCGCACAAACCCATAATGGCCTGTGCGATATGGAGGATTCCCAGTTATTACTAAACAAGATAGCTAATATATTTAAACAATCTTTACAACCCCTAGAACAACGATTAGCGCAGTTGGAGTCACAGATATTAAAACTCGCAAAAATACAACAACCCAATTATCCTTCAGGGCCACAAAAAATAGTGGGAAATAACACTAAAAAATCACATCCCACAAAGACAACAAATGTAAATCCGAACATGTCTAATCCCCAAAAGAAGACACTTCAGATAACGATCCCCAGTGTATCCACCCTCAATAATCCACCTAACTCACCCAACATATCACATTCAACTACTACGCCGACTATACTTAACATCCCAATAAACACTACTTTACAGACTTTGCCAGGATCATCAATCACTTCCGCCCAAAATGTAGAGGCATCTAATAAAACTCCCCAAAAAACTGCCAATAAAACTACAAACAAATCATATACTAAAACCCCGGTTCCTCAGATTTCAGCTTTAAACCACTCGTCGCTCAGGGTCAGGAGAAATACTGCCAAAAATTTAGGGCAGTCAAGAGCTTCAGTAGATTTTCCACCTGAGGCCTCACCATATGTAGTGGTTATGGCCGGTGTTCCCGAGCTAATAGATCATAACTCGGAACCTGGCTGGTCTTTAAAAAATAGGGCACAGCATTGGCTGCAGACCAATTGTCCAATCCCTTCAACTTGGCATGGAAGGATCAGATCTGTTTCCAGGGCTCCATGGGTGGGTAACACCAGAAAAACGATCCCAGGGGACTGTATAGTGATCACTTTTGAGGACCCACGTATAGCAGATTATGTTTGCTCTTGGGAAGACATCACTTCAAATGGAGGCATTAGAATTAAGCCACTCTCTTTTTTTTATCCTTTTAGGCAAATAAACGGACCCCCTCAGGAACAAGAGCCTCCTTGGGCCGCTCCAGTCCCTCGACAGGAGGAATTACCGAACCCTAGATACTATGGTCCCCCCAGATTCTATGATCCAGATTATTCCTGGCATACAGTGGGACCACGTTACCAGGGGGGAAGCTGGGCAGATAGGAGGCCATACACACAAAGGCCGGTAACTAGAGACCAGCCCCGATGGGACCCATGGCATAATATCCCGTTGTTCAACAGATACAGCGGACTTAAAATGGTCGATTGACCATCAAAAGAAAGTGTATCCACCAATTCGCATGCACTCTCCAGCCCTGAGAACCTAAACATCTCTTCGGCGCCTAAGGACGCCAAAGTCGTACCCATAGCTGAACAATCAAAAGTTGTGAGACCCCCGATTTCTATACTCTACTGGAACATAGCAGGTCTCCGTTCCAAAATTGAGGACGGGACCACACAAGACTTTCTAAAACCCTATCAAATAATCTGTCTCCAGGAGACATGGTCAATAGAAGAGCTTCATATACAAGGCTATAAAACCTACGCTGTTCCAGCAGCAAGTAGCATAATGGGAAGACACAAAGGTGGGTTAGTAATCTATATAGCGAACACCGTACCCCACCTAAAAGTGGGTAGTGTGTTTCAGGATTCTAACTATCAAATCCTTTCTCTCTCCTTCTCTAACAAGGAGACTATCTTCTTAACTAATCTATATAATAACCTTGATGACGACCAATTCATAAATCTCCTCACCAATATACACAAGAGACTAAAACAATCTTTTCAATGGAGAATTAGTCAGGGGGTAACCCACCTAATATGGGGAGGAGACTTCAATCTCCACCCATGTCTAATGACTAACCCACTCTGCTGTGGGTTGGTGGATGAACATGAGGCCCCATTAGTACATTTTACACACAATAAAGTGGGGAACACCCTAAATGCTGTCCTCTCGGATTTGGATCTGCAAATTGCTAACCACCGAAATGCAGATTCCAACTCACTCAATCCGACCTATGTGGGCAGAGGCCATTACACAACAGTCGATTATATCTTCTTATCACCTGGCCTGATCGGCATAGCTAAGGATTTTCGGACTATTTGCAATTCACTTAGTGACCATTCAGCCTTAACGATAAATCTTTATTTACCTGATCTTAAATGCCAAAGTTCGGACATAGCAAATATGCTTGTACAGAATACACTAGAGATTGGTAAACAGAACGGTTACACAATCAAATGGGGGAAAATTAATCCTACCAAAATTACAAAAAAACTGATAATCCAGGCGTACCCAAACATTTTAAAATGTCTGGATCTCTCTTCAAGCCATGAGGAAGTTCTAACGAACTTCAAACAAATTTTAGACCATATTAAGGACTTACTCTCCTCAAAACCCAGAATAAACCCCCCCGTAAAGAAAGGGTGGTTTAGCCATAACTGTACAATCGCTTTAACTAAACTAAAATCTGCGCTCCATAATAAATCGAGGGACGCAGCCCAGATCCAACTTCTAAGGCGTCAATACGTAAGGGAACGAAAACTGAGAACTACACAACTAAAGCAGAAACTCTGGGACGATCTTCATAAGAGTGCTTTATCAAAAAATAGTGAGCTCTTCTGGCGCACAGTCAGGGCCCCATATCTCTCTAACACTGGCACCCCCAGAATAGAAGTTGCCATAGATGAGCATACATGGGTCGCACACTTTTCTAAGATCTTTAAAAGTAGCTCACCCATGGACCTATCACACTCAAAAGCACAGTACCCCATCCCGCTTTTGTTTGATATTCCCGATCTTTTGGAAGCACTACAGAAAAGCAAACTGGGCAAAGCTCCAGGCCCGGACGGGGTTCCAGTGGACTTTTTTAAAAATAACCTAGACCTCTGGGCCCCCATTCTAACAAGAGTGTGTATAGCGGCGGTGAATGAGGGAGTTCTATGTTCCTGGACCAAGTCAATAATGGTCCCCATTTTTAAAAAGGGGGACCGTGAAGATGTGAAGTGCTATCGGCCCATCTCACTGCTGGACTCGCTCGGGAAGGTAGTGGGGAGAGTTATCCTAGAGCGTCTCCAGCAGTGGAGTGAGGATCGAGGCATTATCTCCGATATCCAATTCGGCTTCCGTGAGGGTTTCGGAACAGTGGAACAGGCCCTCAACCTCACCTTAATAATGGGAAAATACACACAGGCCAAGGCAACTAAGATCTATATGGTCTTTGTCGACCTGTCCGCAGCGTTTGACTGCGTATCGCATGCAAAACTGTGGACGGTCCTAGCCCAAATGGGAGTAGAACCATCTCTTTTGGACTTTCTGAGGGAACTCTATTCCGGCGCAACGGCCAGAGTGCGATTTGGCCTGAATGGCGAGCTGACAGCTCCGTTTAGTGTAGGGCGCGGAGTCAGGCAGGGATGTGTCCTGGCCCCCTTCCTCTTCTCACTTTATACTAATGGCCTGGAGGGTGAGATGTTGAGGGGGGTTCAGGATCTCCCACGCATTAACCAACGCCTGATTCCCGCCCTGCTCTACGCGGACGACGCCGTCATTCTGGCGCGCACACCACGTGAGCTACAGCTCTCATTGAATAGGTATACGACCTACATGGGCAACCGGGATTTGCAAGTGAACGTGAAGAAAACTTTTGTCATGACAGTAGGTAGGGGAAAAAAAAGCACAAAGGCCACTTACCTCGATAACCAAAAGCTTGAGGTCACCCCACAATACCCCTATCTGGGCATCATGATAGATGAACAACTGACATGGAAGCCAGCAGTAGACACAAGAGGTCATCTCTTTAAGCGTATCAAAACAAAAGGAGAGATAGGGTAGTGGGATACTCTCACACCCCAGTGTCAATCTCATAAACAGAACAAGAGTATTCCAAGATAATAAAGGAGACCATCAATATGGAGCAAGGAACGACTTCACTTAAGGCGTTTTTTTAGAAGAAAGCCCTCACTCACCACCTAGTGATGACATGCTTCATCATCGGGCCCCACAGAGGGGATCTAGCATCCCCTCTGTGTGCTGCAACGCCAGATCTACTGCGGAGCGGGTAGTGGGTAAGGACAGTGATGTGCAAAGAATATTAAGTGAGTGATGTGAGGTTAAAAAAGTCTGTAGTGTATCAAAATTAATTTTATTAGGATCACTAAGGACTTATCAATAAAATGATGTGTAGGAAATGCGTCCACAATTATTCAAGTGGTAGTTTCCTTAAGTCAGTCGACATGTTTCAGCCACGAAACGGTGTGAATTTACCTGGCATTCTTCAGGACTTAATGTGAGTAAACCCTGGCGGTATGGACTCGCTAAGGTCCACCCTAACCTAGGGACGTGAAAGTGAAAATAAATAATGAAAAAGTGCAAAAAATTAGAAAGAAAAGCTGTCTTTCTAATAACTCCTGGTTTAGGAGGCTTCCGAATTTACGGTTTCTGCACCTATTAGGGAAAGAAAGGACAGAGACAAACAAAAAAACAAACATACAATCAGTTGTATTGATGATTGCCTATTTACAGTCCATTGTGCTCCAGTTGGTGGTATCAGAGACATCATGTGGTCGAATAACAGTATAGTTAACACCACCTTGGTCCCCAGAGTATAGAGCATTATGGGTAGGTGGTGCTTAGTGCTATACGTGCTATGTACAACGCGTGATATTTACAGGGGTTGTGGGTTTAAAACGCTATCAACCTAAAAATTGGCGTGATCAGGATCGTGCCGAAAGGTTAAAATCAGGGTAATTTCTCACTTTGATAGTGTGATGATTTCACACCATGGGTCACAGGAGGGGGGTGGAGGCGTAATCGGCACACCCTGCGGTCATCAGAGATAGAATGAAATAAGGTAAGGCAATTGCGATACTCAGATCGGTACTTAGCTCAGTAGAAGGTAGAAGGTTTGTGGCTCTTCTGTACTCACGCCCTCAACGCTCGGCACCCGCGGTATACCTGTGGCGACCCTCTGCTGGACCCCGAAGATGTCCGCTCGAGGCAGCGAGGTCGTTTAAGTAAACACTCCGTTATCCTGCTTCCGGGTGGGTGCGGTCAGCCTGCGTCAGTGCGTGAGAAGCGGGCCAATCAGTGCGCTCTGGCTTCGAGTGTAATGAGCCAATGGTTGCCGGTCGCGTCGTTGTTGATAGCAACCAGCGGTATGCGCCTTGTTGCTCGGTTCCGCTGCTATTTGGTGCACGGTAGTGGCGTTTATTTAAAAGATTACGAAGCCAGGGCATCCATTTAAGAATACACGGGACGTTGACAGAAGAATGAGTGGGTTCTATATTTTATCAACGGAAAAAAGGTTACGAAGCCAGGGCATCCATTTAAGAATACACGGGACGTTGACAGAAGAATGACTGGGTTCTATATTTTATCAACGGAAAAATACAGGGACGTCTTGTCTATTAATAAGGTGACTATTAATAGTGTGTAGAAACGGATTTAACAGATACAGATCTAGTCCATATTGGGGAGATACCCTCAGGATCAGTTAAGGACAGAATTCCAAGGGATGTCATCGTTCATCCCCTGGAGGTGGGTCCCAAGTCTGTAGACCCATCTTTGTTCTTTTTCGAACAGACGACGATTAATGTTGTTACCAGTACCAATGTGTTCTATTATTGTCCATTTCAGATCGTTGGTAGTATGGTTGAGTTCCAGGAAATGTCTGCTCATTTTGGTGGTGGATTTTTTGCATCTAATATTTGAGCGATGCTCGCAAATTCTCTGTTTCACTTTCCTCCCAGTCATACCCACGTATCGCAAGTTGCAAGGACAAGTGATGAGATAGACCACATTATTAGTGTTACAATTTGTGTGGGCTCGTTGGGTCCAGGTTCTGCCTGGTTCCAGTTGCAAAGTTTTTGTATGTGTGGTCAGATGGCAGACGCTACAATTGGAGCAAGGGTAATGACCCACCACTTGGGGGAGACCCCAGGCGTCAGTTATTGACCTGGGAGTATCAGTGATCGTTGATATCGGTCTAGTGTGGACCAAGGCGTCTTTGACGCTTCTACCTTTCTTAAAGGAGAACAATGGTTTTTCCCAGGTTTTTTTGGTACTCGTTAGAATTCGCCAGTTCCTATTGATGGATTTTTTCATTAAGTTGGATAAGGTGCTGTACGTTGTCACACACGTCAGAGGAATGTCTCTATCTACATGTGTCTTGTCCTCCAAAAGGGCGGCCCTTGGCTGATTGCGAGCTCTTTTGTAGCCTTTGTTAAGGATTGCAGTTGGATATCCTCTGGCCTTCAATTTGGTTGAGAGTTCGGTAGATTGTTCCTTAAAGTCATGTAACTCGGAACAATTGCGTCTCAGACGTAAATATTGCCCGTAAGGTAGGTTTTCTTTAAGCGGGCGAGGATGGAAGCTGGTGTATTCAAGGAGGTTATTTCTTGCAGTCGGTTTGTGGTAAGTTTTTGTAGTCAGTTTTGTTCCTGCGATCTGGATAGTGACATCCAGGAATGTGGCCTCAGTCTTGCTGGTTGCATGAGTAAATCTCAAATTGGGGTCAAGGTTGTTAATCCAGAGTAGAAAAGTCTGGAGGTTTTCTTCGTCGCCTGTCCACAGGACCAAGACGTCGTCGATGTAACGGCACCATATTTGTATTGACTGGAAGAAGGGGCTAGTCGAGGGTAAGATGTATTTAGCCTCGAAGTCTGCTACATAAAGTCCTGCCACGCTCGGGGCAAAGGTACTACCCATCGAGGTCCCGGTACATTGAAGATACAGATTGCCTTGATATGAGAAAAAATTTTCTTTGAGTGCCAGAGTCGCACACTGTAGAATGAAACTTTTTGAGGCTTGGTGGGTCCAGTTGGTAGAGTCTAGAGCTGCTCCCAGGACCTTGATTGTGTCGTCCTGGGGAATGCTGGTGTACAGGCTCTCGATGTCGAGTGTAACAAGGGTAACAGTATTTTCGGCAAAGCTAAGACTCTCCAGTAGTTGGAGGAGACTCTTGGTGTCTTTAAGATAGGTTGGGGTACTCTGTACCAGCGGTTTAAGGTAGAAATCGCAAAAGCGTGAAAGAGGTTCGAGTAAGGAGCCAATTCCGGAGACGATTGGGCGTCCGGGCGGTGGCATCCGATTTTTATGAGTTTTTGGGAGGGTATAGAAGTAAGGGACAGTACTCTCAGTGATATCAAGGAAGTCTGCCTCATTCTTTGAGATAAGTCCGTCCTCCTCTGCTTTCCTTACCAGTGTTGAGATCCGTGATTTTAGATCCCCGCTGGGGTCGGCCAGCAAAGGTTTGTAGTTTTTTTGATCATTGAGCAGTAATTTGCAGGCTTTGTCATAGTCCGTGGTATTCTGTATGACTAGACCACCGCCCTTGTCTGCGGGTTTTATGGTGATACTACGATCATCTTTCAAGGCTTGCAGTGCGTGGTATTCTGCAGTGGTGAAGTTATTGAATGATTTAGGATCTTGGCAGTTTTCAAGGTCGTAAAAGACAGCCTGTTCAAATGCAGTGATAGCCGCAGGGACAGTGTGCGGTGGGGGATTAAAGGTGGAGCTCAATCTGAGACCAGTGTCACCATTACGTTGGGCCTCATTGGGATCCTCTTTTCCTTCAAAAAAGGCCTTAAGTTTCAGTTTCCTGAAAAAAGCGCCCAGCTCACAATGGAGTCTGAACTTGTCTGGTCGGCATGTGGGAATGAAGCCCAGTCCCTTTTCTAAGACCTTTGTTTCTGTTAGGGATAGTCTTTTATCAGAAAGATTTGTTATCAGGCTTAGGTGCCGCTCGTTCCCGGTTGCTGTTCCTTGTTGCGGGTGTGATTGCTCACCATGTCCGTGTTCTCCCACGATACTTGGTTGGGCCCTCTTCTTTTCCCTCTTCCTCTCCGGCCCATCCCTAAAAAAGGCTGGCGGTATTGAGGGTTGAAATTGGTTGGCGGCATGAAGGCCGGGTTCCATCCCAACATGGGGTAGGGTGGTTGTTGGAAGGGGAATTGTTGTCCCATATCCATCATTTGTTGGGGCATAGGCCATCCATGGGGTTGGTTGTGGAATCCAGGGTGTCCTCTGTTACTCCGATTCCCCCTGTTGCCTCTCCTTTTGCCTTCTTTGTAGGAGCCGGTGCTCGAACCACTACTAATGGAAGAGTCCGCATCGGATTGGGCATTGTTAGATGCTTTTCTTTGAGGTGGTGTGAAGGCAGCAGCTGAGTAGGGGTAAATTTTTTCAAAATCGAATTTATCCAGGTCTTTTTGGAATTTGGTGACTTTGGCTTGTAATAGATTGTCTTTGTATTCATTTAAGTCTTTGTTTATTTCATCTAGCTTCTTTTTGAAGCCCGTTATTGTGGTTTTGAACCTGGTCTCCGTCTCTTGGATCTCAATCATAAGGGTCTCTGATAACCTCAGTGCTGTCTTAATTATGAGAACGAGCCAGTCGCGGGTACAGTGCCACGCGATCATGGCCCATTCTTTCCTAAAGGTAGCATCATTCAAGAAAATCCTAGGGGCATTAGTGACTAGCAGCCCCTTTGGTGCTGCATTCTTCGTTAGATACTGTTTCAATATAGTGCCGTGGAGGATAGTGCGTATCCTCTCGCGTTTTACTTCTGTTAGTTTTTCCCATTCTGAGGTATGTGCAATTGCCTGTGAGATGGCAGGGTCAGCGAATAGATTGGTGTCAGAGATGATGTCAGCTATCTCTGATTCTGAATACGTTAAACCCAGGTTTGACATGGTGACAGAAAGTGGTTATGAGAAATTACAATTTAAAACAGCTCAAAAAAAGACCAGTGTAGAGGTTTCAAATTGAGCGAGCTCTCACAGCTGTGCGCTGCTAAGTATATCAAAACAAAAGGAGAGATAGGGTAGTGGGATACTCTCACACCCCAGTGTCAATCTCATAAACAGAACAAGAGTATTCCAAGATAATAAAGGAGACCATCAATATGGAGCAAGGAACGACTTCACTTAAGGCGTTTTTTTAGAAGAAAGCCCTCACTCACCACCTAGTGATGACATGCTTCATCATCGGGCCCCACAGAGGGGATCTAGCATCCCCTCTGTGTGCTGCAACGCCAGATCTACTGCGGAGCGGGTAGTGGGTAAGGACAGTGATGTGCAAAGAATATTAAGTGAGTGATGTGAGGTTAAAATAAACGCCACTACCGTGCACCAAATAGCAGCGGAACCGAGCAACAAGGCGCATACCGCTGGTTGCTATCAACAACGACGTGACCGGCAACCATTGGCTCATTACACTCGAAGCCAGAGCGCACTGATTGGCCCGCTTCTCACGCACTGACGCAGGCTGACCGCACCCACCCGGAAGCAGGATAACGGAGTGTTTACTTATACGACCTCGCTGCCTCGAGCGGACATCTTCGGGGTCCAGCAGAGGGTCGCCACAGGTATACCGCGGGTGCCGAGCGTTGAGGGCGTGAGTACAGAAGAGCCACAAACCTTCTACCTTCTACTGAGCTAAGTACCGATCTGAGTATCGCAATTGCCTTACCTTATTTCATTCTATCTCTGATGACCGCAGGGTGTGCCGATTACGCCTCCACCCCCCTCCTGTGACCCATGGTGTGAAATCATCACACTATCAAAGTGAGAAATTACCCTGATTTTAACCTTTCGGCACGATCCTGATCGCGCCAATTTTTAGGTTGATAGCGTTTTAAACCCACAACCCCTGTAAATATCACGCGTTGTACATAGCACGTATAGCACTAAGCACCACCTACCCATAATGCTCTATACTCTGGGGACCAAGGTGGTGTTAACTATACTGTTATTCGACCACATGATGTCTCTGATACCACCAACTGGAGCACAATGGACTGTAAATAGGCAATCATCAATACAACTGATTGTATGTTTGTTTTTTTGTTTGTCTCTGTCCTTTCTTTCCCTAATAGGTGCAGAAACCGTAAATTCGGAAGCCTCCTAAACCAGGAGTTATTAGAAAGACAGCTTTTCTTTCTAATTTTTTGCACTTTTTCATTATTTATTTTCACTTTCACGTCCCTAGGTTAGGGTGGACCTTAGCGAGTCCATACCGCCAGGGTTTACTCACATTAAGTCCTGAAGAATGCCAGGTAAATTCACACCGTTTCGTGGCTGAAACATGTCGACTGACTTAAGGAAACTACCACTTGAATAATTGTGGACGCATTTCCTACACATCATTTTATTGATAAGTCCTTAGTGATCCTAATAAAATTAATTTTGATACACTACAGACTTTTTTAACCTCACATCACTCACTTAATATTCTTTGCACATCACTGTCCTTACCCACTACCCGCTCCGCAGTAGATCTGGCGTTGCAGCACACAGAGGGGATGCTAGATCCCCTCTGTGGGGCCCGATGATGAAGCATGTCATCACTAGGTGGTGAGTGAGGGCTTTCTTCTAAAAAAACGCCTTAAGTGAAGTCGTTCCTTGCTCCATCTCTTTAAGCGATCAATAGCCGCACTAACGAGCTTCTCACAGAGTTTAGGAAAAAGGCCCCCAGTGGAGCTATTGAAAATTTATAATGCTAAATGCCAGGCTATCGCACTATATGGTGCGGGAGTCTGGGGATACATCGACACTAGCTCCATTCAGAAGGCTGAAAATGCATTTCTAAGATTTCTCCTAGCCACCCCGAAAGGAACCTCAATTTACGCCATGCATTTGGAATTAGGAATACCCTATATAGAGGACTTAATTAAAACCGAACCAGTGATGCTGTGGCGGCGCATCTGGACATCTGACAAAAATGCGCTGACCCAGTCCATCATTGCTGACTCGATGGCCCTCGATAAATCCGCTAAAGTAAAATGGCTTTCCTATGTAAGAGATTTTTTCAAGGATCTAGGGTTTGAGAACTACTTCTTTGAACCAGAATCCATAATGGACATTTCAAAGAGAGATCTCAAACAATTAGCCGTAAGACACTTGGAGTCTCTAAGACTGGCATCTGAATCATTAAAAACTGCGGTAGCCCATGCAAATATGGTACAAATAGCCCATGGCATTCATCCGTATCTGACACTCCAAATTCCAACACATGAGAGAATGTTAATGACCAGATTTAGGTTAAACACTTTGTTTAGATTGGTTACGTTCCCATCAAAAAACTGCTGGGAAGTTATTTTGCCACCCTGTCCGTGTGACGGACTATCAATACAATCCAATCTACATGTGATTATGCTTTGTAAATACCATCATCCGCATAGAAAAATCTGGTTACTACCAATATTGAGGAGCTGGGGACTGAGACAATGCAGGCCCGCCTTTCTTAGACTCCAAATGCTGGAAACTGATAGTGTCTGTTATTTTGTGAGTAACTTTTTAAAATGCATCATGAAGCATAGGAAAAATTTATAAATGTCCTCATTTACGAAATTTTGAGTTGATTTCTGATGAAATTTATGATAACCAATTCTTTTTTATTTTTATCACTTTTTTGTACGATTTTAATGAAACTGTGTGTTTCTCCTGTTTTATTCATGTAAAACTGTATCGTGTGAATTGTCTCTTTTATGGCTTTTCCTCTGCGAATAAGCCGAATAAAGAAGTTTATTATTATTATTATATGTGGAGCTGACACTTTGGTCAATAGTAAGGATAGTACGTCAGGATCATTTCCTGTTTCATAAAAGTTTTTATGTTTCACACCATTCTACACTGAATGATTAGAATGCAGCTTTTAATCTAATGTCTAAACGGTTTAATTTATTTTTGTTCATTAGTGTAGCTGCACTTCATGTGTTTTTCCCAGAGTGAATGGGCGCAGTGACGTAGCACATACTATAATTGTTTCAAGTAAAAATGGGGTTTATGTGGGCGCAGCGTTACGCTGCACTGTCTGAGTGTGTGCTCATAGTATGCAGACGAAGAGTAGATATAACAAGTATTGGCAAAGCCAAAAGCTGTCCCCTCTGGGAGATTTTGACTTTGGCAGCCAATTGGGGGGTAGCTAATGGGGGAAGATGGTTGGATACCTGAATGACTTGAAAAAAGCACTTGAAAGTAGACAGTGCTGACTGCGTCATAGTGCTTTTAGGTCCAGATTGCAGAGACAGGAATAGTGGGATGGGGTGAGGAAGGAGGAATAAAAAGAGTACCAGGGAGGGAAATGAGACAGTGGGAAGGAGGGAAAAAGCAAGCAAGAGGACAAAAGGAGAGAAGGAGAGAAAGAACATGAACCACACATATATTTGCAAAGCTGTTTTTGATGAGGATTTGCCATGAGTTCCTGCATTTTACTAGCTTAGTGCCCTTCCATTTCTGGAGCTTAACAACAATTGTAAGCTCTTAATAGGGTTTCTTGCTGCTCAAATGGGTTAAATTTCTTGTATTTATATATTTCCCTCTTCTTTATTTTATGATTTTACTCACAAGAAAGTGTCACTCATAGTCGTTGAATGTCATTCATAAATACAATGAAATTCTGAAAATGTCACACATAAGCATTCTGAAACCTTGGCAGCTATGATGCCAGGGTGAGGCTGCAACATTTCTCCTTGCTGTCCCCCCTCCTCCGTCTCCTCTGAGGCTTGCATTATCTGGAGCTGGAGAGATACGGGGCTTGCTTTCTGCCCGAGTGCTTGGGCCTCTCTACCTTCACTGTGGCTGCCCAGGGCCGGAAATAGAGTTGCAGCTTGTATCCAGAATGGAACTAGAGGAAGTTGTGCTCCCCCTTGACGCAGGCTGCGCCTGTGCGGGGACTCTATTATTGGAGGACTGTTGTCACCTGGATGTAGGGTGACCAACTGGCATGGGTGCAAATATAGGACGGTGAGTGTAAAAATTCAGGACAAAAATTCAAGATGGGAGGTCAGAATTCAGGACAAAACTTCTGGACAAAAGGTAAGTTTTACAGACCCATCAGAGGAGGTTGTGCAATAGTATGTAAGTAAGTAAATAGACACCCATTTAAGCACTAGTCAAAGTAAGTTTATATTAGGTTGAAACAATCGTGTACTTCACAGGTTTTCAGTATGCACGCAGCTTTGATCAACTGTGCAAGTCTTTTTGTGGTATTTCATATGATAATAATCTATATATATATTACCTACTGGCGGTCGCCAGTAGGTATATATAGTTAGGATTTTTTCCCTATGGGTTTTTTGAAAATTCTATGTATAATAACTTTGGTGTTTGTGGACGGAATTGGCTGAAATTTTCAGGAAAATGGCACATTTTGTTTCTGAGCAGCCCCTGAAAATTTGGGGGGGTTTCGTCAAGGGGGGGCCGAGAAAAAAGGGGGGTCCCAAAACGTGTTTTTAACATTGATTTTTCCATAGGGCGGTTAGCCTCACTTTTAGCCCGAACGGCTGAATAGATTTGCACGAAACTTGGCAAAATTGTAGGGACTGGTAGCCCGATGTGCCTTTTGTAGGTCTCAATATATGTGCTCCAGTGGATTTTGAGAAATTAACGTTTAAAAAAAGATATATATCTGTAGCAGCGGACCGGGCAGCGCTCCAGGACGCGTACCTTTCGCGCAACGGAGCTTTGTGAAGCGAAGCTGATTGGTTCTCTGGCGTCTGTCAACATTCCAAAAAGTCCGTAGCTGCCGCCATCTTGTCTCTCGGTAGGATCGAGAGACAAGAGGAGGCCAAAACAAAGGGGCAAATAACCATAAGGGGGCATAGTAGATCCTCCCTGACCCCCTAGGTTTAATGTGGAGGCTTTAAAACGGCCCCGCGGGGCAAAAAAAAATAATTTTTTTTTTGTTTTTTTGCGTGGGTAGCGCCCGGTCCGGGAACCGGGAAGCTTTCTGGGCAGCGTACTGCAATGAAAAATGAATGATAGACTTTTATTTTTTAAGGATTGTTTATTGTGTTTAATAATTTATTAAACTTTCTAACGCGGCGCGTCATATGACGCATTACGCGACAACGCAGGTCCAGAATATAGTGAAAATGTCTCCACCAACCAGCGGACGGCACACAACCCCTTTCAGCAGGCTAAATAGTTCTGTTAAATGACAACAGAAGGGACAGGCAACAAGAACCATCAGTCAAAGAGGGGAGGGCAAGTTCTTCTCTACCGGGTCACGTTGGAGCGCTACCGGAACTGATCGAATTGGTAGTCTACAGTGTTTCTGGATGTTTCAGACTGAAGCTGGCGTTAGCATGAGAGCACCACCATTTCGTAGCTCCGTCGTGGCCATTCCACGAGCAATCATGCTAGGCGCTCCCCACCAGAAGCCTGCGGGAGTCGGGGGCCCCCCAAGACTTTTGTAGAATCTTCAAGGATGAGGGGACGCTTTCGAGAATGGAGCCCAAGCTCTAGCAGACAAGCGTCCGAGTTCCAAGGTGTCGCAGGCCCATTTTAGTGGACCACGCCCAAATCTGAAGAGATGGCCGCCATTTTGAGAGTCCTGTGGCAGCCGCCTATCGCTGCGCCGCAAGAGCGGGAGCAACTCAAGTACATGGTGAGCGAGACGCTGTAGTCGAAAGAGCGGGCGGTAAACAGCTGAATAGCGGAAGAGGCACAGTGTAGCAAAAGCGGGCTGAATGGCAAATGAAACGGAAAAGGGGTGCCCCACTACAGCGTGTCTTTAGGTGAAACGGATTGTGGGACAAGGTGAAGAATGGAAGAGTCACCAAAAGGAAAAAAGTTCCGCTTGACCCCGGGAGCCGGCCACCTATGTCGGGGGCGATCTCAGGCCACACCAGGGCAACACGACTTGGGGAGGGGGCCGGAGCCAAGCGCCCCCTCCGAGTCCGCGACATGACACCGTCCCTCGGGGGCCTCCGTCAAGCGGTTCAGGGTGGCACCGCATCACAACAGCCCCCACTTACTTTAAGAATAGTGAAGATGAAGCAATTGCAAATAGGCTTCAGACAATGTTACAAGCACTCCTCAAAACTTTGAACTTTCAGAGTGCATGAGTTGGGACAGCGAGGGGTGATTTGGTTTCTCGGATTTGGTTTCTCGGACTGTTTTTCTGGTCTCTCACCACTGGCATAGTTTAACGTTTTCTTGTTTCTAGGACATTAATAGGTTTTATCATTACGTTATGTTATCGTTTCTTTGTTTGTTGTTTAATAAAAGTTCATGTTCATCAGTGGCCTACTGATTTTCGTTTTCCTATTTTTTTCTTTCCAGGTTGTTTCATGGTAAAGTTTCTGTTAACAGGATACAGTGATCACTTCGTTATTATTGCATATGTCCTTTTCACTAGGGGTGCTCTCTGGTCGGGCCAGATGACGTATCTCTAGTAAATGGTCCGGGTGAAAAAGGTGCATCAATCAGTGGGGAGTAGATAGGCATGACAGATTACAACGGGGGAGAAAGGTCCGCATTACGTACCCTTTCACTACTTGCAAAGATTTTCCTACGTTTATATGCAAACAGGGAATACCTCCAAAAATAACTAATTCCCAAACAGTCAATGTTCGGACAATCAATCAATCAATGAGGAATGAAATAGGTACGACGTGTTAAAGGCTTGCGTTACCTACCCTTCACTATCTGCAAAGGGAGAGAGAATATTTCTATTCTTCCTCGTTTGCAGGTAGAGAAGATCCTTAAGAGAATTAACTTCGAACAATTCAATGCTCGATTGATACAATCAACAAGGGGTACTGTGAACACAAATGAACGCCGCTTATGTACATACGCATTGCTATTTTCAACAGGTTGTTCCTAATGTTTCTATTTTAGCGAGGTCAAAAAGAGATCCCATTAGTGGCCTACTGATTTTGCTCGATTCCTTTTGTTTTTTTACACGATTTTTCGCTATCTGCAAAGACTAAACAGAGTATTGCGACTCTGTGCTTGTTTGTAAATAGAGAATGAACCAAAGAGAACAATCAATCAAATGGAGAGAGAAGCAGGCACGACGTATTACAAAGGGGGCAAAGGGCTGCGTTAACTACCCTTCACTATCTGCAAAGAGAGAGTACTCCTAATAGAAATGAGGGGTGGGGGGCAGTATTCAAAGCAGATCAGTGTGCATAAACACGAAAATGTTTTTACTTACCACGTACTTGACATTCGACAGCTTATGATATTTGCTATTAAAAAACCATTGAAATTCACTGAAAAAACCATAGGTTATAGACTATATATAGTTAGGAATTAGCATTTACAAAACCTTGAAAATTCACTGAAAAAACCATAGGTTATACACCATATATAGTTAGGAATTAGCATTTAAAAAACCTTATTTTACTCACACAAAACCATTGAAATTCCATATATAGTTAGTTGCACTAACTATATATCGCGCACCCGCAATCCACTGCTGATCATGTCACATATTACATCATTCATGACATGGTCAGTGACATCACTGATGACATCACTGATGACATCTCAAATGACATCACTGATGACATCACTGATGACATCTCATTTGACATCATTCTTGTGCTAATACGATAAACCTCTTCAGACTCTAATATAACCTTAGATACACTCAGTGTAAACAGACACTCACACACTGCCACTCATCCATGGAGTTACTCACACACCCAGTCAGTCATGCAAAGAAACAATCTCACCTCCATTTCTTCAACTATACAGTTAAACACACCTTACTTATTGAAACATATACTAACACATATTTACTCTCTTATACAATCCCTGATACAAGTTCACAATGATCGATACAACCACTCACTCATTCAGTGGCTCTCATGCACAGTTATTTATATATGCCAACTCTCACATGTACTGTGTTTTACATATGTACTTACTATGACATGTAGCATTGAGATATCCATTCACTCATCAATACACTCATGCACACAGTCAACTGCCCATGTAGCTGTTTCCACATGCACTCTTGAACTCATACACCTAGTGAATAAACTGCTCACACATCTATGCATAGAGTCACACACCTTCCAGCCACCCCCACACAAACTCAATCTCCCATAGAAATACTTGGGCAACCAATTAATAACACATATAGCCTCTCGTATAGCTAATGATCAACACATGCAGCAGTTTACAGAACAACAGACATAATGATGCACAAATTAAGACAGTTTAGTCACTAACCCATGCATTCAGTGAGACACATTTAATCACTCACTCATACAGTCAGTCATGCACCTACTAAATCCTTCATCCAGACACTTATACATCCACTCAAGACATATTTTAACTTTACAGAAAAATACAGTCACTGCATGTTGTCATCAGTGATGTCATTTGAGATGTCATCAGTGATGTCATCAGTGATGTCACTGACCATGTCATGAATGATGTAATATGTGACATGATCAGCAGTGGATTGCGGGTGCGCGATATATAGTTAGTGCAACTAACTATATATGGAATTTCAATGGTTTTGTGTGAGTAAAATAAGGTTTTTTAAATGCTAATTCCTAACTATATATGGTGTATAACCTATGGTTTTTTCAGTGAATTTTCAAGGTTTTGTAAATGCTAATTCCTAACTATATATAGTCTATAACCTATGGTTTTTTCAGTGAATATATATATATATATATAGATATATATATATGGTTACAGCACTGGGTTGTCCAGTCTGATATTTTGTTTACAATTCATGGTCCTGAGCAGGCATGTTTGGTGAGAGAAATGGTCGGGAAGATCTGCTCTGATAGACATTGTGAGATGTAAAGTGGCACGCATAAAATGCAGCTAATCCAGATCCAAACATATTCAACCATTTGCAAACCTATCCATCGTGTATCCTTCCATCCATCATTTCACTCATCCATCCCTCCAGCACCCTTTTACTCATCCATCCCTTATCCATCCATCCACCCTTTAACCTTATCCATCCACTCTTCCACCCATCCATCCATCTACTCATCCATCCAGCCATTTACCCTTTCACCCATCCAGCCACCCTTTCACTTACACATCCATCCAGCGAGTCACTCATCCTTCCACACATTCAACCTTTCAGTCATCCACACATCCATCCTCCCTTTCTCTCTCCATCGACCCTTTCACTTAGCCATCCATCCTTCCTTCCATCCACCCAGCCATCCATCTACTCATCCACTCATGAATCCATCCATTGACTCTATCACTCATCCATCCTTTCAATCATCCTTCCATCTTTTCTCTCATCCATCCACCCTTTCACTCCTTCACTCATCTATCCAACCTTTTGCCCATGTACCCTCCCTTTCACACACTCATCCATCCTTACATCCACCCTTTCACACATCTGTTCATCTGTCCATCCATTTACCCTTTCACTTATCAATTCATCAATCAATCCTTCCATCATTTCACTCATCCATCCACTCATTCTTTCTCTCATACATCAATCAATCAATCAATACACTTGTAGAGCGCGCTACTCACCCATGAGGGTCTCAAGGTGCTGGGGGGGGGGATGGGGGGGAGTGCCGCTACTGCTCGAAGAGCCAGGTCTTGAGGTGTTTCCTGAATGTGAGGTGGTCCTGGGTCAGTCGTAGGTGGGCGGGGAGGGAGTTCCACGTCTTGGCCGCCAGGTATGAGAATGATCTTCCTCCGGCGGTGGTTCTGCGGATCCGTGGGACGGTGGCGAGGGCGAGGCTGGCGGAGTGGAGTTTGCTTGTTGGAGTGTAGAACGTGAGGTGGTTGTTGAGGTATTTGGGACCTATGCCATGGAGCGCTTTGTGTGCGTGGGTTCGGATCCTGAACGTGATCCTTTTGTTGACGGGGAGCCAGTGCAGGTCTCTCAGGTGGGCTGATATGTGACTGTGGCGGGGGATGTCGAGGATGAGTCGTGCGGATGCGTTCTGTTTGGAGTCTTTTCTGAAGTTTGATTGTGGTTCCTGTGTATAGGGCGTTCCCGTAGTCTAGTCGGCTGGTGACAAGGGCCTGGGTGACCATCTTTCTAGTTCCGGTAGGGATCCACCGGAAGATCTTACGGAGCATGCGCAGGGTGTTGAAGCATAAAGATGAGATGGCGTTGACTTGCTTGGTCATCGTGAGAGAGGAGTCCAGGATGAATCCCAGGTTGCGTGCGTGGTCAGTGGGTGTCGGTGCGGTGCCCAGTTCTGTGGGCCACCAGGAGTTGTCCCAGGCGGATGGGGATGGTCCGAGAATGAGGACCTCCGTCTTGTCAGAGTTCAGTTTCAGACGTTTGAGTTTCATCCATTCAGCGACGTTTTTCATTCCTTCCTGGAGGTTGAGTTTGGCGGTGGCTGGGTCTTTGGTGGGGGAGAGTATCAGCTGGGTGTCGGCGGCGTATGAGATGATGTTGAGGTTGTGTTTGCTTGCGATGGTGGCGAGGGGGCTCATGTAGATATTGAAGAGGGTTGGGCTGAGCGATGAGCCTTGGGGTACGCCGCAGATGATCTCGCTGGCCGAGGAGAAGCGTGGCTCAGTGGTTAGAGGCGGCAGACCCGGAAGCTGAGATCAGCCGTGGACCAGGGTTCGATTCCCCACCTCGGCGGGTCTCGGGCTCAAAAATTCCACGGACTCAACAATTCTCGCTCCGGTGCCTACTTGACTCACGGGGTCACACTCTGCGACTCTGGGCAATAGCTTGCTTAATCTCCACTACGGCCCCTCGCGGCAGGATGCCTGGCTTTCACCTTGTGAATACCCTGCCGGGGTATCTCACAGGGGAATACCAGGATGGGTTCCCTAAGCAAGCGCCTTGAGACCCCTGGGTGATTAGTGCGCTATATAAATCGAAACACACACACACACACACACACACGCCGCGGAGCAGAAGGGAGGGAGGTGGACTCTCTGGTTTCTGTCTGAGAGGAACGAGGTGATCCAGTCCAGGGCTTTGCCTTGGATCCCGGCGTTGTGGAGGCGGGTTGTTAGGGTGCGATGGCAGACTGTATCAAAGGCGGCTGAGAGGTCTAGGAGGATGAGGACAGTGGTTTCCCCGTTGTCGAGTAGGGTCCTGATGTCGTCGGTGGCTGCGATGAGGGCGGTATCGGTGCAGTGGTTGGCTCGAAATCCGGACTAGGATGGGTCGAGGGATCCATTGGCCTCGAGGAATGCGGTCAGCTGTTTATTAGCGATCTTCTCAATCACTTTCGCCGGGAAGGGGAGAAGAGAGATGAGGCGGAGGTTTTTGAGGTCTTTAGGGTCCGCTGTGGGTTTCTTCAGTAGGGCGTTGATCTCTGCGTGCTTCCAGCTCTCATTCACCCTTTCATTCATCCATTCACCCTTTCACTAATCCATTCAGCCACTCACCCATCCCCTCACTTACTCTCTCACCCACCTTTACACATTAATTGTGAGCTGAACCTTCGTCTGCAGAGTTCCAGACAGAAGAGACCCATCAGGAACTCACCGCTCGCTGTAGTTCCTAAAGCAAAGGGAGGGGCTCAAGATGCCCCTGCACATAGGCAATCTGAAACCTTGGAAGTCATGCATGATGCACAGTGCCTAGACGTGAGGTGACTATGGCATGGTGTTGTTTCCAGGGCTTTAAGTGAAATTACAAAACTGGGGGGGCTCTCCAAAGGGGGTGTTCGATGTAATTAAGGATGTAGCTTAAAACACCTAAGCTAACAATCTGTGCTTAGTATAGTGTACCGCCCGACTGGTATTTTGCTGCTTCTGTCATTGCATTCAGATAGATTATACAGCAAGTAATGTTACACCTACAACAAGCCAGAACTATAGGCTTTGTCAATGGTTGTTAGTTGCATAAAATAAAAAAGCAGCAACCATGGCTTCGTTGAATATAGTATTGAAAATGCATCCGTTCTAAAATGGTGATACTGTGAAAGAACTATAACCCTTTTTTTTACTTCTTTCACCGTCTTATTTTGATTAACTGGATTATCTTGTAGCAGCTTGTGTGTTATCCTACATTTCTTCCTTCTGACAGGATGCCCGAGGCTGGAGGAGGCCCACTCTGACTTTACTAGCCAGACTGGCCCATTGTCATTCTGTATGTGGCAATCAGCCGCATACAGAATGACAATGGGCGGGGTGGGGCTGCTCAGAGGAGTACGAGGCGGGCCCCATCAGGGAGGTGAGGCTTCTGGCAGGGGAACAGTGCTGTTCCCCAAAGGCCGAAAGGCCAAAATTACGGACAAAAGGCGTCCGTAAAAGGGATCATCACAGACAACGGACGTGAGGTCCCAATTACGGACGGTGCAGGAAACAGAGGCAGGAAATGACGGACCTGGAAACCCGTATCCAGGACGGGAAGGCAGCCTACTCCGCAACTGGCTCCTTTTCGGTGCTGTTAGATTCCCTCCATCAACAAGAGGTACTCCAAAAATTACTCCTTGGTAATCCCTGGAATGCTTGGCTTGCAACTTAGAGCTGTATATATCAAAGGGGAGACAAAACTAGCAAGACTCTCCAATGGCTTTGCATCACTGTGTTGGGCTGTGCTCTACCTGTTCTGCCTTCTGTGCAAATTGAACTTCTGTCCCAACTTCCTCAAATGGATACGACTACTGTACTCTGATTTCCAAGCACATGTTTGTGTGGGGAATTCGGTATCTACTCAATTCTCGCTACATAGAGGTACGAGGCAGGGTTGTCGACTGTTGCCATTGCTTTATGCGATAGCAATCAAACCTTTAGCAGTGTGACTGAGGGTGGACACCTTGGTTAGGGGTCTAGAGTGGGTTCCAGGGGTTTCAGATCGGATTGCATTGTACTAAGACTATGTTGTCTTCTTTCTTGATGATCCTCCGGAATCAGGTCACCGCGTGCTATGGATTCTGGGCGTATTTGGGGCCTTTTCTGGGCTTACAATTAACAGAGCCAAATCTGTGGTCTACCCTATAGTGAGCCCTCCTTCGGACCTCCAGAGGGGAGACGGCATGCCAGTCCTTCAGGATGGCTTCCTTTATTTGTGAGTATATGTTACTGATGACCCCGACCTGGGCTCACAACACCCAGCCTCACCTTATGATCACTGGAGGGAGGCCAGTGCATCCTGTTGTTGAAAGTCAATTGCCTCACAGTTTTGGAAAAAATTGCACAGGGTTTACTGGAGAAGCGTGGCTCAGTGGTTAGAGGCGGCAGACCCGGAAGCTGAGATCAGCCGTGGACCAGGGTTCGATTCCCCGCCTCGGCGGGTCTCGGGCTCAAAAATTCCATGGACTCGACAATTCTCGCTCCGGTGCCTACTCGACTCACGGGGTCACACTCTGCAACTCTGGGCAATAGCTTACTTAATCTCCACTATGGCCCCTCGCGGCGGGATGCCTGGCTTTCACCTTGTGAATACCCTGCCGGGGTATCTCACAGGGGAATACCAGGACGGGTTCCCTAAGCAAGCGCCTTGAGACCCCTGGGTGATTTGTGCGCTATATAAATCGAAATACAATACAATACAATACAATACTTCACGCGGGTGAAGATTTGGAGAATGGGAGTGGAGGCTGCACCGCCATGCTTGAACTGCTTGACACAACCGAGGTACCTGCTCCGCATTATTTGCTTGTGTGGCCCCTTTTTAGGAGGGGCTTTTACCGTGCCTAGACCTGGTGTTGGGGTTGACTTTGACCTGGGATCCCAAGCTGGTTATTCTCCATGTCGCTGAGGAGATAGACTCCGACAGATACCACACCGCGCTGCTATAGCTGGGCTTGGTGTTGGCAAAGAGGCACATTACCAGGGCCTGGACAGACTGCAGCTCTCCACTGGAGAACGGGAATGGACCGCTGCAGGAGTCTGACTAAACCCTTTGATAAAGCCCGGGGCTGCCCTCTCAAACACTATAAAATATTGACGGCATGGTGTCAGGACTGCAGTATTAACCTCTAGAGAGCTGAAAACCCTCGCACCGCCATGAATGAGGAAATTTGGATATACACGACCAAGGACTGAGATGGAGCAACAAGGGGGCAGGTGGCACAAGATGGCAGGCATAAGGTGAGGATTGGCCGGTCCGTGCGAGAGAGAGGAAATATGTTCAGTGATGATATGCTGCAAGGTTTAGGGCAATGTCCCAGTTGATCATACACTTACAGAGCTGCAATTTCAGTTGTGTGGTTGTCTGGTTCTTCAAATCTTTTTAAAACCAATAAAAAGTTGTTGTAAAAAAAATATCTTTCCACATTCTTTCAAGACAAAATAACTCAAATTCATTCCGAATTTTGTAAACAATCTCCTCTTGAAAATGTATCCATTTTTGGCCTTCTGTCGGTTTTTAGGATCAGTTCATTACTTTCTGATTTCACAGCTCTATTCGGCGAGGATGTCATGACATCTCTCACTTACTATAAATCTGGATTCCCTTTGGGTCCTTGCACCCCAATTTCTTTTCCTTAAGAATTGATACCATGTGCCCTGTTCGCACTGATTTATGTAACTCATCTTTGCAGCAGCCACGGTCCTTGCAATCAGGAAGCATGCACTGTTGGGTCCCCAATATCTTCTACCAACCTACCTCCTTATTATCTCTCCCCATAAAAATTGTAGCCTATCTTGAATCAAATACATTGCTAAACTTTTGTTTTCACCTACAGTATAAAACAGAACCGGCTCAGCTGGCCATTTCTGAGGACCTTAAAGCCAAATTGGACCAGGGAGGCTCTGCCGCTCTAGTCGTACTAGATCTATCTGCGGTCTTTGACACAGTCTCTCATTCCAGCATCTTCACATGCATTTTTAGTAATGGGATGTGTAACTCAACCCTGAGATGGCTGTGCACTTGTCTAACAGGATCCAAATCGTTTTGATGCCTCCTTTTCGTTCATCTGCTTATCCTATCTCTTACAGTGATCCTCAGGGCTGCTCTATCAGCACGACCCTTTTGACATCTACACTACACACTACTCTTTTAGCATACTTAGTCATCAGTAGCCAACTGGATGAAAACTGTCTTTAGATGAACATTAATAATGCTGAAGTTTTCCTGTTTGGCAAACCATCCCTTGTTTGGTCTTCATCTTAGCAGCCATCTGAGCTGAGATTCATCCCTGCTACCACTCCAAGGAATCACAGTTTCCTTTTTGATTGCAATCTGACCTTCTATGCTGAATTCATTCAAGTCACGTCTACCTGATTTTTATTTCTCAGGATGTTGATTCAGGTTCTCAAGATCAACATCCCTAGGAAAAACGTTGGTCCAATTATTAATGACTTCTCTGCTTCATTATGGTCATTCCCTTTACTTGGCCATCTTAGGCTACCTTTCTCATTATCTCCAGGCTTCTCAAAATGTAATATCCCCTCGACCCTCAGTATCCTGACATCCTAAGAACCTTAAATGGCCCCCTATTCGCAAACATACCATTGTCATAGTCACTAGGAAGAATTGAAGGAATAATGAGATGAAAAGATATACAATTGGTTGCCAGCCACTTGTCAGCCACTTGCCAGCTACTTGCTGATCTGTGGCTGGCAAAGGGTTCTGGCTTCCTTGGTTGATGATTCTCTAATGTGGAAGGTGCTCAATTAATGCAATCCACTCTCTCGACTTATCTTCAAGTTTGAAGACAGGCAATTCGTGGCCAGGACGTAGTCTTTAGGATCAATGTTTACAATTCAGAAGTGAGTCGGTGATGTAATTGCTTTCCGCCCCGTCCGCGCTCGCTGTGGTCAAAGCCAGGACGTTGATCCTAAAGACTACGCCTTGCACACCAATTGCTTGTCTTCAACCTTGAAGATAAGTCGAGTGAGTGGATTGCATTAATTGAGCACCTTCCACATTAGAGAATCATCAACCAAGGGAGCCAGAACCCTTTGCCAGCCACATATCAGCAAGTGGTTTGGAGAGAAAGATAACAGTGGAAGATTCCCAAACGGACAGCACCTAGTCAAAAAATTCTCCAAAAAGTTTTTTTCTTTTTGGCCCACCCTCCAGTATCTGGGGCAGTCTGTGTGCACACTTCAAAACACCCACCGTTACAATGTAGGTTCAAAACATGAACTATGAAAAGCTTGTTTTTAAAAAAAGGTCAAGGTGCACCACTTCAACGTTTTTAGAAACTGTTAAGTCTGATAAAGTCAGCAGAAATGATCACATCAGCTATTTCTTGTAATCTTGACAGTTCTTTATTCAGGTCAGTTGAAAAGAAAAACTATACACAGGATCTACAGCCGACGCGTTTCGTCCTCAAGGGACTTCTTCAGGGCAATATAGTCACTAAAGATGATGTTCTTGGGTCTTCTCTCGTTGTTAAAGAGTATGTAGAAGTATTCATAAAATTGAGCTGTTGTACAAGTGGTATCCCGTTTTTCAGACAAATAATCATTGAGGATTCTCTTCCGGCAAATCAATTCTTATTGATAGGCGGTGTATGTCTATTCATGGTCAAGTTCAACCGAATCACATACGTGATAAGCAAAGTTTCAGTATTATATGTACAAGCCACATCAAAATGAAGATAATAATCCAATGATAATGGAACCAGGGTAGAGAGAGTAGAAAGGGAATTCCGTCTGTCGTCTACTCTTGTTTTCTTGTTGGCGAAGGAATATATAGTGATTCTATTGCTTAGACACTCTTGATAAAGTGAACTGCAGCATCCCCTGGTTCCTACGTGGCCTGGTTAACTCAGCGTGCAAACCGACGTCCTCCTCCGTCAAGTACCGACGTCAAGATTTGTTGTTGCTGTGGAGTTTTTGGTGTGGCATGTTCAGTGAAGTACATAATGGTAAGATGCACGTCTGCTCGGATGTACACTACCTAGAGCAGTCAATGGAAGGTCACTGCCACAAGTCACTGCAGTAAGTACATCTGATGTATACACGATATACCCTGTTGGAAGTCTTCTCCATTAATCCTGGGAGTGTGGTCAAGGGATGGGAAGCGAGGCTTCAAAACAAATTGAAGTTCAGTATGATTCCTTTTATTTTTGTTTACTTACACTTGTTGCCTTCTTACACCTCTCCGCACTTCTCACACCCTTCATTTGATCACCCACCATGTTATCGGGGGAGGGGAGGAACATAGGTTATAAAATGGTGCAGTACAATGGGAAAATAGAAAAAAAGAACAAAAAAAGGCTTAGAAGTGAGGCTGACGATGCTAACATATTAGTTAATTGTGGCCCTAGTTATATGTATATTGAGACGTCTGTATTCTGTTGCATTCTATAGTGCCCACATCATATAACAGTAATCTTCTCTACACTGAACCCTATTTTTCTTCGTTACAGTCCCAACACTGTGAGTGGCGAGCCTATGGCTGAAAAACGCTCCACTGTCTCCACTTTTTGTAAACTTTCCCTTCCCATCAGGCAGGGTACAAATAATTGCATCACTGCATGTGTCATTCATGTACCGTAAAAGTACCCATAGAACTGACACCGTACGGGGTAGGACGGCTATCACAAGAAAGAACAACATCAGCATGATGAAATATGAGGCTGTAGAAAAGCTCATAATTGAATACTACACCCATTATAACTTATTGGGCAACATATTCAGAGTGTTTAAACAGATGTGAACCTTGGAACTGCAGGACCAAAAGTAGCCGAAGTCTCTCCCAGCTGGAATCTATAACGAACAATACACATGGTTAGGAAGTGTAAGGTCCTTTGCCTGGGCCTTAGCAGAGCATTGGTCACGTGGGTGTCTCTGTGGTGGGTACTGTCTTTTACCACTGGTGTCCAGAGCCTCAGCTGCTGTTGCTATAAACACCAGAGAGAAAAGAGGTTCTACAATGGTCCCACGCCTGCCTCTTGGTAAGCACTCAAAACACATAAACGGCATGATGCTGTCTTAATGTGCTTAGGGAATTGTCTCCCTAGCCCTAGTTATGTTTCCCTACCTACCTACTGCTAGTACCCCGACCAAAAAAGGCCAATTGCAAGAATTGGACAAGGTGGGCTCACTCATGTAATGTGACACGCTGCATCATTGGCTACCTCGTCCAACCCTGGTGAGATGGTACTACCAGAGCGGACTCAACTTCAGGGGGGGCTAACTAGAGGGAGTTGTTACAAATAAAAAAATAAAAAAATAAAAATTCTGGATAAAATAATTTGATCCAGTTTATGTCTAAAAAATCCCTAGGGTATACCCCAAAATATCATTTATTCAGGTGGTACAAGTAGGCGTAAGTAAAAATACCATAAGGTAGTCTCAGAGGACGTACGTGGTTGCTATGACCCTTATGTACCTCTGGGCTGCTATTGCAGTGCAACTGGATTACCAAGTTACTTCCTTTGTACACTTGACTGTCCAAGAGTAATGACTTGAGCAGTCAGCTCTTACTTCAGAAGGTGCTAGAGGGTTTCAAACTCAGACATTGTACGACGCAAGTGAATTCAAAGTCCATTCTGACACATAAGTTAACAAAATGTAGATCTTTTGTTTATAGGAAGGAAAGTAGAGCAGTTAAAATAAGAAATAAACTTCTGTGGGAGAGAAAAGACCCCAAACAACTGCAGCCCTTGCATTGTAAGAAGTTTTAAAATAAATACTATAGGAAACTATGGAAAAAGTGTAGCCTACATGAGAAAAGGTTTGGTCATATTTGTCTACTCTTTTGCCCTTGCAGGTCTCTAGTCATTACTATGGTCTGTGATTACAGTGTTTAGTCAGTGATACAGAGGCGAGAGTTAGGATACCATAATGTATCAAGCTTGCCATGAAATGGTTGTACTCTTCCCCCTTTTTTTTCAGAAGCTCTGCCTGCATGGTTGGTCAGCCCATGAGTTTGAGCCAACTTAGTTGGCAAAGACTCCACAAAATAGCCCTAAAAATTCCCACCTCAGTTTGATGACACTAAATCCACTAAAGGAACATTCCAAAAACTACACAAACTCACTGTCCAAAATGAAATTATGTCCAGGTCGAAGATTTCATGGAGCCATGGCCTATTTCCCTAAAGTTAAGACCATGCTAGCCTGCTGGGACAACTGAGTCCTTCAACTCGGATTAACCCTCAGAGGACATCTCTCCATATCCCAAACTACCTTGCAGGGATCTCAATGATGGGCGTGTATCATCTGGTGCGGCGGATAAACGTACATTACGGTTGAATGCTGTGCAGGTCGCCATGTTGATGAAATCCACTTGGCCCCCAAAACATTATCCCTGCGCATCAAGAATATTTTTACATTTTCCTGCGATGAACCCCCATACCTCTTATTTAGATCATGTGCTGGACAAGTCAGTGGTGATAACCAGTAGTAAATATTGAAGGCCTACCAATACTGTGATCTCATAGCTAGCTGAGGCTCTACCAAGAGAATCCCAGGTTCCCTGTTCCTAAATGTTAATGTTAAGTTGTATTTATAAAGCACTAATCACCAAAGGTCTCTAAGTGCTACAACAAGGATCAGACTGTCCGAAATTCTTTTACGCCACTGAACTCAACATGAGACAGCATAAGAATGGCCAAACGCCTCAGTGAACAGCATCGTCTTGAGTCTCCTCTGGAACAGAAGCAATCTGGCTTCCTTATGCATACCATCCGGTAGCTTGTACCAGATCTGAGGGATGGACACTGAAAAGGCCCGGCCTCCAAAAGTGGCCCTGTTGAAGTGAGGGCAAGCAAGGAGGCTGGCCTGTGATGAGCGAAGGTGACGTCCTGGCTCATAGGGCTTCAGACGATCTTTGATAAATTTAGGAGCTTCACCAAACAGTGATTTATGTGCAATGCACAGACCCTTGAAGATTACCCTTTGCTTGATAGATAACCAGTGCAACTGATGCAACAAGGGGGTGGCATGCGCTCTTCGAGGCAGTTTGTAGATTAGCCTCGCTGCGTCATTCATAACCACTTGGAGTTTCCCCAAGAGTTTACCAGGGAGACCAATGTAGACTGCATTTCCATAATCAAGGTGAGATAAAATTAATGCAGTTACCACCGCCAGCATGGTAGCGGGGACAACAAGATTGTCAGTTTCCGGAGTTGTCACATCAGTCCGAAGCAGCTACCCACTACAGCAGACACCTGGGTCTTTAGAGTCAGTCCAGTGTTCAAGCTGATGCCCAGACTCTTCACGGCTGGCACGGGTGTAGGGGTAGTGCCCAGCTCTTGAGGTCAGAAAAGGCTGTACCCAGGGGAAATTCCAGAGGAGAGAACCAAGACTTCGGTTTTGTCTGGGTTCACCTTCAAGGAGTTAGAGGTCATCCAGTTCATGGTGTACCAGAGAATATTCTGGACTTTGCGTTGTGACTCCAGGGAGTTGTCAATACGCACTATTAGCTGAGTGTCATCCGCGTAGTTGAACACCTGACAATCTGCTTTTGCCAAAGCCTCAATCAGGGGTTGAAGGTAAATGTTGAAAAGCAAGGGGGACAGCGCCGAATCCTGCGGGACCCCCCAGCGCAGATTACCCGGCCTGGACATGTGGTCTCCTAATTGGACCCTCTGAGAACGATTCTCCAAGAAGGAAGTGATCCACTGGAGGACTGTGCCTGTGACTCCCAGCCGCCGGATACGGGCAAGTAGCTGCTCGTGGTTCACCATATCAAAGGCGGCTGAGAGATCCAGTAAGATTAGCTCTGAGAGAGTCTTCTTATCGGCTGCTAGTCGCAGATCATCCAGTACTGAGAGCATCACTAAATCAGGGCAGTTATGAGCCCTGAACCCCGCTTGTCGATTATGTAACAGTCGATGTTGTTCAACATAAGACGAGAGAGCTCTAAGTACATGTTGTTCAAGCACTTTGGCCAGGAATGGGATCTAGGATATAGGGCGAAAGTTTTTCAGGTTCCTAATATCTGCCCCTGCTTTTTTCAACAGTGGGATCACTATAGCTTCCTTGAATCTCTGAGGTACCGTTCCTGTTGTCTAGGAGAGATTCAGTGCAGACAACACCTCAGCCTCAAAGAAGGGAATAATCATTTTAAATACCTTCAGGGGACAGGGGTCCTCGGGTGACCCGGATTTCACTTTAGCCACGACGTGAGCTAAGTCCTGTGGTTCAAGCACAGGGAACCTGGAGAGAGGAATACCCTGTATAACATAGGTGTCCTCCTCCGCTGACAGGGGACAGGGGATAATGTGCGTATTTTTGATAACAGAAACAATATCTTCGACCTTAGTTAGGAAGAAATCCTGTATTTTATCACAGTCGGCTTGGTTGATGACCTGCCTTTGTTCGGTCAGCCGACTCAAGCTCCCTGAGTACAATGAAAATCTCTTTCTACGTATCTCTTGCCTCGCTAATTCTGGCTTCATAGTGTGCGGACTTTGTTTTAATAATGGAGGCTTTATAGAGAGCCAATTTTGTTTTATATATCTCCTTGGACTCTAGATCGTGGGATTTCCGCCATAATCGCTCAGATTGACGAAGAGCTTGTTTTTTCCACTCTGAGTTCTTGTGTTTACCAAGGCGCCCCTTTTGTACAATGCATTACCCTTACCCTCCGTGCAGGGATAACCTCGTCCATAGCTAGCATCACCCGATGAGAGAGTGCTTTGTATTCTGATTCCGGGTCAATGGACAAGGATCTGGGAGCTAAGGTCCTGTTCAGTGCGTCCTTCAGTTTGGCATCGTCTAGGTTGCGCCAGTTCCGTGTTACCCTCCACCCCGACGACGCATGTTTAGGGCGGCTGTCTACCAGGAGTAGGAGGGTGACCAGGGAGTGGTCAGACCAACTGCACGGTGTGCAATCATGGAGTTTAGCTTAGGACTTGGTCCAGACCAGGTCCAAGGTGTGACCCTTCTTGTGTGTGGGAGAATCCACAATTTGGTGCAATCCTAACATAGTCATAGCATCATCAAACTTACAGGACGCGCCGTCTCTAGGGGTCAGATCCCAATGATAGTTAAAGTCCCAAGGACCAGAATTTGTTGGTACCTTGAGCAGAGGTCACTCATTACTTCATACAAAAGGTCATTAAATAGACTTGTGGACCGGGGAGGGCAGTAGACCACAATCAGACAAGAGGAAGAGAGTCCGAGTTTAATCCCCAGAACTTCTGCCCCATCCAAACTCTCTTCCACTATTCTCTAAGTGGCGAATGTCCTACAACTGAGAATCGTGACACCCCTACCTCTTTTATTGCCTTGCCGATTGTAAGTCCAGGCTTTATATTCAGGGGGAAGGGAGGCCACTAAGTTCCGCCCTGACATGTCGTCTAGTTATGTCTCTGAGAGTGCCAGAATATCCAGCTTTGTCTCCTGCAGCAGTGGAAAGATATCAAGGATATGCTTAGTGAGGGACATGGTATTTAGCGTGGCAACCCTCAAGCTGGGTGAGACCTCTGAACCGGCATGTGGAAGATCCCCAGTACCAATGAATAAGTTCTCTACTTGCAGCTGCTTACTAGCTGAAGTTGGAAGGGAAGGCCTGTGGGACGTATTTTTCAGGTTTAGGAGTTCTTCCTTGGAATAAATCAACTTTTGACCAGGGCTCCTGGCCTCTGGCCACAGTCAGGCGCGAACGGGCACAGACGGGCTTGCCTTAGGCGCGTCCACTGCGCGTCCGTTGCAGCATTGATTTATCGGCACGAATGTGGCCAAAGACTAGACTGCTAACTCAATCTAGCCGGAAGTGAGCCAAAGCTTTTTCCACTCAATCAGCACAAGCTGTGGTGGACCGGAAAGCGGCTCTACGGGAAGGGATTGTGACGAAGCAACAGGTAAGTGCAAAACAATTTAAAAGTTTTAAGGCAAAGAGTTAAAAACAATTAATTGAAACAAAAGCAGCATTCAGCAAGTGTTAAGCTTTACAACAGTGCCAGTGTGTAAAGAAGAGTTCATATGATCAAAGTCATAAAATCACGATTAAAATAGCAATGCTAAATTACTCTCCAAGAATCTAGTCAATTAGTTTACCAGGGACCTGGAAGTTGACTATTCACAGCATTGGACACAGTTTAGGAGTGACCAGTTACTAGTTAAACTGGTAACAAAGTCAAAGGGACTGCAGGGACAGTACTTGGAGTAAATCTAGTTTTTACAATAAAGTATACACCTTAGTGGGCAGGATGGGGGCTCCAAGATTCAAAGGTCCATATTTTAAATGTTGCTGCTTTTGGACAGGATTTTTAAGTGAACGTGTAGCCATGGGGCTTCAGCGACTACAGACATTGGCAGCAACCAGTTTTGAGGAACTGGAAAATGGTCATTCTTTAGCTTGAGATAGTAACTGTTGGGATTTGAGAAACAATTCAATTAATTCTCGAATCAGGGAGGCCTTCCACCAAATCAAAATGCTACTCAAGATCAAGGTTCCAGAGTTATGGCTCAAGATTCTACTGAGATAGGAAAACAAGGATGCAAGCTCACACACATTCAGGGATAGTACAGAGAGTCATGGATGATGCAGGCTCCTATCACTGCAACACTTTACCCTCTGGTCACACAACTGATTAATGAATTAATTTGGTCAGCTGTGATGCATAGAAATGGAGGCTACTGTACATGTTACTTCCTTGAGTCAACCTCTATGCAGAGTTCGGTTAGCTGGGTGTTGCTCATGGAGCTCTACGATCAAGGGAAACCTCCTATTCACATTGGAAAGTACAACTTCCACCATCTTCCAGGTCACAGCAGCAAGGCTTTTGTAAGAAACTGGCTTTATATATGATGCACCAAAGTGAGGTACAGTGTGTATAGAGTCCAAGGGTCTCTAGAGGTTTGGCAGAGGTTAAAGTTAGATAGAACCTTACTCTCTAAAGTGGTAGCTTGGTCGAGCAGTAAGGCAGTATCAGAGGACAGCATTTGATGTACACACTCAGTCAGCAAATGAATTCACACACTCAAGAACTGAACTCTAGGCCTATTGTTTTTGTATAAAAAATATACTGTTGTTTATTTTTAAACCAAGCAAGCCTTTTACAGGTAAGCATTAAATAATTTTCAGTAATAAGTTACTGGATATAGAACTGTTTGAAAATGCAATTGGAATTGTACTTCGTCTGATTTAGAGGGGAGCAGTAGAATGCAACAATTAGCAAATACAGTACATTGGAATGAATAGGCTTTTTCAATAAATTGCAGGTAAGTTACTTTTCAGATTACTTTTTCTAACACATTGCTGGATCCTAGATTCAGCACTGGGACAATTCCTGAAAACAGCAGAGTAAATGCGTTTTTAGATAGTTTACGATTTTTAATGAATATTCTTGTATTTTAAAAGTTGAAACTTTAACATAGAACCACCAATGTTATCCGATGGAAGGAAATTCAATTCACAGGTAAGTTACTTTTACATTACTTTTCCTACCTCAGTGCTGAATACCTAGATTCAGCACTGGGACCTTTCCTGCAAACAGTTGAAAGAATTCATTTTGGTTATTTGGGCGATTTTTAAAGAATATTCTTAGTTTTCAAAAGTTGACACAGAAACTTTTTAGGATAAAAAGTGTCAATGCTATCCTATCCTTTTGAAGTAAGTACTCGGTCTTTGGAGTTAGGGTTCTGGGGTTAGACTTAGGGGCTCTCCCAGGGTCAGTGATTCACTGTTGTTGCACCCTCAGTGGCATGAGTGCGGCCGGGTGCAGAGTGTTGAGGCCCATTGTTATCATATAGAGGATAGGGGGGCTCCGGTTGGTGGCTGCTGAAAAGCAGGCCACGGGGTTGTGGAAGCAAAAGCTCCTAGGGTTTAGCTCAGAGCAAGTTGGGGACCAAGGTAGCACCAAAGGTGCACCCTCAGCGGCACTAGGGCGGCCGGGTGTAGGGTGCTGTTTTGAGGTCGGGTGCCCTGTTGATTTCAATGGAGATTCTCCAGGACAAAGAACACTGCAGGCTCAGGGACGAGGATCTCCCAGGAGCGACCACCACTTCGAGGGGTAAGTTGGGATGTTGAGGGATGGTTAGGCACCGCTGGGTTGGGCACACAAGGCTGTGGGGCATCGGGTGCAGGGGTGCTTTTGGACGTCTGATTTTCTTACCTGTGGAAGGGGGGGGCACTGGATTGAGGCTGCAGGCCTCGTCTGGAGGCTTAAGGCAGGTCAGGGGTCGCCTGACCTCGGGTCAGGATCACTGGGGGGACCTCCTTGTGGTATCTCCTTGTGGTATTTTTCCACTCGAGCTCGGGGAGGGTTCAGCGGTTGCAGAGTGGGCTGGATTCGCAGTTCCTGGCTGGCACCAGAAGCTGCAGTTTAAACACGTCCGGTGTTCACGGGGGAAACAGCCTTGAAAGTGAAGGCAGGCAGGTTTTCCAGGGTTTGTGAAGTTGCTGGCTGCTGGACACGCCGGGGTTCCGCAGGAGCAGGTTCGAGGGGAGACAGGTCTGTAGAGCTGGGGCCAAGTCAGTGGGCGTCATCATCTTGTTCGCTGTGTACGGCTTCTCGTCCTTCTTCTTCTCTTCTTTTCTTGTGGTTGCTGGATCTGAGGAAGGAAGGTTCAGAGTGCCCTAAATACTAAATTGAGGGGTGTTACAGGTAGGTAAAGGGTAGGGACAAATGGGTCCCTTCCCCTAGGGTAGGTACACCCCCTATTCTGCCACTCTCCAGGGGGAGGGGGGCAGGAGCCTGTCCCTGGTTGGCTGGGTCCCCCCATCCTCAAGATGGGGAAGACTTGAAGTTATGCTTCACCTTGCCTCCCCCACCTTAGGGGTGGAGTTGGCAGAGCGGGGCACACCTCTCTTCCTCACTTGTTTTTCCTGCCGGTTCTCCCGGCCAAAGTGGGGGGTAGAACCAGAGGGGACCAGTTGCTGAAAGCAGCAAATGGTCTGGAGAGGCTCACAAAGGCGGTATGCCTTTGAAGCCTCTCCTTCGTGAACCCTGCCCATCCTGGGCGAGGAGGCTTGGCACCTGGTCCCAGGATGTGCATTGTTTCAGGCCCGAGAGCAGCAAGCTCTCGACCCAGGGGTCCAGAAACATGTCTGGTGGTGGCCGCCTAGGAGCCACTCAGTCAGGTCACTAGAAGTTGGTCGAGTTTCAGGAGGCATCTCTAAGACGCCCTCTGTGGTGCATTTTACATTAAATCCCACACTGGCAGCAGTGTAGGTTTAATGTGCTGAGAAGTTTGATACCAAACTTCCCAGTCTTCAGTGTAGCCATTATGGTGCTGTGGATTTTTAAAGACAAACTCCCATCATCATATACTCTAAATGGCAGCACTGCACTTACAGTGCCGAGGAATGGACCTGGGTACTGTAGGGGTACAGGGCTCATGCACCTGTGCCCTCACCACTGGCATAGGGCACCCAGCTAGTGGAGTGACTTATGAATGCCAGGGCAGTGGTTTGTGGGCATGGCACACAGGGATGTGTGCCATGTCGACTCTTTATTTTGTTCTGCACCAAGACACGCAGCCTGCAAAGGCAGTGTGTGAGTGTCAGGGTACAGGGCCTCTAAGGGTGGCACAATAAGTGCTGCAGCCCTTAGAGGCCTTCTCTGGTCACAGTGCCCTGGGTACCTACGCTACCATTTACCAGGGGCTGTCATGTGGCCAGCGATGCAAATTGGGTTTAGGCTGCAATGCAGTTGTAGGGAAGGAACTTAGGCCCTAGATACCAGATTAGCAGGAACCCAGGGCACACTCAGTCAAAGAACATCAGCAATTCAGCAAAAAGCGGGGGCATACCATGCAAGAAAGAGGGCACGTTTTCACAGCTTTCTTCTGTTCCTAAGCCTCAATGGGTAGACAGCAAAAACAAGAATTCTGTACCTGGCAAATGGGCCTCTAGACCGATACACAGATTCTACTTCCAAGTACACACAAAGCAAAAAGATACATATCAATTGGGCCATAGGCACCCTGCTATGGCAGCACAGATAAGAAGCTCGAGCCAACCAACGTCCAAGCCACCTACAGGCTTTAAACACAGCTCCTGTCCATAGATATATAATTTTATGAGGCTTTATTTTACCATGAAGAGATTTTTCAGATGTGCTGACACTAAGCAAATAAGGGACATGGCTTTGATTGGGGGGGGCGGGTAGGGGGTGGAACAGCAGTTTTTTCTAATGTCCCTTCATCAGCAACAACCAGCCCAGCACATGGGAGGAGGAGTTCAGATATCTGCAGGTATGCTGAGTTTAACAGGATGAGGATTATCTATCCCCAGGAGAAATGTGTCAAAATATTGAGTTTTTAATTTGGGGCTACAAAAATATTGGATCATTAAGCATCGTCTACCACTATATTTCCAAGGTAAGTATAAATAGATATATAGAGTTTTCTTAACTCCACATCCATGTACCTTGTAGATATGTACCTTTGAGGTATGTAGGGTGGTGTTTGGTGTGTTTTCTACCACATTGTTTCATTTTGTATATTGGCCTACAAAAAGATTGCATCCAGAATGTCGGCCTCCATTAGATCGTCAAGGTAAGTAAGCATATATAGTTAAGTACAGATTTAATATGAATAACTCCAAATCTATGTGCCTTATCTGATGTACTGCAAGCAGTATTTCAAATAGACCCACGCCTCCTATTTTCTGCTTAACTCGGCTAAGACCCCAGAAATGTGTTCAGAAATGCAAGCACTGGGTGCGACAAAACTAATGGCTCACACTTTTGTACTTGGGAGTTCAATTAAAATTACTCTCCAATGGGAGAACTGGCGCTGGCTTGCTGGTAGTGTGGTATTTCTCCCCTTTGAAGATAGCCTTTATTATTCTAAGTTCTAAATGGGGAGCTCTTTGCTGCCTTAAAATAATCTCAATATACATGACTATTCATATGCATCACAAAGAACATTACTAACAATCGGCATACTCCTTAATTATGCGGTGGCGGAGTCAGCAGTGGCAGGATACATGTCCCCGTGCCAAGCCTCGATGCCACCCATGTTGCTGCTATTCTCTGCTTTCATAAGCCTCTTATGTCAGAAATTCACAGATTTAAAAGTCTTAGTGGACACAATCCCTGAATGTTCCACTTTGCCCAATTTTAATATAGTAGATGTCACAAATATGCACAATCACAGTTTGAAAATGTACCTATGCTGCACAATTCTCATATTTTCCCAGTTTGCCGAACTACTGTCTCTCCCAATTTGAACATAACAAATACATTGAAAATGTCCTAATCCCGGTGATCCACGTTTGTACCATTCCAGCATTTTCCCACCAATCCCAAGTGTATAGGAGCTTTGAACACTGACAGTGGGAGCACATATTTCCTCAAGAGTCACTCCCAGAAGCATCCTATACAATAATGTTGGCCTTGCATCACTTGAGAAGCTCCATCCCGCCAACCTACATCCCTAAATCACAATAGAGGGCCTGATGCCATGAGGCGAGAGAACTGTAAACTCAGCAAACTTCCTGCAGAACTGTCAAGTTTAGATGTCTGAAACATATAACGCACCATAGGCTGTAGTAATACTTAGACAGCATGCATTATTCTCGAACCTGTGTGTCAGACTTTGTAGAGGGGTTCACGATTATAGAACACAATGGAAACATGAAAGTCTCCGTGCACCACATAGGAAGATGCAACATTTGAACTCTTGCATGGCTTTTAGAATTAACTCACATGTGTCCCATGCTCACTGTGTCACTGGAACCAAGCTGTACGCGGCTGATGAGCCCATAACTAGGGAGAAACCGGTCCTGGGTTGCTTGTGTTCCAGTTCAGGGAGGATCTGGCTTGGCAGTCTGGTTGGACTGTTCCCATGAGGAGCAGGTTCAAGGCTAATTTGCATATGGCTGGGTCCAAACTGAGGTAGCATGGAGAGCTAAAGAAGGATGGGCTGGGATGCTACCCCGAGCGATTGCCAGTGGTTAGACAAATTGCAAGCATTTTTATGTGTTTCATTATTTTATCGAAGTCACATTAGTAGTGATTTTTTATCTTTATTATTTTACAAAAGTCACTTCTCATTTTGTCCTTGATGTCAAAGGTACTGGATATTAGTTCTTGTAATGTGATTATTAGTCAATGGCAACAACATGTTCAACTTCTGACCAAGGTCCAGGAAGAGGAATCATCACAGCCGTGGCAATAATACGTGCTGGCTGCTGCTTTGTTAGGTGCCACTCACCACGGCTGCAAGTGCTACACTGCCCCCAGCCATTGTTTAGCCCAACTCCAGTGTGATTTCTCTAGGCTATTGAATAATGTATGCTTCATTTATTTCATACACTTTGTATTTGTGTGTTCTTTCCTTCTGTCCTCCCTCCCTCATTCTGCTTTCCTGTGTTCGTTTATCTCCTTTCATCCTTAGAATGAGGTTTCTGGGGGTTTGTGGAGTCTACGTCATAATTCTCCTGGGGAATTTGGGCGTGTTTTATATTCCAGAACGGGTTGTGTGGGTTAAGGGCAGTTTGTACAGGCAGTTGCATCTAGATTGGTAGTTGGGACACTGCTCAATTGCAGTTAAGCTGTCTTGCAAGGTGCACTGTGGTTCTGGAAGTAATAGGGACGTCGTTGTCCTTATAACGGTTTTTGTAGTGAGATTAGTGTAGGTTTTGCTATGGAGTCAAATGCAGCAGTGAAGAAAGCCCAGCAGGAGACTCGGGCAGAAAAGACTGAATTAACCTGGAGTTTTACCACAGATGCGGGTAGGCTGGGCAAAGTCCAAGAGTGATGCAGCTAATGTCCTAGCTTGCTCCCCACCGTGCAGGCATGCACGGAATAAGCCTGAGGCATGTGTAAGGGTGTGAAAGGGAATCAGATCTTGAAAGGGGCAAAGCAAGCAGGAAGAAATGAAGGAGTACTCGCTCTTTCGGTCTTGGCTAGACAGCTCTTATGCGGTCTCTTTGAGACATGTTGTAAATACTTTGTGGGCTTCAGCCCGCCTACAAACTTCCCATTTGCTGGCTCCATTGTCACTCTCAAATTCTTTCTCCCCATTTGTCCAAGGCATCCTCGCATTGTGACTTTTCGTGTGTTTAGCCCTTCCCAAGACCAGGGACCAATCACTACTATCCATCCACTTGTCCCATTTTAGCATTTGTTTTCGGAAACACGAGTGCTCGTGGTTTAACTCGCTCCAAGCTCCACTGTAAACAGGACTGTTAATCTTGTTATCTGATAGACACTGTTTGGAAACATAGCATCCAAAATGTACTCGTTCCGATGAGCCCCATATCTGATCCATGACTTACAGCTCAAGTTTAAGATTAATCCCTCCCTAATATTATCTGGGCCACTTTATATGGTTATTCCTTGTGCTTCAGCATATTCCTCATGGCACTTTGATTTAACCGGTAGTCCTAAATAACCCTGGGCGTAGTTCACGTAGTAGCGCTACGCGTAGCTATGCAAAGTGCACTTCGCACTACGCAAGCTATGCGTAGCTACACGAACTGCTTAGTGCACTGTGCAAAATGCGGTTCGCACTGATTGAACAATGCCAGATGCTTGTCCGCACTGTGCAATCATTGCAAACCACATCTTGCACAGTGAAAGCGGTCGTTTTCTTCTGCTCGAGTAGATTTGTACTCGAAAAGCAGCTTTCTCAAAGCGGACTGGTAGTTTCTCATCGCGAGCGGTCGCGAGCATACGCGACCACTTGCAATGAGAAACCTGACCTCCCCGCGTTGACACTCTCGCCGGGAGGTTTATTTTCCACACTCGCAATTGGCAACTTGATGTTGATGATCGCGAACGAGGAAAAAGTCTCACCGGGATGTTATGTTGCTCACTTGCGGTTGCCAGCTTGACGTTGAGGGCCACCAAGCTACGCTATGTGTTTTTGCACTGTGCTACGTGCAATTTGCGTAGCGCGTAGATGCGCAAACTCCGCAAACTGCGCAAGCATAGCTTAGTACTACGCCCAGGGTTACTCCTAAATCGCAATCCATAAACCTAAACATCATTTGCTTTGACTTTGTGTGAATGTGTATGTTTTTCAAATCAGCATGCTGCGCCTGCACACAAGTATTATGTTTCCATAGTTATGTACTCTCCGCAGGGGCTTCACGACTATTGTATCATAGGCAGTCAAGAGCTATGGTGCATCAGGAACCAGGCCAGGCTGGCATCTGCCGAGCTGTTCAGCACTGCGTGCCAGTCACACATCTGAGCCAGAGGAGGGGGGCATGCAGAAACTCAAGACTAGGACTGCTTGCTCACTGATCAATCCTACAGTCTCAAATTCTTTAAATACACCTCTTGGTTCATTACATTCAACTGAGGACAGGTGGCACACGATCCCTTCCATGTGTGTTTTTCACCTGGATGTGCTTACTTTGTCATCCGAGTTAGTGCCGCATATACTCTTATAATAGTTCAAAAGGAAATGCTGTGCGTGCCAGGGGTGCTAATCGGCAACAGTCTGTCCTCTGCCCGTCTCTTCCTGCATTAAATATAGTATGGTAGCAACAATGCCAGTGTTAGAAATGGGGTTTCTGGTTGGCCAAGGTATACATCCAAGCCAGGCAGAACCCACCACTCTAGTCAGGGTAAGCTAGATACACAACTGAGATAACCTGTGCTAACCCTCTGGAAGCTTGGCACAGAGCAGGCAGGCTTATCAAAAGAGGCAATGAGTAAAGTATTTGTGCAACACACACACACACTAACACAATGAATACACCACAAAAAGACTCCACACCAGTTTACAAACATAGTTTTCTGTATTATAAACAAAAGCAGACCAGAACGATAAAAAGACAATTTATGCTTTTTAAGATAGGCACATTTAAAAAGTGTAAGGAATCACGGTGCTCATTAGTTCTTGAGTGTCGATAGAGCACTTGCGTTCAATAAGTTATCTCTGGTCACCCTGACCGGTTTGCACTGCCTCTATCTCAAGGCAAAGGCTTGCTAAGAATCCCTCCATAGCTGTGTTGTCAAAGAAATTAGAGGGAGCGCATTGAGCTGCAGGGACCTCCTGGGCCTGATGAAACACAGTGCCTGCTTTGGGCGCTTTGAAATTAGCAAAGCGAGCTGCCGGTGTTGTAGCTCTCAAAATGGCTGTGTCCATTCCGGGGCTGCACTGAGTCAGATATACTTCTGGTGCTGCATCATCATCAGCGAAAGTAGGACACGGCGTTGCACGGCAACGGCACTGCAGCTTCCCGTGGCGCTCTGTCATCATCTGCTGCAGCCAGGCAGACTCAGGCTCCAAATGGAACAAAAAGGTGCCCAGGGGCGTGGCCAAGATGGCGTCGGAGTAGGACGCTTTTTCCCTGTCTCTCCGGCGCCGATCCGGCAAAGCAGCTAATAGCGCGGCACCTGGTGCCCAGCTCGGCCCCTAATCGGTGGCGGGGGTCGCCGGTACACTGCGGTGGAGCGCGGTGCCGTCGGCGAGGAGAGAGATCGCTCAGGGAGGCTGCGGGACCGGCGGAGCTCTGCGGCCTGTGGATCCCCGGTCTCGATTTGCGGAGGCCGGCCCGGCGAGTCGCGGGGCCTACCGCGACGGAGGAGGTCCATTTTGCGCCCCGCCCCGCCCTGGGTCATCTGACATCGGACCGCCTGGGCTGCGGGCTGTCGGCGGAGGCGGCGAGGGGCAGCTGCGATCTCCGGTGGGGCCTGAGGGTGCCGGCGAGTGGCGACCTGGAGAGCAGAGAGGTCCCGGAGGCCTCGGTGTGGGGAGGCGCCGCTGAGCCCGCCGGGGTCCGGAGGTGCACCTGTGGAGCAGCGAGGACCGGGCTCCGCGAGGACCCCAGGAAACCTAGTCCTGGTGAGTGACCCCCCGCTCTGGACGGGGGAGGTGCGGAGGGAGCCCGGCCGGCCGAAGGGGCCCATCGAGGGACATGTCGGGGGAGCTGCCGGCTCCTGGTGTGGCGGCGACCTAGTGACTGCCCCTGGGGTGGTGCATGCCCTGGAGGCCTTCTATGGACTGACACGGCGCCGCTTGGCTGTGGGGGTGTACCCGCGCGGCGGAAGGTCCTGACTGGCGAGAAGTGTGGGGGCCCGGGAGCACCGGCCAGGAGGTGTGGTAGAGGCCCCGGGCGCTTCCCAGAGGCCGCATTTGCCAGGTCAAGAGCTGCTGGACTCCATTGCCTGTGCCAGGACTTCCAGGGGAGGCTCCGGTCCTACGCTGCGAGCTGGTGCGGACTAGGGGTGCTGTTGGGGGTGCATACCTGGAGGCCCGGAGGTGCTCTGGTCGAGGAGCGTGGCGCCGCCATTTTGCCTGGCTCAGTCGGCTGTTTGAGTGCATGGCGCTCGCTCATGGACTTTTGCTGTCTGGATTGCCTTCGTGTACCGCCTCTCTAGGGCTTTCGTAGCTGACTGGGGGCCTCTTGACCACTGGGCTTTGCGCACCCCTACTTCCTGGTGTCTGGGCGCCGGGGATTCGCTGGGAGCCTCTGGCCAGGAGCTGTGTGGCGGACACAGAGTGGGACTGCCCGCCGGGGCCAACTGCTGCGTCTGCAGGCCCGGATCTGGGTGCTGCTTGGTTCTGGTGGTGATCAGTGGAGCGTTTGCTCTGGTGCAAGGCGCCCGGCATTCATTATGGCTAACCAGGCCCGCAAGGGACGCGTGCTGAAGGACGGCGCAGCTAGATCGTCGCAGCAGCCGGCATCCCCCGGAGCAGGTGGGTCGGCCGGGATGTCCGATGACGAGGCCCCGGCCACTAAGGCTTTTATGACCGAACTTTTTGCTTCCATTAAGGAGGACATCTCTGAGCTGCGGGCGCAACTGGCCTCTGATCTCCGGGAAGTACGGCGAGATGTTGATGGGATTGGAGAAAGGGTGGCGACTCTTGAGGACCATGATTTGAGCACGGCCAATGATGTCCATTTACTCCAGCAAGATGTCATTCGCCTCACGGAGCAGAACTTGGACCTGCAGGCACACATGGAAGATCTTGAGAACCGCTCCCGGCGGAATAACATTCGCATTAAAGCGGTACCGTGGGATGGTGAGTCGGGAGACCTGCGAGGCTATGTGCAGGAGCTGTTGCTGCAGATTCTGGATGAGGACGATGTGAAGAATATCCAGATGGATAGAGTTCATCGCGTTGGTTTGCCCAGGAGAGGGGGGGGGCCGCCCCCTGACATCCTTGTCTGTGTACATGACTTTCAATTGAAGGAGCGCATCCTCCGGAAGGCTAGGGCCATCGATTCGCTGCACTTTAGGGGCCATCATCCTCAGCTTTTCCAGGACCTTGCAGCGTCTACACTTCAGAAGAGGAGGGATTTTCGGCCGGTGACTTCCTTTTTGCGGGAACGCAACATCGCCTACTCTTGGGGGCACCCGTTCAGGATCATCTTCAGGTGGCAGAATCGGCTGATGCAGATGCGCTCCCTTCGGGAGGCAAAGGAGCTCTTGGGTTTGGAGGAGGTTGCCCCGTCCCAGGGGTCGAATGCATCCCCATCTCGGAGGCGACGTCGGTCCTCCTCGTGGCATAGAGTAGGGTCCTCTCCGGCGAGGGGGCGCCCGGACCGCGATGCCAGCCAGCAGGAGAGGGGAAGTGCAGTGGCATCAGTGGTTTCAGCGACGGTGCCGGCGTCACAGGCCAGCTCTGGAGCGGCGTGACGGTGACTTGAAACTACGGATCGGCGCTGGAGGGGCATGGACCCCCCCGGTCTGGGTGAATGGATGTACTTTCGAAGAAGACTCCCCAGACCGTGACCTTGGGAGGAACCGAGATGGTCTTCCCGACCGGTCCCAGACGTGGTCGTAACTTCGTGACCTGTGGACCACTGGGACTGATGAGTATTTTCTTCTCTGTTTCTGTTTTGTTTCCACTTTCACTGTTTCCCTTTCCTTCGGCCTACAGGGGACTTCGGCTGCTGTCTCCTCGCCAGCCCTGGGAGGACTTTTGTGGACTTTGGATGGGGTGTGTGGGGGTTTCCGGGGGGGGGAGGGTCTTGGGGGGGCTGTTTGGGGTGTTGGGGTTGGGGATGTGGGGGGGTTCTGGTGGTGACGCGGACGTGTTGTGGCTTGTATCATGTGGTGGTGAGAGGGTGGATGGGAGGCGCCGTTGGTTTGAGAGTTGCGGGGTGATTTGGTGTGGGGTTCGAGGTTGGGAATGTGGGGAGGAGGGTTGGCGGGAGTATGCTTTTCTTATGTGCTGTGACCAGGGTTCCTTCTGGCGGGGGTGGTGGGCGGGTTCCAGAGTCATAGAGGAGTCTAGTTTGGTGTCTCACGATGCCTGTTAGCTTAGGGACCTGGAATGTTAAGGGGCTGAACTCCCCGCAGAAGAGGCAAAAGGTGTGGAAGTATATAACTGACCACCAGTTGGACATAGTGGGACTTCAGGAGACTCACCTTGCACGCAAAGATGAGCTGCGTCTTAAGCATAAGGCATATCCCCTAATATACAGATCCTCTGCGTCCACAAAGCATAAGGGGGTGGCCCTCCTCTTCCATACTTCGCTACTTTTTCAACCGGTGGCGGTACGCACGGATAGGGAGGGCCGTTGGTTGATGGTGAAAGGGCTGGTGCAGGGGAGGCTTTGTACTTTTGTTGTGACGTATGTTCCTAACACTGGCCAGAATAAGTTCTTGCAAGACCTGCTGCATAAAGTGAGTGATTTTGTGGAAGGGCGGTTGTTCCTCATGGGGGACTGTAATTTGGTGTGGGACAGGGCGCTGGATTGTTCAGGCGCTCGCAGGGCGGATACTGGTGTGTTCTCTGAGCTGTCACGGCAAAAGATTACGGACATGGGGTTGGTTGATGGGTGGCGGTTTATGCATCCAACGTCCAGAGATTACACATTTCTCTCTCATGTACACCACTCATATTCACGATTGGATCATGTATTCCTCAGCCAGGCTCTTAGAGGAGATGTTCTTGACTCCACCATCCTGCCCATCTCGGTCTCGGACCACAGCATGCTAGTGCTTACGCTGCGCTGGTCGTCGGCAGATACCGGGCAACGGAAATGGTATTTCCCAGCTTCGGTACTTCGGGACGAGGAGTCTAACAAGGCGCTGCGGGTGGCCATTAGGGAGTTCTTTACCCTCAATCCGCCATCCGATACCTCTGTATCCAACACGTGGGATGCCTTTAAGGCGTCCGTTAGGGGCACGTGCTTGAGCCTTAACGCACACCTCAACAGGTTGCGCCGCAAGGATCGGGAGGCACTGGAGGCTGAACTGGCATCTCTCGAGCGGGCGCATAAACTTAACCCCTCGAGGGTGACCCTCCGGCCTCTCACGGCGGTACGGGGGAAGTTGAGGGCGCACTACAATAACAGGGCGGAGTTCACGCTACTGAGATTGGGCCGACAGTCCTACTCTTGTGGTAACAAGGTGGGGAGGCACCTGGCCCGACAGCTTCGCGACAGGCGGGAACGTGAGTACATTGGGGGGATCCGCGACTCTGTGGGTCAGTTGCAGCACCGGGACGAAACAAAGGCGGCCATTTTCGGACGCTTTTACTCGGATCTATACGGGGGGGAAAGGCTGGGAGCAGCTGCCCAGAGGGAGTACCTGGGGCGTATGCACCTTCCGCAGGTGTCCAGGGAATGGAACGAGCTTTTAGGGGCCCCGATCACCAGGGAGGAGGTGTTAGATGCTATTGCGAACTTGAAGCTTCACAAAGCACCTGGCCCAGACGGTTACACCGCTGTGTTTTATAAATCCTACGCTTCCGAGATCTGCGACTTCTTAGTCACCCTTTTTAATGACATGGCCTCCTCCGGTTCCTCTGCTGGCTCCTTGGCGGAGGCGATGATTACGGTCTTGCCGAAGCCGGGGAAGGATCCAGCGCAATGCGCCTCCTTTCGCCCGATAGCGCTTCTTAATTTGGACGCCAAACTATACTCGGCGATCCTGGCGCGTAGGCTACAAGACCTTATGCCGGCGCTAATCCATCCAGACCAGTCTGGCTTCATCAAGGGGCGCCAGACGCATGATAACACTCGTCGGGTGGTGCATCTAATAGAAAAGGCAGAAAGATTTCGTATTCCGGCGGTCCTAGTGGGCCTGGATGCCGAGAAGGCCTTCGATAGGGTGGACTGGGGGTTTCTGTTTAATACCATGACTGCCTTTGGTTTCTCGGAGGCTTTCATCACTATGGTGAAGGCTAATTTCTGCTGCCCCCGGTCCCGGGTGGCGGTGAATGGTCATACGTCGGCGTTCTTTACTCACGCTCGGGGTACTAGACAGGGTTGTCCGCTGTCCCCCCTGCTGTTCGCGCTGAGCATCGAGCCGCTGGCGGTAGCGGTGCGGGAGCACGTCGGGATCAGAGGTCTGCCGTTCGCGGGGGAACAGCACAAGATTTCGCTCTTTGCAGACGACATCTTGTTCTCTATTACTGATCCGGAAACCTCGCTGCAGTTCATCAGGGAGGTCTTACTGGAGTTTGAGGCCGTGGCCGGTTTTAAGGTCAACTATAGCAAGTCCTACATCCTGAATCTTAACCTTTCGGAGGCCGAGAGGGACCGGGTACGGCCGCTGACTCCGCTGGCCTGGGCCACTGGTTCGATCGTCTACCTAGGGGTCCATCTGACTCCGACAGTGGGCGGGCTGTTCCAGGCCAATTTCCCATCTTTGTTGGCGAAGACCCGGGCGGAATTGGACAGGTGGAAACCGAAATTTCTGTCATGGCTGGGCAGAATTCATGCCGTGAAAATGGTTCTCCTCCCTAAATTCTTATATTTGTTCCAGGCATTGCCTATCCCCATAGACAGCGATTTCTTTCGACGGCTCAAGACTCAAGTATTGCGCTTCATTTGGCAAGGGGGTCAGGCACGGGTCTCCTATGCGGTTCTCCGTCGGCCGAGACCTGAGGGTGGAGTCGGGCTCCCTGACCTGCAGTTATATTACAAAGCGGCGCAACTGCGAGTGTTGGTGGAGTGGTCGCAACAGACCTCCGAGAAACATTGGCTCCATATGGACCGATGCGTTGCCGGCAGGTCGATCTGGGACTTAGCCTGGAAACCGAAGAAGGACCGACCTCTCAACGCATATATATGCACTCCTACGAGCACAGTGTTGAAGGTGTGGGACTCGCTAGCGGCGGACGACCGTTGGACCACGTTCCCTTCGCCCTTTACGCCCTTGCATTACAACCCGGCCTTCCCTCCGGCGCTTCATGAAGGGCCGTTTGCGGTGTGGAGGGAGGGGGGGTGTCGGGCGTTGACCCATTTGTTCCACGGCCTGGACACCCTAACTTTCGCTAACTGTGTGAGAGATTATGGGGTCCCCCAGACTGAACGATTCCGGCATGTTCAGCTGCTTCACTGGGCCACGTCACCTGGGGTGATGGAGGCGGCTACGAGACCGCCGACTCCTTTTGAAACCTTTATATTACGCACATCCGCCATGAAGGGGGCCATTTCCTTCATATACCGGTTGTTGCTCAAATCGACGGTAGCTCCCCGACCTCGTTATATGGGGCAATGGGAAGAAATGCTGGGGCGCGATATCTCGGATGTGGAATGGTCGGCGCTTTGGCGAGACCTGACGACCTTTAACCATTCCTTGCACCTGAGGGAAGCCCACCTCAAGACGGTCATGCAATGGTATATGTGCCCGACTAGGCTTCACCGCATTTTCCCGGCGACCTCGGATAAGTGCTGGAGGGGCTGCGGGCTTTTGGGGGACTTCCGCCACATCTGGTGGGACTGCCCGGTGATCCGTCCGTACTGGGAGGAAATCCTCTCACATATAAAGGAAGTGCTGACTTATCCCATTGATGAGTCTATGGCTTGTGTTCTGCTGGGGCTGCGTGACCCTGGCCTTGTCTATCAGACCAGGGCCGATAAGAAGATTTTGTGGCTATGCCTAGGTGCTGCGAAACTCACGCTGGCTGCGGCCTGGAAAAAGAAGGATGCCCCGGCAGTGTCACTATGGCATGCACGACTTTGGAGGTTGCTCAGTTTGGAAAGAGTGGCGGACATCTTCCTTGGCCAGTATAAGAACTTCCGATATCAGTGGGGTCCCCTGGTGGACTTTCTCTCTAAGGGGTTACCCTCGGCGGTATGTCCGGCTTCATTGAGATCGATGCACCTCTTTCAAGTGTAATATGGATGTGGAATGAGTGATGAGTGAATGGCGTCACTACCAGGGGGGAGGGTGGGGGTGGGATGGGGCAGTTGGTTGTCATGGTTTATGGGCTGTGGAGGGTCCGCGGGCTGCTTATTTGCACCGCTTGTATGGAACCTGGAGGTTTGGGGCCCAGCTTATTGCAGCTCTGGTTATCCTGGATGGCCTGGCCTACTGCTAGGCTTGTAGGCCACTGGTACTGTGGTCCTAATTACTATGTGGTCTCGCTCCTGGCCTGGATATGCTTGTAATATAGTCTGGGTCACTGCTGATGCATGCACAATGATTTGCCCTGTTCTGGAGTAATGTGCGGTTCCTCCGCAGCCCGATGTTTGTCTGTTTATTCCTTTTTTTTGCAAATCAAAATAAAAATTTTACAAAAAAAAAAAAAGGTGCCCAATCTCTAAGTTCTCAATAGCAAAAGACCACTGCACAAGCGTGCGATCAAGTATGGTCTGCATGGGTCCCAGTGGGGCTGCTGGACTCACAATCATCGGTTAAAGCAAGAGTAGTACAGGTTTCAAACAGAGAGGAAAGGCACCCGATCTCTCTTCCAGACAAGTGCTCTTAGACCATAACACAAGCGGGCGTTCAAGCACAGTCGGCTCTGGTACAAATGTAGCTCCCAGACTCCCAATGGAAGAGTCCTGAAGAAGTGAGGGGGAAAGCAAAGTCTTTGACAGCCGTGAGACTTCAGGAACAAGGGGCAAGCCAACAAGCCCTTGGAGAACACTTTAGGTCAGCACAGTGCAAATGCAGCAGGCCAGCACAGCAAGGCAGTTAGCAAAGTGGCAATCCCTCCTGTAGCTCAACAACTAGCAGGCCAACATAGCAGAGCAGTTAGTGAATGGTAGTCCTGCCTGGCAGCACAGCAGTCCTTCTGGCAATGTGCGGTTGTAGAGCCAGCAACGCCTGGTTACAGGCCCAAAAATGTCGGATATGAAGCGGTTATAACCCAGTACTATTATACAAAAGTGCCTTTGATGTAGGTGTGACTTCAAAGGAGCCCTCTGAAGTGCACAGGGATCCCCTTTAACCCAGTTCTATCTGCCAGGCTATCTGTGGGGGGTGATCAGCACTTTGTGGGCAGGACACTACCTATTCAAGTGGAGTGTGAGTCTCTCCCATGCCTCCCAGCCCCGGAAGACCCATCAGAAGGCAGACAAAATAAGATACAGTTGAGTGTCCTGTGTTGTGGCTGTCTAGAGGGAATGTACAAATGAAGCTGTCACCCAGCACAGCCCAGATGTGTATTGGAGGCTGTCAGGCACAGAGAGCAGTAAGTGATGAGAAATGTCCACTTTCTAAAAGTGGCATTTCTAAAACAGTAAGGTCAAATCCAACTTCACCAGAAAGGAGGATTTATCATTACCAATCCAGATTTATAAAACATGAAAAAGCTACTCCTCTCTGATCAGGAATTACCACTTAAAAAGGTATAAAGGAATTCCCAATGCTAACCTATGAGAGAGGTAGGCCTCACAGTAGCAAAAAAACAAATTTAGCTGTTTGTCACTACTAGGAAAGGCAAAATGTTAAGGTAAAGGTGCTACCTTTTACTTACATAGCATCCTTTCCTTAGGGTTACTTAGGGCCTACCTTAGGGGGGACATAAATGTAATAAAAGGGGAGTTTAAGGCTTGGCAAGTAGTTTTAAATGCCAAGTCGAAGTGGACGTAAACTGCACACAAAGACACTGCAGTGGCAGGCCTGAGACAGGTTTGAAAGGCTACTTTTTTGGATGGTACAATCAGTTAGCATTTGAAGTACAGGCCCTGGGTATATGGTAATACCACTTTACAAGGGACTTACATATACAACAAATATGTGAGTCAGGTATACACCAATGTCATCATGTTTAGGGGAGAAGCACATGCACTTTAACACTAGTTAGCAGTGCTAAAATGCTCTGAGTTCTAAGTTCCAACAAAAAGAGTTCAGTAAAAGGAGGATGAGGAAGGCAAAAGTTTCTGGATGACCCTCTAGAGAGGGCCATTTTCCGACAGCGAGGCTCTTCAAAGAATCAACACCGGATGCAAAGTAAGAAGAGGGGAGTCACTTTCTGTCAATAATGTACACCATAGGCGTGGACACTGCAGCACTCTGTCATACATCAATACCTGGTCTAAAAATACATGCTCTCAATATCATATTGCATCGCTTATGCATACCAACCCATACTTACACAGGCATACGTCTCCCCTCTCCGCTCCTTATTATATTGCATTGTTCTGATATGATTACATGTTTTTACTATGCATCTGCTTTCCTGCTTTTTTATTGAATTGTCCATGTGAGAAGTTGGCCTGATATGTGATGTCAACTATTCTAGCGGGCACCCTGTATCAGTCCAAACAACCCTTATGGTGATGGTTGTAAAATCAACCTTATAGACCAGCTATCCTAGTGGTAGCATGGACAACGCAGACTTAGGCTAAACTCAAGAGGGCATGTGAAGCCAGCTGTTTTACCATATGTAACCCCTTTAATACCAAATGAAAGGACACCACACAGGTTATATATAGAAAATATATATGTATTTATTACTAAATTAATCCTCTGAACTCTTTATGAGGTCAGAGGCACAAGCACATAACAAGATACTTAATAAACATACAATAAGTTGCACAAAATACAGTAATGCCCTAGGGGCACTTCGAACCATATACTAAAATAGTGGTATAAGAACCACGTCACGAACAAACGATAGGCCTAGGGCCTGGGGAATCGCTGGGGCTATGCTGTACTACCAAAGGATAGGGAGCAGGAGGCCCACGGGATGCGTGTGCAGTGTCTTTACACACACACGAGTTACCATAGAGTTAGAATGGGAACGAAAGAATTGAAAACTAGTTCTTTTAGGACACTTCCGGATGGACTAGGGAAAAACTACTTGAAACTAGGACACTAGGATAGTCAATACCCACAGGAGTACCGAAATACTCGCGTTACCTCACCCACAGGAAGCGGGTGCATAGGTGTCAAAGTGTGTCGGGTTTCGTCGCTGATTCCTATGGAGGAAGATGCTGCAGGCGACCAGGAGAGAAGTGTCCGGTTGGATCCAAGGGTGGATCGATAATGAAGAGTACCTGAAAGCAGAGGGGACAGAGTCTGGGTCACTAGCCAGTGACCAGGAAGGAACCAGGAAGGAACCAGGCGATGTCGCGAAGCAATCAGGTGATGCCGTGAAGCTTGTCTCTGCAGCCACGAGGACCAGGAGGTGTCGACGATGACCAGGAGCTGGATATGGACTGTCCCCTGAGGGCTCTCGCTGTCGGCAGTGTAGGCTTCCGGATTGGAGTCAACAAGCCTTGGCAAAGGCAACCCACGAAGGAATCAAAGATGGCTTACGGATCAGAAAAGCAAGGTCTGATGAGCATCTCCTTTTCACGAAATCAGGGGCCAGTCGGGAGCAACCAGACCAGGGGTGTAAATCAGAAGGTTCATCGTCACAGAGGCCACTAGCCAACGGGCAAGTGACTGGACATACGCGTCGAGCAGAAAAATCCCCAATGCACAACTTCGAGGGTGCCTCAGAAGTTGCACGGAAAACAATTCGCTGGTTTTCCAAGATGGCCGGTCCCACCTCTCTCGTCACCTCCACAGGTCTCAGCTCTGTGACTGTGGATCGGGCTGTTGGAAGTCTGGAAGTCCGGGTCGTGTCAGGCCCCATGCTCGGGCTCCGGCGGGAGCGTCGACAAAGCAAACCGTTGATCGCTTGATGGTGTCTGCTTGCACAGGGTGGTCACTCCTTGACCACAAGGGAGATTCTTCAGTCTTCTATGTCGAGTAGAATGTCGAAGGTCCAGAGTTTCGTTTCAAGTTTCAGTCAGGATAAATCTAAAGTCTTGGGACTCAGCTACTACCTATATACCAAATGTAGGGGCTGGATTACCTGCTAGGTCCCTCCTATGAGTGGAACCAGGGAAGGAGGTGGTTACACCCCTTTCCCTTTGTCCAGTTTCGTGCCAGAGCTGGGGCTGGAGTGCCCCAGCACCGGTTTGAACTGGACTACGCATGGGACACCTTGTGTGCCCCAGGCAGTGTCTCATTTCATTCAGCCCTTCCTGCTCCAATACACTATGGCCTGTCTGGGGTGGTGCTAGCACCTCCCAAGACAGGAAACCTATTGTCCAAGCCTCCCTCGCTGGAAGGACTCCCAGCAGCAGGAGTTCAGACTTGTATCTGTGGCAGCAGCATCCATTTTGTGATGCTGAGGCTCTGGTTAACTTTAACCGGGATTAGAAGGAACAACATGTCTTCTCCCTCTAGAAGGGTGGAATGCTACCCCGTCACCAGAACTGGCGAGGGGATAGTATTCCAAAGCGTATGACACCTTACACGACATGTTTTGATAAAGCCAAACCTAAGTTAGCATTCAACCGCGAGGATTATAATGCACTTAAGAGTACATGGTATGGCAATATCCTAGAACAGCTATAAGGTCATGGTTCCGAAAGCTGCAGACAGTCTCAGCTCATGCTAGAGCCTCATCTCACATAAAACCAAGCACTCTGCCTTCAGGATTGTTATGGCCTGCCATAGGAGTGACTTATAGGTGTATATGTGTCTAGATATAAGGTTAGATATAGGAATACTATACCTAAGCAAGGGGTGATTACACGCCTTGCCCCAGCTGAGTGATCAGCCAGTTGTGTCAGTTTGGATGGCCAGTTCAACAAAAATTGGTTCTGTTGGGTAAAGCAGGTTATTTGATCTATGCTCATAGATGCACATGAAAACAAATCAACTCTCTGATACAAGGTTTAGCGTTAAGTGAGAAATCAATGCTCAAAACACAAACAAACAAAGTTATAAGGTCAAGGTATTGTATTGTAACTATTATTACATGGTTGCTTCTATGCAAATCCGAATTACTTCATTCATGGATCAGTTTTCAATACATAGCAAGACCGTCATATAAAATTGTGACTTTTTGTGACAAAAGTGCTCAGTGTAAGTGATAATATATACAGTGTAGGGACATAAATCTATACAGGTGTATATACAGGTACAATTCAAGTTTGGTCAGATGATGGATTGATCTCAGCCAGGGATTCCTCTGGTTGATCCTATATGGCTCAATGGCCCGTCGCATCTAACCCTGCTTTGATCTTTAAACTGTCCCCCCTTCTGTCTTGAGAAAGACCCGCCGTGACCACCAACAGGGGCACACCAGGGTCGAAACGTCGACGCATCCTTAGGTTCAGAACCACCAGGATTCCTGCAGAAATCATAGGAATCCCTGGCTGAGATCAATCCATCATCTGACCAAACTTGAATTGTACCTGTATATACACCTGTATAGATTTATGTCCCTACACTGTATATATTATCACTTACACTTAGCACTTTTGTCACAAAAAGTCACAATTTTATATGACGGTCTTGCTATGTATTGAAAACTGATCCATGAATGAAGTAATTCGGATTTGCATAGAAGCAACCATGTAATAATAGTTACAATACAATACCTTGACCTTATAACTTTGTTTGTTTGTGTTTTGAGCATTGATTTCTCACTTAACGCTAAACCTTGTATCAGAGAGTTGATTTGTTTTCATGTGCATCTATGAGCATAGATCAAATAACCTGCTTTACCTAACAGAACCAATTTTTGTTGAACTATCAAATACCCAGGTTCTGAGGGACACCGGGTCAACCCCCCTTTCTTAAACTCAGTTTGGATGGCCAGCCAGGGGTGGCAAAAGAAATGCTGCAGCCCCTGGTAGGCCTTGGGTGCACCTATGCCCTGGTTACCTATGGTACACTGTACAGGGACTCATAAGAGTGACCCAATCCCCAATTGGTGATGTACCTAAAGTACATGGTGTGAATTTAGAGCGAGAACAGCAGGGCTGGGGGTCTGATTAGCAGGCCCACAGTCACATTAAGTCGAGAACCAGTGAAGCAAAAAGCAACAATTGGGGTCACCATAGGAAAGCAGACCCTACTCTCCTACATAACCCCCCCCCCCAACGCAGGGACATTAGACTAACCTTGACCAGTTGTGTCTTCATGTTCTAAGTGGAAGTACCTGGAGAGACCATCTGCATTGCCATGGTCAGTCCCTGGTCTGTGCTCCACTGTAAACTCCATCCCCTGTAGGGAAATGGACCACCTGAGCAGTTTGGGATTCTCACCCTTCATCTGATTTAGCCACAAGAGGGGCTTATGGTCAGTCTGAATTTTGAAGTGAGTGCCAAACAAGTATGGTCTCAACTTCTTCAGGGCCCAAACCACAGCAAAGGCCTCCCTCTCAATGGCTGACCAATGTTTCTCTCTAGGGGTCAGCCTTCTGCTAATAAAAGCAATGGGCTGGTCTTGACCATCTAGATTAAGTTGTGAAAGCACAGCTCCCACCCCCAACTCAGAAGCATCTGTTTGGACAATAAACTCTTTGGAGTAGTCAGGACTCTTCAAGATAGGTGCAGAGCACATGGCCTTCTTCAGGTCTTCAAATGCCTTTTGACAGCTTACTGTCCACTGAACCTTTTTTGGCATCTTCTTTAAAGTCAAGTCATTAAGTGGTGTCACAATGGACCTATAATTCTTAACAAACTTTCTGTAGTAACCAGACATGCCCAAGAAAGCTCTGACCTGTGTCTTGGTGGTTGGAGGAGCCCAGTCCTTGATGGTCTGGATCTTACTCTCCAGTGTTTGAACCTGACCCCCACCTACAAGGTGACCCAGGTACACAACCTTACTCTGCCCTATCTGGCACTTTGTGGCCTTGATAGTTAGGCCTGCCTTCTGCAGGGCCTCTAAAACCTTCTTCAGGTGGATCAGGTGATCCTCCCAGGTGGAGCTGAAGACAGCAATATCATCAAGATAAGCTGCACAAAAGTCATCCAACCCAGTGAGGACTTGGTTCACCAACCTTTGGAAAGTGGCAGGTGCATTCTTCAAGCCAAAGGGGCATTACCACAAATTGATAATGACCTCCTGGGGTTGAGAAAGCAGTTTTGGCCTTGGCATCCTCAGCTAACCTGATTTGCCAATAGCCAGCTGTCAAATCAAATGTGCTCAGAAACTTGGCAGAAGCCAATCTATCAATGAGCTCATCTGCTCTTGGAATTGGGTGAGCATATGTCCTAGTGACAGCATTGAGACCACTATATTCCACACAGAACCTCTCTGTAAGCAAACAGAAGGCAGGGTAGAAGGTTGTCCCATCTTCGCTTAAGCTTTTCAGGTAAACCCTTGATCATACCCTTGAGGGTCTTGTTAAATCTTTCAACAAGCCCATTGCACTGTGGATGGTAGGGTGTAGTGAATTTGTAATTAACACCATACTCCTTCCACATAGCAGTCAAGTACCCAGACATGCAGTTGGCACCTCTGTCTGAGACCACCTCCTTTGGAAAGCCCACTCTTGAGAAAACTCCCAGGAGGGCTCTTGCCACAACAGGAGCTCTTGTGGTCCTTAGGGGTTTAGCATCTGGATACCTGGTGGCATGATCCACTACCACCAGTATAAATCTGTGCCCAGAGGCTGTTTGGGGATCCATTGGTCCAACAATGTCAATCCCTACTCTTTCAAAGGGTACCCCCACCACAGGTAGTGGTATAAGGGGGGCTTTGTTGTGCCACCTGATTTGCCACTGGCTTGGCCGGTCACAAAGGAGCGACAAAACTCCTTAGTATCTTCTGACATATGGGGCCAGTGAAAGTGAAGGACAAGCCTGTCCCAAGTCTTGTTCTGGCCTAGATGTCCTGCTAAGGGAATATCATGGGCTAAGGTAAGAAGGAAACCGCTAAAGGCCTGAGGTATGACCAACCTCCTGGAAGCACCAGGCTTGGGGTCTCTACCCTCAGAATAAAGGAGTCCTTCATCCCAATAAACTCTATGGGTACCTTTAGCATTCCCAGCAGCCTCAGAAGCAGCTTGCTGTCTGAGGGGTTCAAGAGAGGGGCAGTCTAACTGTGCCTGCCTCAATTCGGCCCTTGAAGGCCCCCCTGTCCCAAGAAACTCAACCTGGTCAGGTTCAAGTTTTTCTAGGACAGTTCCTTCGGGGGTCTCAGAATCAGCTTCCTGAGAAGGCTGATCCTCACTTGTAGGCAGGGGGGAAGGCACTGCCTTAACCCTACTGCTCTTTCTCCTGGATGGCACTTGGTCCATAGTTTCAGGATCCAAGGCCTGTTCAGTTTGGCACTTTTTGGCCTGTGACCTGGTCACAGCAAGGACATGAGCTGATATGCCTAACATCTCTGCATGAGTCCTATACTCCACTTCTGACCATACTGAGGATTCAAGATCATTGCCCAACAGACATTCAACTGGGAGGTCTGCACTTACCACAACTGTTTTGAGGCCTGTTACCCCTCCCCAGGTGAAGTTAACAACTGCCAAACTATGGGTAGTAGTGCCATTGCTTGCATTGGTCACTAGGTAATTATCACCCAATACAATCTGTCCAGGTTCCACAAAGTTACGTGTCACCATAGTGACACTGGCACATGTGTCCCTGTAGGCCTGAGTCACTTTGTCATTGATTAAAGGTGTTTGCCTGTACTTGCCCAGAGTACTGGGACTCACAGTTGAGGACATAGCCATGTCCACATTACAGAAAAGAACAGCCTGGGTTGGCATCCTGACTAAGCCACAATCCACCTCAGTACCCATGGTTAACCCCACTATAGCCTTGGGTTGGGAACTACCACGGTTAACTGTACTAGGGGGTGCAGATGCCTTAGGGGCTACAGTGGTAGGGGCTGTACCTTTCTTGGTGCACTCACTGAACCAGTGAGAGGCAGATTTACAATAATTACACCAAGGTTTCTTTGGACCTTCTTTCTTCTGCTTCTTAGAAGTTTGGGACCCCCTTCATTAGAATTTTGGGGGCCTGATGAAGAATTCTGGTCTTTTGGTTTCTAATCCCCACCTTTTTGGTCTGCCTTTTTCTGATCACCACCTTGGACCTGGTTTTTCTGCTTAACCCTGGTTCTGACCCATTTGTCTGCCTTCTTTCCCAATTCTTGGGGAGAGGTCAGATCTGAGTCAATCAGGTGTTGGTGCAACAACTGGTTCTGACAATTGTTAAGTATTTGCTCTCTCATGATCAAATTATACAATCCTGTATAGTCCTTAACTTTACTTCCCAGCAACCAGCCTTCCAGAGCCTTAGTGGCACAATCAACAAAATCAGTCTAGTCCTGCGTATGTGTCTTCTGGGTATCCCTGAACATCAACCTGTACTGTTCAGTGGTTAGGCCAAACCCATCAATCAGAGTACTCTTCAGGACAGTGTAATTGTATCATCATCATCACTAACTGTGAGGAGCTTGTCTCTTCCTTTTTCTGAAAAGGAGAGACACAAGATTGCTGCCCACTGACTTTGGGGTCCCTGCTGTACTTTGCAGGCCCTCTCCAAAGCAGTTATCCATTTGTGGATGTCATCCCCAACTTTGTAGGGGGGCACAATCTTACTCAGGTGTCTATTGTCATAGGACCTGTCTTTATCCTTAGGGATATTGCTGGCACCAGTGTGTAGTGTAGTTCCTATTATCCCAATAGGCTCTGCGCATTGGAATAATACCTTCAATAGTATAGGCCTAGACCAGACGTTAACTAGGTCTTCTATTGTCGATATTAGACTTAAAGTTTTGGGTTTGCCAGCTAGCTCAGAGTTCACTAGAAACTTTCTCGAATAGGCAAGGAGGAGTTGAACCTCCCTGGATAGACAAGAAGGGATTTAGTTTCTGACAACCATAGAACATGACAACTTTGCTCTCCCCTAATCAAGAGTGTATCTCTAGAGTCGTGTGAAAACAAAAGACAACTTATTTTACTCAGTCAGTACGTGCATTCTTAGTTTCACCAGTTTGTAGAGAAAAGGAAGAGACGGGCGTGTTCAATAAAAGATGTTATTTATTGATCAGTCTCTTTTCTCGTACAAGAGAAATGAATCGATATTATTGCAATACTTATGGTTAAGTAAAGTGCATACAATAAAAGCAGAAGTATAAAATAATACTGTAAAAACATTTATATGGTTTCCAAGCCATATGGTGGTTTAAACTGGATAAAATAGATATATACATATAAACATTTGACTAATCGTACTCAACTGGTGCTTCTAACTACGCCTACCCCAGTGTACCTGACCTAAGCCTAATACGTGGGCGGGGATAGAAAGTAGCAGTTTAAGTTAAGTCTGTTTTGCCAAGTGACTGATTCAAGAATTCTCTGCAAGGGGTTATTCAGTTCTGTACCTTGAATCTAGGATGGTTGAGGGATGGTATCTCTCATCTTTGGTCTCGATATTCCAGGCTGCCTGCAAGGGCTGCTCGGAAGCGCCGGAGCTGGATTTCTCGGCAGGAGAAAGGCAGCGTCTCGTTCTCAGCGCGTCAGGAAGGCGGGGCAGCGCCGGTGGGCTTCGCTCTCTGCTGGGCTTCGGCAAGTCTCGCTGCTCCGATCTCGTCACCACCGCATGTGTTTGCTTAAGGCAATATCGGTAATATTTATACCTGTAAGGTGCCGAGATTGACGTAAGGATGGACATAGATACGTCAATAAGGATGTCATACGAGCTGGTCGTTAGCACATTCTTTTACTGAAGTTCTTTGAGAAATCAAAACAATGGCCGCAGGGTTTTTCCCAGGTTGTCATAGGTTTGATTTGTTTTGAGAACTCTGTATACCTTATCAGGGGCTGGAGGAATATGCTTGTCTAATTAGATGGCAAGCGTTATGACCTAATCAGATAACGCGTTCCTGTGCCGTGGTGTGGCTTAATCAGATAACGGTTTCTGCATCATGGGATGGCTGCTAGTTAACTTGTTAACCAGAACAGGGTCAGGAATAGGGGGATCGATACAGAACCTATAGGAATACATCACACCCACTCCACGCTAACTATGGCCATATTTACGAATCTAGGCATAGTAAAACACACTGTAGAGTATCGTGTATACCTTACCACCCCAAAATACACATAATGCATTTCGAAATTATGTAATATACGGGAGAAAAAAATTAGTCACATGTACTATATGCACTCAAGCTGTAGAATAATGCTAAAGTAATCACGCATATGTATACATTATTACTAATTTGTATATGAGAATTACACATGAAATGGCTCTTAATACAGAAGAAAGGTTCGAGACCACTTCATCACAGTTCAAAAAACATTTACGAACATACCAGCGGGCAGCTAATGTCTATGAAGTTTCTAAAAACAGAAATTAGTTCTTTAAGAATAGTTCTTACTTTAAGCAGAAGATAAGTGTCCCGAAAAATCGTAAAAAAAATATTTTGGGGCTGCTAAAAAAATTGCTGTCCGTGGACTGGAGGAAATGTTGATCTTGCTTACTTTATTATTAAAGTTGAAGGCCAAATTCAAGGTGTCGGGAACGCCGTGTGCTAGCCTGTTCAAGAGTCATTATTTCTGCTCTGGTGAGAACATCATATCATTGAGACTGCTGAAAAAGCTGTCAACAGCTTCCTGTGAGAGTTCCACTAACTCGGAAAAAGATGTAACCATGCATTCGTGTGCATGATTGTCTCCATTGACGTTTTGATTAGTATTGCTGACAGAAGGTCGTACCTGATCGATGCTGCTTTCATCTTGATCTTCACTACCCCTCAATCGTAGTGGTGAAGTTTCCACGAATGCCGTCATCAGGATTGGCAGCCGTTGAGGGCAGCACAATGCATGAGCCGTTACCGGACCCAACAATGTTTCTGCATCCATTGGCGCATCCGATTGTAGCGTCAGACAGGTGTCCAACACGCATTCTTCTCCGCACAGCATGCACCTTAGTACAGGTAAAACACATCTTTGCCATATCGGCCGAAATGAAAGAAACCAAGTCATGTTCAGGTCTCTAAGCCGGGTTAGTCCCAGGATTTTTGATATCCGGTCCCGGTATCCAATGGCTCGGATTGTTTCTTCCCTTGTCGCAGGTGTTTTGTCTGTGACATGGTTTGCCATAACGAAATATAAGGACTAAGAATAGGATTCCTGCAATTAGTCCCAAAATGAGGGGAAGTCCGCCAAAAATCGAATGGACGAAGTCTGGAAAAATACCCAGTATGGCTTTGAATGGTGTTAATGCCATCGAAAATACTGTCTTAAATACCTTTGAGACTCCACTGGTATCAGAAATATTTAAGATTTCATTCAGGATTTCTGCGAAATGTATGGGGGAATTAGTTGATAGCAATGAGTGAATCTCTGCAGTCGTCCTTGCGACTAGTAGATCATACGTTTCTTTTGATGACGTGAGCCTGGTCGGCGTCTGAAGAAGCACTGTTTTCATTCTGCTTAAAGTATCAACTCGAATAGAAGTAATTTTCAAGTTAGGCCATGCCCTTGCCTCCCTGTCTGGAAAGGAGCTGGGGAACAATAAGCGTCCACAGCACATGACCTTCGCAGTCGTACTTACGAGATAAGGAACCCCGGGCAGTAGACTACAACATCTGCGATCCACAATTAGAACGTAACTCCCGTTATAGAGTCTTTTAAAGAATGGTTCTATCTCTGTTGCAGGTGCGCCTAGCTGGTGACATGAAAGGTTATTTGAGTTCCCTTCACAGGCTCCATGCAAACTAATTCCATTACACAGAAGTGTACCGCTTAGTGACATCGCACAATTATTGCCACTAAGAAACACTTTCTGTCCTTTATTACTGACACATGCATGTGAATAGGGCAAGTTCCATGTTGTCTTAATGTACCCTTTTCCCAATTTTTCGTACATGCCAGCCTGTATATATTTTTGGCAGTATTGAAACCTGAAAGTCGATATTGGAATATTAATTATCCCATGTATTATCCATTCAATGACAGGTCGTTCTGACATTGTCAATGGTAATCTCTCGAGTTTCTCAATGCTCAGGATTGTATAATCAGCACCCTTCTGTGCCATACTGATTTGTTTATCAGTAAGGTTAAAGATATTGAATAGTGACGTTGTGTTGATTAAACGCCAAGGCACATAGCCTGAACGCAGGTTTTGTAACGTCCAGCCAAGCTGTACAATAGAACGCAATTGAGACTGACCGTGTTGTAACAACAGTAAGTCTTGCGATATTATGTCGATTGCTGAAGACACAATACTGTCCAATGAAAAAATTCTGGAGGACAGAGTCATTAACCCATTGTCCACTACAGAAAGCGATTTTTCCAAATTAATACGGTCAATTTCCCGTATACTTTCTGCTGTCTCAATTTGAGTTATCTTCCAGGCCTCGTTGTAAGCTGCATATATAGAGGCTGCTATGAAGCGTTTTTGATGCTGTTTGCGCGGTCCCATAATGAAATCACGCAAGTCAGCACCATCAGTAAGTAAAGTTAGGTGTTGCTTAATTTCTGTCAGTGTGGAAGTTTGTAGCCATTGAAGGCAGAGTTTTCCCACACTGTAGGTGGTGATTATCCCTGGGTGTTGTCTTTGGGAATATCTAGGGTCTGGCCTGGTCAATGTGAACCCCTGTGTTTTGTTCAGGAATCTGTCTTGACAGTTATTAGTATCTGTGGGCCAGATTAACCATTGTTTCCAATCAGGATTTGTTCTGTTTTGGTTTAATACATAGTTTACGTCTATCTCTTCATCTGTAGAGTTATTGCTGTTCATAGTTGGCTTTGGAATAGACGGTTTATTTAAGTCTTTGATTTTGGCTAATCCAAGACAGGTAGTTTGTTGAATAGTGTCATTCAAGAATATAATTTGTTCTGGGATCATGCAGGCTATAAACAATGATTCTATACCCTGAACTTGCCATTCTCTTGTACCCCAAACACTTTTTACTTCCACATTTTTGTCCCAATAATCAAAACCAAATGTATTCATCTGTTCAAAAAATGAGTCCGAATATATCAATATTGTGTTTGTAAGCATGGTTTTTGTTCCTGTCTTATTTGACAATTTAAAATAAAATGTTTCAGCTTTACTTGTATTGAACCCTGAAAAATATGAATATTTGTCATAAACGGTTCTTGAGCTTCCTTTTGGAGGGGTTGCACAATGTTCCCATTGATTATAATTTAAAACATTTCTAGGTTGTGCAGATTTATGTAGAAAATGGTTACCATAGTGGTAGTAGCAGTACATACTATCATAATTAGACAAACCCTGCAAATAATCATGTTTGGTAAATTTAGCAGACATCACTAGGTCAGACATCATGTCATTAATACTTTCAAAGTCCCAATCATCAGCAAATGAGTTTGGTTTTACAAAGTCACTCAACGAGATCTTGATTTGGTGTGGATATTTGAGGATTTCAACCGGACCATAAATTTCATAGTCAGTATTGTCCCATGCTACCCCACCCGGTATAGGATTGGCTGTGAAGTTGACTGAAGAAAGTTCTCTTTTCTCGACGTGTGAAGACGTGTGTGGCTTGAGGATCAGGTTGATTTTCTGGCTTGCTGTGTCCATTTTTGCATATTTTCCCTCAATGAAGCGTCCCAAACATAGTACCATGATGAGCCAAAGTATGAGGATAAATACACCAAAGGACACCCAAAATTCAATCCATGGAGAAATCAGATAGGTTTCTTTCAGTTGTTTCAAAAGTTCCTTAGCTTTGTCTTTAAGGGTTTTTGTTGATGGCTGTGTCTTTGATTCACTGAGGTCTTCAGAGGAATCATTGAAGTTTATGAAGTAGCCGGATGCCGTTCTGTCTATTGTTCCAATTGCTTCAGGATTACTGTTTCTTGCAGCTTCAGCATATTCATTTGTTACTTCATTGTAGGTTGGTGTGTCTCTACTAAATGTTTTTATTTGGGTTTTCAGAGGTGTGAGGTCCATTGCATTGTTGCATAGTCCTTGTTGTTGTTCTGTAGGCGTTTCGAATGTGATTAGCCTTTTAGTTAGCACCTCTGTACTTGTAGCAAACCTTGGTGTTCTACTACTTATCGGGAGTCCACTTGGCCTACTGTTTGTTATCGGCCACATGACTGTGGTTTTACCAGGTCGATGGATACAACTCGGTTCTCCTTTTTACCAGCAAGCGGCGGTAGTACAACTGATCTTGTCCCGTTGATGGACAAGACAGGAACTGCTTTTCTGTAAGAAGGCCCAAATTCCTTCTTTACCGCGATCTTTTCTCTGACTAGATCCCCGACTTTTGGAATCCAGACAGGTCTTGCTGGGACAGGTGGTGGTTCTTCAGTGGTTGTTGGCTGCTGTTTCAACTTTATGTTGCTCAGGTCTTTTCTTGTTTCGTTTAAGTCCTGCAAAATAGCCAAACGGTCTTTGATATCAAAGCCTTTTTCTTTCACCACTGAAGTCTGACTGTCAAGATCTAAGACTAACATCCTAGTTCCAAACAACAATTCGTACGGACTGAATCCCTTCAGAGAATTTCTTGGCAAGTTGTTTAGACTACGTTGGACACTTATTAGATGTTTGACCCACCCAGCTCCCGAACCTAATATCCTTTCTGTTATAGACAGCTTTATGCCTTGGTTTTTTCTTTACACCATCCCGTATCCCTCAGGAAGGAAGTGAGAAGAATCCCGCTTCGCTATGCTCATTTGGCCGTGCTTCCCCACAAGCTTGAGGGCTAAAGTGAAAACATTGGTCAAACGTAGCATGCTCCTAGCGTATATGCCATTTAGACTCGCAAATCTTTGTATAACAGTCCCGACGTCAGCCGAGTGCTGGGGTCTACATTATAAGTGGAAACTAGTCTTTGTTTGTTAATGGGACGCATTATTTACACCGGTTTTACTGATTATTGTTTAGCCCTTATTGAGTGAAACGCCACGGTATTACCCCGTTCCTCTTGCCGCTGCGATCTCTGTTGCAGCCCGGGCATTTTTTTACAAAAATGTGATGCTGCAGGCTCATGCCTGGCCACCAGTATACTGATTGTAATTCTTCCAGAGAATCTTTTAGTTTGAGGTGTCTGAGACCCTCGCCCATATGTGCGTCTGCTATTAACAAGTCTCTCCTGTCCATGTTTGGAATCACTCTATCCCCCACTCCAGGGATTCGAGCAAAAGGAACGGAGTTCGCATCGATTATGTATGTATATTTGAGTGGGTAACTGATCGGTAACGCTGAGCAGTCGCCTTTTGATGACGTTTTCACCGCCAGCATTGTTTCACCGTCAAAGTATTTCACTGTACGCTTTTTCCTAGCTACGGAAGCCGATTCAGTTGCTACCGCTGTGGCTTTCTCAGCCAATGAATTCCCTGCAACGTGAATGCCATCACGCTGATGACTCAGTGAGTGTATCACGTGAGTCTTTGGTAGTTCTTTCTGTAACAGAACTATTTGTTCCCAGAGCATTTTTTGCTTTATTGTTGCACCTGTGTCATCTTTGTAACCGTTTTGAATCCATTTCTGTAAATCGTTGTTATATGATTTGACGCAGTAATATGAATCGGACACTATGAGTGTCGGGAATTCGCGATCTGCATTATCTAGCGCCATTTTCAATGCTATTATTTCAGTCTGTTGTTCTGAATTAGTTTCTACTGAGTGTGTTTTTGTTAATAGAGGTCTTAGTATACCTCCGCGCCACACTTCTTTTGTAATCTCACATGTGGGGTTGTATGCTTGTTCTCCCCAAACGGATGGTTGAGCATGTCCATCTGTATAGATTACACAAGCGTACTGTCGCAATGGCAGAATGTCGATTGGCAGAGGGAATATTCTTTCATATTCTAGAAATTTTAGTTCCTCTAGTTCTGGATCAAAGTAGTATTTTACTTTGTCCATTGTAATGGAATTCACCCATTGTATCCATTCCGGATTCAATGCTGTTGTTGGTAAATTACACGGGGTTGTTAATGCCTCAAAGGCTGATTCTGCTGTTCTGACTGTGATGTGTCTACCGTCAGCTTTATCTTTTTCTCTAGCTATTGCGGTTTGAACTGCATGAACAATGTTTTCTTTAATGCTGAATTTCTTTTCAGCTTCTGTGTACAAGTGTGATTTGAATGCAATTGGTACCTTTTCTCCCTCGTTAGAGGTCAGGTAAGTGAATCCGCATCTTCCTGGGATGACTCGAATCACAAGGTTGCGTGTGTTATCACGTGTTTCTAATTTTGTTTTAATTAACATATCTGTTTGTAAGGATCTCAGAATTTCTGTGTGTATTTGAGTCCAATTGGTTTTTTTAAAATCTGGTTTTATTAGATCATAAAGGGGTTTGACCCTTTCTGCGTAATTTGCAATGTATGTTCTTCCGAAATTTAGGAAACCTAGAATTGACTGTAGGTTTTTTAGTGTTCTAGGTGCTTGGAGTACGGCACATTTCTCTAGGAAATTGTCAGCCAGGCTTTTGCCTTCACTTGATAATTCATATCCTAAGAACAGGACTGTTAGATGGGCAATTCTAGATTTTTTAAAGTTGAATTTGTAACCCTCTGCTGCGAACCCAAGTATTATGGTGTTCACTCTCTTCAAGTGAGTATCCAAGTCATCATCTGTTAGGTATATGTCGTCGACATAAGATAATGCTTCGTCATCATAGGTTTGTAGTAACTCTGTTACCCTCGCTGAGAATAATCCTGGGCTGTTCTTGTACCCCTGGGGTAACCGACAGAATTCTTTTTGAGCGCCATTTATTGAGAACGCTGATAAGTATCTGCTCTCTGGTGCTATATTTTGACAAAAGAATCCATTAGAGATGTCTAATGTTGTTTTATATTTTTTGCGCACTATGTTATTCATTAGTGCAGCACTATGCGAGTTTTGTACTGCAAAAGTTTTGCAACATGAGTTAAGGTGTCTGTAATCCAAAACTAGACGATATGAGTTGTCTGGTTTGGAGACAGGAAACAAAGGGTTGTTCATTTGTGAGGTGCAAGTTTCAATCACCCCCTGGTATTCTAGTTGATATAGAATTTCTTTTACCTTTTTTTTAGCTTCTTGCTTGATTGGATACTGCCTTTGTGCAGTAGGTTGTGATTTTAACTGGATTTTGTGTGGAGGAGATTCCTCATCCCATCCCACATGATTTTTATATAAAGCAGGAGCTTGAGCTACTGCCCACTTTCTTGCAAGTGTATATTTTTCATGAATTGGAATATGATTTGAGAAGGCAGGCATAATTATTTCTTCGCCATGTGGGCACTCCCTGACAAACTCTGGTGGCCAATCTTTTTCAGCTAGAAGGATGTCATAGCCCTTGGAGAGATTATCCCAAAAAAGGCCCCTTATTTTTCTAGTCTTATCCCCTTCTATACGTAAAGTTATTTCATATATTTTGTGAGGTTTGCTAACTCTGGTGTCTGCAGTTTCCACTTGAATGTATTCATTCGTGTCCACTGTCTCCAGATGATTCATAAGGACTTTGTGTGCTATGCTCACTTCTGCTGCGCTGTCTAGCATTGTCTGAGCCCACTCTCCGTTTTTCAGCTGTGTCCTCAGTATTCTCGGCATTGTTGAATACTTTAATGCTGGCTACCTTCTTCTTGGGAAACTGTAATTTTTTATTTGGATGAGCAGGTTCCTTGTCTTTGGACTTGACGTGCCCTTCCCTGGGTTCCGATCGTCCTCTTCTTTCCGATTTCTGCGAGGAAGTCTGAAAAGATTGAGAGGGACGTGTATCAAAATCTTGATATCTATCCGGTTTCTTTATGTTATCCCTATTTCTAAGGTTGTATCTTTTCACAGAGGGCTCCCTTTGGGGAGACTTGGGTCCTTGGTCCGGAGATCTTTCTCTCCGCCGAGGAGACCTTCCTCTGGACTGGAATCTTTTTTCTTTTGAATTGGATTGTTTGTTTCCATCCCAGTTCTTCTTTTGACTGTTTAGATTATTTTTAATAAATATTTTTTCAGGACCTTCAATTAGTTGGGGCTTCACTGGTATTCCACCCAAACTATCTCTACCTAGTTCTTCATAGGATTTTTCTATAATTCTGGCAATTTCAGCTGGTTGGTCTGCTATATCTGTCTCTTTTAACCTCTGGCGGATCGCCACATTCGCTGCTTCTCCTTTTATGTTGGCTAGTAATATTGCCGAGACCTGATTGAAGTCTTTTAGTAATTTCATACCAAGAGTTAAAGCGGGTTCTGGACCGTATTCGTCTTGAATTTGTTTTAGCACATCTGGTATTACTGACATGGATGGAACTCCATGTGTTTTTGTGTAAATGGAAGCAAAGACTGTACCCCAAGTGTCACAGTCCTCCACGTGTGGTGCGATTCCCATTGGAAGACAGATAGTCAGAATCCTGTGTTTATCCACAGGGGTGGTGTCTGGAAACACCGCCTCTATTTGGGTGATTTTTTGTGCTAACCAGAATGGTATTTGTTCCCGTTTAGCTGGTACTTTACCTAGGCAGGACTGTATGTTCTGTGGTGTAATTTTATTTGTGTTCCCCTGATGAGGGGTCAGCTGTGAATTTTTAATTGCTGGTTGGATTGTTGAAGTCCGCATTACATATTGGACTAGTTGTCTATATATTTTAATTAATTGTTTTAGTTGTACTAAAACATCTGCTGCAGACATTCTTTCGATGTCTGGATGTGGTGTGTATCCGGCTAGGACCGGCCACGTTGCTCCTGGTCTACCTAGTGGACCGAGCCTGGTGATGTGATTATTATGTTTTAGGGCGCCATTAAACAAGAGCAGGTGCTCTTGGAATTTAAGTGGTACTTCTACTTCCTCGAAAGGAGTGTACTCATTAGGAGGTTCCTCTATTTTATAATAGTGGAACTCCTTCGTTACAGCATTTGCTGCTGGAAAGTTTATCCATGAATAGAATACCTCTGTCTGCCGATATTCGTGTGCCTCAATTACGAATATGACTGTACCACCTCTTGGTGTCAGTCCATTGTCTATAAGTTTTAACGTTATAGATCTTCTTATGTTGACCGGGATGAGTTTTATATCCGGGTCCGCTTCTTGCATAGTATTATCAGCTTCTATTAGTTCAGCTGCTAATCTAACTCTCTCTCTTTCATCATCACTGTCTACCATTTACCGACAGGAAGGTTTTTCTGTTTGTTTGCAGATCAGGTTTCTTACGGAAACAAAGATTAGATGCACAATATTTTGGAACAGTGTATCCTTCAACGTTGACTAAACCAAGAACCATACATAGGAGTTTCCTCCTGCGAGGTTTGGCGGATATTACCTTTCACCCACTCCAGACGTCTTTGGAGTATTATGGGAAAAAAGGGTCTGAGTGAAAGAGCACGACTGAGTTACTCTAATGTCTTGCGTTAGTTTTATCGCCTTTCCAAACGTTGGGCGCCATGTAGTGTAGTTCCTATTATCCCAATAGGCTCTGCGCATTGGAATAATACCTTCAATAGTATAGGCCTAGACCAGACGTTAACTAGGTCTTCTATTGTCGATATTAGACTTAAAGGTTTGGGTTTGCCAGCTAGCTCAGAGTTCACTAGAAACTTTCTCGAATAGGCAAGGAGGAGTTGAACCTCCCTGGATAGACAAGAAGGGATTTAGTTTCTGACAACCATAGAACATGACAACTTTGCTCTCCCCTAATCAAGAGTGTATCTCTAGAGTCGTGTGAAAACAAAAGACAACTTATTTTACTCAGTCAGTACGTGCATTCTTAGTTTCACCAGTTTGTAGAGAAAAGGAAGAGACGGGCGTGTTCAATAAAAGATGTTATTTATTGATCAGTCTCTTTTCTCGTACAAGAGAAATGAATCGATATTATTGCAATACTTATGGTTAAGTAAAGTGCATACAATAAAAGCAGAAGTATAAAATAATACTGTAAAAACATTTATATGGTTTCTAAGCCATATGGTGGTTTAAAATGGATAACATAGATATATACATATAAACATTTGACTAATCGTACTCAACTGGTGCTTCTAACTACGCCTACCCCAGTGTACCTGACCTAAGCCTAATACGTGGGCGGGGATAGAAAGTAGCAGTTTAAGTTAAGTCTGTTTTGCCAAGTGACTGATTCAAGAATTCTCTGCAAGGGGTTATTCAGTTCTGTACCTTGAATCTAGGATGGTTGAGGGATGGTATCTCTCATCTTTGGTCTCGATATTCCAGGCTGCCTGCAAGGGCTGCTCGGAAGCGCCGGAGCTGGATTTCTCGGCAGGAGAAAGGCAGCGTCTCGTTCTCAGCGCGTCAGGAAGGCGGGGCAGCGCCGGCGGGCTTCGCTCTCTGCTGGGCTTCGGCAAGTCTCGCTGCTCCGATCTCGTCACCACCGCGTGTGTTTGCTTAAGGCAATATCGGTAATATTTATACCTGTAAGGTGCCAAGATTGACGTAAGGATGGACATAGATACGTCAATAAGGATGTCATACGAGCTGGTCGTTAGCACATTCTTTTACTGAAGTTCTTTGAGAAATCAAAACAATGGCCGCAGGGTTTTTCCCAGGTTGTCATAGGTTTGATTTGTTTTGAGAACTCCGTATGCCTTATCAGGGGCTGGAGGAATATGCTTGTCTAATTAGATGGCAAGCGTTATGACCTAATCAGATAACGCGTTCCTGTGCCGTGGTGTGGCTTAATCAGATAACGGTTTCTGCATCATGGGATGGCTGCTAGTTAACTTGTTAACCAGAACAGGGTCAGGAATAGGGGGATCGATACAGAACCTATAGGAATACATCACAAGTGGAATCTAATCCACTTAACATTTGCTCCCTTGCTAAAGCAAGTTTTGCTTGGGCTAGGGCAAGTTCTTCCCTCTCTAGTCTGATTTGGACTTCCCTCATCCTAGCCTGGTGTTCTCTCCTCTGGGGGGAAGTCATTCCCCACTGAGAACCCCTAGAGGCATTGGAGTGGAGAGATTCACCTGAGTGAGATCTCTCCCTCCTGTACCTCTGGTTAAGTCTACTGACAGGTCTGTAAGGGGCTAGCCCCTCCCCTGCCCCATGTAGGCTTAGGTTAGCCTGGCTAAGTCTCCTAACTTGGACCTGGCTGCCCTCCCCATCTTCAGAGTCATCTGCCTTCACATCATCCTCATTATCTATGACAGTAGGATCAGTGGTATCCTCTACTGAGGGCAGGACCTCATCTGCATTGCCTGTAAGACCTGAGCTAGAGGCCTTATGAACATCATAACCTTCTAGGAGTTCTATCAGGTGCTGAAGGGTAGGGTTAGAACCTTGTTTCAACCTTCTTGTGGTACACAAGTGTCTCAGCTCTTGGAAGTTGAGTATTTCATATCTGGAGGGTGCCCTTGGAGGGTCACTCCCCACAGGTAGTGGCACACTTGGCTCACCTGTGGCAGACATGATCTAGTGAGGTGTGGTGTGTGCACCTACCTACACTAAGTGTTTCCTACTAAACCTCTCTAGGAGTTGTAGTCAGGGTGTGCTAGACCCTTTGGTCTACAACAACTAAGTTCAGTAGAACTTAAGTATTCTAAGTCTTGTTATATGTACCTATGGTACCTAATGTGATCTTTCAAATGATATCTCAAAGATTACAATTGGTAAAACAACAGCAAGCTCAAATGCCAACCGCTGCACACCAATGTGAGAAGTTGGCCTGATATGTGATGTCCACTATTCTAGTGGGCACCCTGTATCAGTCCAAACAACCCTCATGGTGATGGTTGTAAAGTCAACCTTATAGACCAGCTATCCTAGTGGTAGCATGGACAAAGCAGTCTTAGGCTAAACTCAAGAGGGCATGTAAAGCCAGCTGTTTTACCATATGTAACCCCTTTAATACCAAATGAAAGGACACCACACAGGTTATGTATAGAAAATATATATGTATTTATTACTAAATGAATCCTCTGAACTCTTTATGAGGTCAGAGGCATAAGCACATAACAAGATACTTAATAAACATACAATAAGTTGCACAAAATACAGTAATGCCCTAGGAGCACTTCGAACCATATACTAAAATAGTGGTAAAAGAACCACGTCACGAACAAAGGATTGGCCTAGGGCCTGGGGAATCGCTGGGGCTACGCTGTACTACCAAAGGATAGGGAGTAGGAGGCCCACGGGATGCGTGTGCAGTGTCTTTACACACACGCAAATTACCATAGAGTTAGAATGGGAACAAAAGAATTGGAAACTAGTTCTTTTAGGACACTTCTGGATGGACTAGGGAAAAGCTACTTAAAACTAGGACACTAGGATAGTCAATACCCACAGGAATACCGAAATAATCGCGTTACCTCACCCTCAGGAAGCGGGTGCATAGGTGTCAAAGTGTGTCGGGTTTCGTCGCTGATTCCTATGGAGCCTTGGAGAAAGATGCTGCAGGCGACCAGGAGAGAAGTGTCCGGTTGGATCCAAGGGCGGATCAAGGATGAAGAGTACCTGAAAGCAGAGGGGACAGAGTCTGGGTCACTAGCCAGTGACCAGGAAGGAACCAGGCGATGTCGCTAAGCAATCAGGTGATGCCGTGAAGCTTGTCTCTGCAGCCACATGGACCAGGAGGTGTCGATGATGACCAGGAGCTGGATACAAACTGTCCCACAAAGGCTCTCGCTGTCGGCGGTGTCAACAAGCCTTGGCAAAGGCAATCCATGCAGGAATCGAAGATGGCTTACGGATCAGACCAGCAAGGTCTGATGGGCTTCTCCTTTTCAGGGAAGCAGGGGCCAGTCTGGAGCAACCAGACCAGCAGTGTAAATCAGAAGGTTCATCATCACAGAGGCCACTAGCCAACTGGAAAGTGACCGGACAGACGCGTCAAGCAGAAAAATGCAGAAGGGCCCCACACAGAACTCGTGGAGTGTGGAGGGCTGATCTTCGTTGCAGTTGGTGCTCGGGGCTGGGGCTTCTCAATCACCAATGCACAACTTCAAGGGTGCCTCAGAAGTTGCACGGAAAGCAATTTTCCAAAGCGTATGACACCTCACACGACATGTTTTGATAAAGCCAAACCAAAGTTAGCATTCAACCGCGAGGATTATAAAGCACTTAAGAGTATATGGTATGGCAATATCCTAGAACAGCTATAAGGACATGGTTCCGAAAGCTGCAGACAGGCTCAGCTCATGCTAGAGCCTCATCTCACATAAAACCAAGCCCTCTGCCTACAGGATTGTTAAGGCCCGCCATAGGAGTGACTTATAGGTGTATATGTGTCTAGATATAAGGTTAGATATAGGAATACTATACCTAAACAAGGGGTTGATTACACAACCTTGCCCCAGCTGAGTGATCAGCCAGTCGTGTCAGTTTGGATGGCCAGCCAGGGGTGGCAAAAGATATGCTGCAGCCCCTGGTAGACCTTGGGTGCACCTATGCCCTGGGTACCTATGGTACACTGTACAGGGACTCATAAGAGTGACCCAATCCCCAATTGGTGATGTACCTAAAGTACATGGTGTGAATTTAGAGAGAGAACAGCAGGGCTGTGGGTCTGATTAGGAGGCCCACAGCCACATTAAGTCGAAAACCAGTGAAGCAAAAATTGGGGTGACCATAGGAAAGCAGACCCTACTCTCCTACAGTCCATTCTTGTCCTTGTGTCTCTACACAGCAGTGCTTATATGTGCCTGCAAACAAATGAATACTGCAATTTTCTAGTTGCTTGAGTATTGATGCAAACAAAGGCTTCTGGTTTTTATAGATGTTTTGAAATAGTTGAAGTAGTGTAGACATACACCATAACGTTTTCTACTCGTGTTCCTGTGGACGAGATTCCAACAGTTCTGTAGAGGGCTTTTGACATAAAGGGTTAAAGTGTGTTTGCATAGGAGGCAAATGCCTTCTCTAATGGACATCTTATTTTTAGGAGCTGCCTGTGTTGTCAGAAGAATTACTGAAGCGTTGCTAAAAAGTTCGACTTCATGCCAATTTACAGAATGATTTCAACAGGAATATGGGCATATTCCAACACATGCTAGAAACACAGTAAGATGGCAGGATGGCTCAGCGAGTTTAACGATCACCGTTAAAAGCTATAGTGATCGGAAGGTCAATAGGTCAAACCTGAGGAAGGTTATCTGTGCATTTCATCCTTCTGAGGTCGGTAAGTTCAGTACCATTAACAACTATTGGGTGGCAGTAGCACCATTACATTGAGTAATAGTAATACATGTTATTTAAAGGGCTTGGAAATGACACAAGTTCGCTACATACAAGCCACTTTTTATTATAATACATATAATTTGGAACACGGGAACACTGGGCTTTAAGAGTGATGAACAACAGCCAATAAAAGTGCCATGTTGCATTTAATGCACGGTTGTTTCCCGTAAGGCGATGTTGAATTAGATATAATAATTGATTAAGCACAAATCTGGCCCCTGGATTTGAGGACTGTTAAAAACTCAGGATTGTTTCTCTCAGACTTTCATTCTCAAAGGTCGATCAAATCAGTTATCATTCAGTTGGATAACATTAACCGTGTTAACTGACAGTGACGCTCCCCGGAATGAACTTGCACTTTATAAATCGGGGGGCAGATTTACAATAACTGGCGTATCCCTGCATATCAGCAGGGATGCACCAGTTCTTGTGCGTCAGGGCTCCGCCACCATGGGCGGCGCACCATGGGGCTAAAACGGCACAGATGCGTGACGCATATGTGCCGTAAAGGCGGCGCATTCCTGGAGTTGCATCGCAATCGCGGCCCAGCTCCAGCAATGCTCTGGGGGGCCTATTTTTACAATGCTGCATCAATCCTTATGCCTGCTTCAATACGGCGTGGGGTTTTGACACAGCATGGGCTCAAAAGTGACTGAGTGAAATCTTGTAGATTTCACTCAGCCACTTTTAGGAGGCATTCCTGCGCCGGAACGCCCCCCTGTGCGCAGGAACGCCTCCTTCTGGCGCAGGGCTTTACAACGTGACGCATCTCCCAGATGCATCACGTTGTAAATACACCCGCAGCATGGCGCATCTT